>NC_090440.1:746926481-747229511 GCF_031143425.1 Pleurodeles waltl | reverse complement strand
AAATACCTAAGGTTTGTATTCAAGGGAATACATTACCAATTCAAGGTACTTCCTTTCGGATTAACAACCGCACCAAGAGTCTTTACCAAATGTCTAGCGGTAGTCACTGCACACATAAGAAGGCAGCAAATACATGTGTTCCCATATCTAGACGACTGGCTAATCAAGGCCCATTCGTTAATAGAGTGCTCAAATCACACATCATATCATACAAACCCTCTTCAAACTAGGGTTCACCGTCAATTTCACAAAATCCTGCCGCGCAAGGTACAACAATACCTGGGAGCCATAATAGACACATCAAAAGGAGTAGCCACTCCAAGTCCACAAAGAATTCAAAATTTCAACACCATCATACAACGCATGTATCCAACACAAAGGATACAAGCAAAGATGGTACTACAACTCCTAGGCATGATGTCTTCATGCATAGCCATTGTCCCAAACGCAAGACTGCACATGAGGCCCTTACAACAGTGCCTAGCATCACAATGGTCACAAGCACAGGGTCACCTTCTAGATCTGGTGTTAATAGACCGCCAAACTTACCTCTCGCTTCTGTGGTGGAACAACATAAATTTAAACAAAGGGCGGCCTTTCCAAGACCCAGTGCCACAATACGTAATAACAACAGATGCTTCCATGACAGGGTGGGGAGCACACCTCGATCAACACAGCATACAAGGACAATGGAACGTACATCAAACAAAACTGCATATAAATCACCTAGAACTTCTAGCAGTTTTTCAAGCACTAAAAGCTTTCCAACCAATAATAGTTCACAAATACATTCTCGTCAAAACAGACAACATGACAACAATGTATTATCTAAACAAGCAAGGGGGGACGCACTCCACGCAGTTAAGCCTGCTAGCACAAAAGATTTGGCGTTGGGCAATTCACAACCAAATTCGCCTAATAGCACAATTTATACCAGGGATCCAAAATCAACTCGCAGACAATCTCTCTCGAGATCACCAACAGGTCCACGAATGGGAAATTCACCCCCAAATTCTGAACACTTATTTCAAACTCTGGGGAACACCTCAGATAGACTTGTTTGCGACAAAGGAGAACGCAAAATGCCCAAACTTCGCATCCAGATACCCACACAAACAGTCCCAAGGCAATGCCCTATGGATGAACTGGTCAGGGATATTTGCTTACGCTTTTCCTCCTCTCCCTCTCCTTCCTTACCTGGTAAACAAACTCAGTCAAAACAAACTCAAACTCATATTAATAGCACCAACTTGGGCAAGACAACCCTGGTACACAACGCTGCTAGACCTATCAGTAGTACCCTGCATCAAATTGCCCAACAGGCCAGATCTGTTGACACAACACAACCAAAAGATCAGACACCCAGATCCAGCATCGCTGAATCTAGCAATCTGGCTCCTGAAATCCTAGAATTCGGGCACTTACAACTTACCCAAGAATGTATGGAAGTCATAAAACAAGCCAGAAGGCCATCCACCAGGCACTGCTATGCAAGTAAATGGAAGAGGTTTGTTTGCTACTGCCATATTAATCAAATACATCCATTACACACAACTCCAGAACATGTAGTGGGCTACTTGCTTCACTTACAAAAATCTAACCTGGCTTTCTCTTCCATTAAAATACACCTTGCAGCAATATCTGCATACCTGCAGACTACCTATTCAACTTCCCTATATAAGATACCAGTCATTAAAGCATTCATGGAGGGCCTTAGGAGAATTATACCACCAAGAACACCACCTGTTCCTTCATGGAACCTAAATGTTGTCCTAACTAGACTTATGGGTCCACCTTTTGAACCCATGCACTCCTGCGAAATACAGTTCCTAACCTGGAAGGTGGCATTTCTCATCGCCATTACTTCCCTAAGAAGAGTAAGCGAAATTCAGGCGTTTACAATACAGGAACCTTTTATACAACTACACAAGAATAAGGTCGTCCTAAGGACCAATCCTAAATTTTTGCCAAAGGTTATTTCACCGTTCCATCTAAATCAAACAGTGGAACTTCCAGTGTTCTTTCCACAGCCAGATACCGTAGCTGAAAGGGCACTACATACATTAGATGTCAAAAGAGCATTGATGTATTACATTGACAGAACAAAGAACATCAGAAAGACTAAACAACTATTTATTGCATTTCAAAAACCTCATGCAGGAAACCCAATATCAAAACAAGGTATAGCCAGATGGATAGTTAAATGCATCCAAATCTGCTACCTTAAAACTAAACGACAGCTGCCCATTACACCAAGGGCACACTCAACCAGAAAGAAAGGTGCTACCATGGCCTTTCTAGGAAACATCCCAATGCAAGAAATATGTAAGGCAGCCACATGGTCTACGCCTCACACATTCACCAAGCACTACTGTGTAGACGTGTTATCCGCACAACAAGCCACAATAGGTCAAGCCGTATTAAGAACATTATTTCAGACTACTTCCACTCCTACAGGCTGATCCACCGCTTTTGGGGAGATAACTGCTTACTAGTCTATGCAAAACATGCGTATCTACAGCGACAGATGCCATCGAACTGAAAATGTCACTTACCCAGTGTACATCTGTTCGTGGCATCAGTCGCAGTAGATTCGCATGTGCCCACCCGCCTCCCCGGGAGCCTGTAGCAGTTTGGAAGTTACCTTCAACTATTTGTATATGTATCATCTCAACCTTAAATAGGTGCATACTTAGTCACTCCATTGCATGGGCACTATTACTACAATTCAACTCCTACCTCACCCTCTGCGGGGAAAAACAATCGAAGATGGAGTCGACGCACATGCGCAATGGAGACAAAAGGAGGAGTCACTCGGTCCCGTGACTCGAAAGACTTCTTCGAAGAAAAACAACTTGTAACACTCCGGCCCAACACCAGATGGCGAGCTATTGCAAAACATGCGAATCTACTGCGACTGATGCCACGAACAGATGTACACTGGGTAAGTGACATTTTCATTCTCAGTCAATGGCAAAGCATTACGTCAGACAAGTGGGTCCTACAATTAGTGGAACGGGACCATACTTTAGAATTTGTCCAGAAACCTCCCCCCAACCCTCCCCGCAGGACTCCTTCAAGATACCCTCAACAACTCAAAGAAGAGGTCTAGAAACTCCTTCTCAAGGGAGCTATAGAGAAGGTGCCTCGGGATCAACGAGGAACAGGATTTTATTCCAGATTCTTCATAATTCGAAAAAAGCGGAAGGATTGGAGACCGGTCCTCGATTTAAGGCAACTAAATGTATACCTGAAGAAGCAATTTTTTTCGAATGATCAGCCTGCAGGACGTCCTTCTGCGTCTCAATCAAAGAGATTTCATGTCATCGCTAGACCTCAAGGACGCATACTTCCACATACCGATCCACCCTGCCCACAGAAAATTTTTGAGATTTACCGTAGCCGGCAGCCATTATCAATATCGCGTCCTTCCCTTCGGGCTCAAATCAGCCCCAAGAATCTTTACCAAATGCCTAGCACCAGTGGCAGCCTTTCTCAGGAGAAGAAAGCACCAGGTTTTTCCATACTTAGACGACTGGTTAATAAAGGCAAAGACTTACACAGGAGCACACAAGTCAACAAGAAAGTGCGTTTCCTTGCTGACCAATCTCGGGTTCACGATCAACTGGGAGAAGTCCAACACTCTACCAGGCCGCAGGATTACTTTTCTGGGAGCACAACTGAACACGGACTCCGGCATCGCATGCCCCCACGTTAGAGAGGCAACAAAGGTTACTAACCTTAGGGAGTTTCATACACAAGAGACGAAAGGTTACAGTCCGTCTCTTCAAATCACTTTTGGGCATGATGTCTTCATGCATACCTCTGATCCCTCTGTGTCGGCTAAAGATGCGCCCCTTGCAGGAGCAGCTAAACCGTCAATGGCTTCAAGTATCAGGAACTTTCGAAGACCAGATACAAATTACTACCACAATGATCAAAACTCTCATGTGGTGGTCTCAAAAGCATCATCTCTCTATCGGTCTCTCGTTTCTTCAACAGCCAGCCCCGTGGACCATAACAACAGATGCCTCACTGGAAGGCTGGGGAGCAGTATTACAGGACCTGAAAATAAGTGGCAAATGGCCAACTCATCTGGCATCAAGGCATATCAATTGGCTAGAACTCAGGGCAGTGCACCTTGCCTTACAAGCGTTTCTCCCAAGAATCCAGGGATCGCGAGTGGTGATAAGAACAGACAACACCACTACGATGCACTATCTCAACAAACAAGGAGGTACAAGATCTCTCACCCTCTCCAGGGAAGCCCAAGCGATCTGGAACTGGGCCTCGCAGCAAGGCGTCACAATATCGGCGGTGCACTTGCCGGGAATAAACAACAAGGCAGCAGATGCGCTCAGCAGGCAGAAATCGGACTGCCACGAGTGGGAACTAGACCAGACGGTGCTCACCCAGATTTTTTCTCAGTGGGGAACACCAACAGTGGATCTGTTTGCGAAGCAGGACAACGCCAAATGCCAGTTCTTCGCAAGTTGGCATCACCAAAAGGGATCTTGGGGGAATGCGTTTTCGATAGTCTGGTCAGACATCTTTGCTTACGCCTTTCCGCCCATTCTGTTGATCCCAAGGGTCCTCACGAAGATGAAAGCAGAACCGTGCACTCTCATACTGATAGCCCCGTACTGGCCGCGCCAACATTGGTTCACAGAGCTCCTCATTCTTTCAGTCAAACCTCATATTCCGCTGGAGCCGTTACCTCATTTACTAACGATGAACAACGGCCAAGTTCGACACCCCGATCCGCAGTCAATGCGGTTAGCGGCATGGCTCCTCACCACAGAGAATTTGCGCATTTGAATATCCCACAGGACTGCAAAGATATTTTGTCACAGGCCAGAGCGGATAGCACAAACAAGGCGTATCAGTGTAAATGGAAGAGATTCTGTGCCTGGTGTCATCAGTGTCAAATCGACCCTTTTCTTTCACCACCAGAAGAGATTTTGCCTTATCTCTTAGAGTTAGCTCGATCTGGCCTAGCACATTCGTCCATTAAAGTTCATGTAGCAGCCATAGCTGCATACAGGCGTTCAGATGAGACACCCTCGCTCTTCTCTTCTCGGCTGATTAAGAGATTTCTAAAGGGATTGTTCAGGGTTTACCCTCCTTTCAGACGTCCACCTCCTTCTTGGAACCTGAACATTGTTCTGGCACAACTGATGAAGCATCCTTTTGAACCGATACACCGTGCTTCCCTCAAACATTTATCATGGAAAGTTGCCTTATTGATAGCTCTTACATCAGCTAGGTGGGTCAGTGAGGTACAAGCGCTCTCCATCCAAGAGCCATTCCTACAGTTTAAACAAGATAGACTACTAATGCGCACTAACCCGCATTTTATTCCAAAGGTTCCGTCAGACTTTCACATTAACGAGCCTCTGGTCTTCAAGTCTTTTTTCCCTCATCCATCTACTCCAGCGGAGAGAGCATTACACTCTCTAGACGTGAAAAGATGCGTTCAATTTTATTTGGACAGGACAAGAGCTTTTCGGCGCTCTAATCAGCTATTTGTGGCGTACAGTGCCCCTAGGAAGGGGTACCCACTATCCAAGCAGAGTATTTCAAGATGGATCGCCTCTGCTATTCGCTTCTGCCATCAGGCAGCGGGCAAACCTTTGCAGTCATCTGTGCATGCTCACTCGACGAGAAAAGTCTCATCGTCAGCAGCACTGTTTGCCGGAGTGCCACTACAAGACATATGTAGGGCAGCAACATGGAAGAGCTGTCATACCTTTACTAAACACTATTGCTTGGAGTCCCTCTCGCACGGAGAGGTAGCGGTGGGCCAAGCGATTCTCAGGAATCTCTTCAGGTGAAGGTGAGCCATTTCTCCTCCATCCCTCCATCCTAGAAAAGGTATGCACATTAAAAAGAAGGAGAAATGTATCTAAAGATACTAGAACAATCTCATAATCCCATAAGTAAGCGGGTTATCAGATATTGAACAGCTTACATTACTGTCTTATGTTTTAATACTGGTTTCTTATTTAAATTTCATCATGTATCCTCACAGGAATATCCCTATTTATATTAGAGATAAAAAGATACTTATATGTTTATGTATATATACGGGTGTATAGATAGATATGTATATGTATATATAGAGATATAAGTAGGGACATATGTCAGTACTCATATACTTCATCAATTTATACATGATGATCATAAGGTTTTGTGGCCTGAGATAACCTGTTTATTAAAGGGGTTGTCTCTGTTTTTCAATGTGCATAGATATTGCTTTCTACTCTGATTCAAGCATGTGAATCTATGAAAGTTCCAATACTGGAGTAAGAAAATAAGTTACTTACCTGTAACTGTAGTTCTCCAGTATTGGAATCTTTCATAGATTCACATGCGACCCACCCGCCTCCCCGGAGAAGCTCACTTCACCTCTTTCTTGCTAGTAGTACATATACTCATAGTAATTTACGCACTTGTGCGTTGAAAATCTGAGGTGTTAGAGCTTCTCTCAGGAGGTTCTGAAGGGTGCTGTCGCCTGATTGGTGGAGGATCAAGTTTGGTCCTTTTCACAAAATGACTCTGATAGACTATCAAATTGAAGAGGCCTAGGGCCTTTTTCTCTTCAATATGTTTTAACATTACTTATGAAAATTATACCGGGACTCCCATCTCGACGACCGGGAATGATTCAAGCATGTGAATCTATGAAAGATTCCAATACTGGAGAACTACAGTTACAGGTAAGTAACTTATTTTCTTTTGTTTTACACAATTGGCACACCCTGGCATCCAGGTAAGTCCCTTGTAACTGGTACCCCTGGTACCAAGGGCCCTGATGCCAGGGAAGGTCTCTAAGGGCTGCAGCATATCTTATGCCACCCTGGGGACCCCTCACTCAGCACAGACACACTGCTTGCCAGCTTGTGTGTGCTGGTGAGGACAAAACGAGTAAGTCGACATGGCACTCCCCTCAGGGTGCCATGCCAACCTCACACTGCCTATGCAGTAAAGATAAGTCGCCCCTCTAGCAGGCCTTACAGCCCTAAGGCAGGGTGCACTATACCATAGGTGAGGGCACCAGTGCATGAGCACTGTGCCCCTACAGTGTCTAAGCAAAACCTTAGACATTGTAAGTGCAGGGTAGCCATAAGAGTATATGGTCTGTGTAGGAAGTTGGCTCTGTATGTGCTATTTCAAAGTAAGGAATAGCATGCACAGAGTCCAAGGGTTCCCCTTAGAGGTAAAATAGTGGTAAAAATAGATAATACTAATGCTCTATTTTGTGGTAGTGTGGTCGAGCAGTAGGCTTATCCAAGGAGTAGTGTTAAGCATTTGTTGTACATACACATAGACAATAAATGAGGTACACACACTCAGAGACAAATCCAGCCAATAGGTTTTGTTATAGAAAAATATCTTTTCTTAGTTTATTTTAAGAACCACAGGTTCAAATTCTACATGTAATATCTCATTCGAAAGGTATTGCAGGTAAGTACTTTAGGAACTTCAGATCATCAAAATTGCATGTATACTTTTCAAGTTATTCACAAATAGCTGTTTTAAAAGTGGACACTTAGTGCAATTTTCACAGTTCCTAGGGGAGGTAAGTTTTGATTAGTTTTACCAGGTAAGTAAGACACTTACAGGGTTCAGTTCTTGGTCCAAGGTAGCCCACCGTTGGGGGTTCAGAGCAACCCCAAAGTCACCACACCAGCAGCTCAGGGCCGGTCAGGTGCAGAGTTCAAAGTGGTGCCCAAAACACATAGGCTAGAATGGAGAGAAGGGGGTGCCCCGGTTCCGGTCTGCTTGCAGGTAAGTACCCGCGTCTTCGGAGGGCAGACCAGGGGGGTTTTGTAGGGCACCGGGGGGGACACGAGTCCACACAGAAATTTCACCCTCAGCGGCGCGGGGGCGGCCGGGTGCAGTGTAGAAACAAGCGTCGGGTTCGCAATGTTAGTCTATGAGAGATCTCGGGATCTCTTCAGCGCTGCAGGCAGGCAAGGGGGGGGTTCCTCGGGGAAACCTCCACTTGGGCAAGGGAGAGGGACTCCTGGGGGTCACTTCTCCAGTGAAAGTCCGGTCCTTCAGGTCCTGGGGGCTGCGGGTGCAGGGTCTCTCCCAGGCGTCGGGACTTTAGGTTCAAAGAGTCGCGGTCAGGGGAAGCCTCGGGATTCCCTCTGCAGGCGGCGCTGTGGGGGCTCAGGGGGGACAGGTTTTGGTACTCACAGTATCAGAGTAGTCCTGGGGTCCCTCCTGAGGTGTCGGGTCTCCACCAGCCGAGTCGGGGTCGCCGGGTGCAGTGTTGCAAGTCTCACGCTTCTTGCGGGGAGCTTGCAGGGTTCTTTAAAGTTGCTGGAAACAAAGTTGCAGCTTTTCTTGGAGCAGGTCCGCTGTCCTCGGGAGTTTCTTGTCTTTTCGAAGCAGGGGCAGTCCTCAGAGGATGTCGAGGTCGCTGGTCCCTTCGGAAGGCGTCGCTGGAGCAGGATCTTTGGAAGGCAGGAGACAGGCCGGTGAGTTTCTGGAGCCAAGGCAGTTGTCGTCTTCTGGTCTTCCGCTGCAGGGGTTTTCAGCTGGGCAGTCCTTCTTCTTGTTGCAGGAATCTAATTTTCTAGGGTTCAGGGTAGCCCTTAAATACTAAATTTAAGGGCGTGTTTAGGTCTGGGGGGTTAGTAGCCAATGGCTACTAGCCCTGAGGGTGGGTACACCCTCTTTGTGCCTCCTCCCAAGGGGAGGGGGTCACAATCCTAACCCTATTGGGGGAATCCTCCATCTGCAAGATGGAGGATTTCTAAAAGTTAGAGTCACCTCAGCTCAGGACACCTTAGGGGCTGTCCTGACTGGCCAGTGACTCCTCCTTGTTATTCTCATTATTTTCTCCGGCCTTGCCGCCAAAAGTGGGGCCTGGCCGGAGGGGGCGGGCAACTCCACTAGCTGGAGTGTCCTGCTGGGTTGGCACAAAGGAGGTGAGCCTTTGAGGCTCACCGCCAGGTGTGACAATTCCTGCCTGGGAGAGGTGTTAGCATCTCCACCCAGTGCAGGCTTTGTTACTGGCCTCAGAGTGACAAAGGCACTCTCCCCATGGGGCCAGCAACATGTCTCGGTTTGTGGCAGGCTGCTAAAACTAGTCAGCCTACACAGATAGTCGGTTAAGTTTCAGGGGGCACCTCTAAGGTGCCCTCTGTGGTGTATTTTACAATAAAATGTACACTGGCATCAGTGTGCATTTATTGTGCTGAGAAGTTTGATACCAAACTTCCCAGTTTTCAGTGTAGCCATTATGGTGCTGTGGAGTTCGTGTTTGACAGACTCCCAGACCATATACTCTTATGGCTACCCTGCACTTACAATGTCTAAGGTTTTGTTTAGACACTGTAGGGGTACCATGCTCATGCACTGGTACCCTCACCTATGGTATAGTGCACCCTGCCTTAGGGCTGTAAGGCCTGCTAGAGGGGTGTCTTACCTATACTGCATAGGCAGTGAGAGGCTGGCATGGCACCCTGAGGGGAGTGCCATGTCGACTTACTCGTTTTGTCCTCACTAGCACACACAAGCTGGTAAGCAGTGTGTCTGTGCTGAGTGAGAGGTCTCCAGGGTGGCATAAGACATGCTGCAGCCCTTAGAGACCTTCCTTGGCATCAGGGCCCTTGGTACTAGAAGTACCAGTTACAAGGGACTTATCTGAATGCCAGGGTGTGCCAATTGTGGATACAATGGTACATTTTAGGTGAAGGAACACTGGTGCTGGGGCCTGGTTAGCAGGGTCCCAGCACACTTCTCAGTCAAGTCAGCATCAGTATCAGGCAAAAAGTGGGGGGTAACTGCAACAGGGAGCCATTTCTTTACAGTCTGGGAGTCTGTCAAACACGAACTCCACAGCACCATAATGGCTACACTGAAAACTGGGAAGTTTGGTATCAAACTTCTCAGCACAATAAATGCACACTGATGCCAGTGTACATTTTATTGTGAAATACACCCCAGAGGGCACCTTAGAGGTGCCCCCTGAAACCTTAACCAACTACCCGTGTAGGCTGACTGGTTTTAGCAGCCTGCCACACTCAAGACATGTTGCTGGCCACATGGGGAGAGTGCCTTTGTCACTCTGTGGCCAGTAACAAAGCCTGCACTGGGTGGAGATGCTATCACCTCCACCAGGCAGGAGCTGTAACACCTGGCGGTGAGCCTCAAAGGCTCACCCCCTTTGTTCCAGCACCACAGGGCACTCCAGCTAGTGGAGTTGCCCGCCCCCTCCGGCCACGGCCCCACTTTTGGCAGCAAGGCCGGAGGAATTAATGAGAAAAACAAGGAGGAGTCACTGGCCAGTCAGGACAGCCCCTAAGGTGTCCTGAGCTGAAGTGACTCTAACTTTTAGAAATCCTCCATCTTGCAGATGGAGGATTCCCCCAATAGGGATAGGAATGTGACCCCCCTCCCCTTGGGAGGAGGCACAAAGAGGGTGTACCCACCCTCAGGGCTAGTAGCCATTGGCTACTAACCGCCCAGACCTAAACACGCCCTTAAATTTAGTATTTAAGGGCTTCCCTGAACCCAAGAATTTAGATTCCTGCAACTTACAGAAGAAGAAGACTGCTGAGCTGAAAAACCCTGCAGAGAAGAAGACACCAACTGCTTTGGCCCCAGACCTACCGGCCTGTCTCCCTCCTTCAGAAGAAACCAGCTCCAGCGACGCTTTCCCTGGGACCAGCGACCTCTGAATCCTCAGAGGACTGCCCTGCTTCCAAGAGACCAAGAAACTCCAGAGAACAGCGGCCCTGTTCAACAAAGACTGCAACTTTGTATCCAGAGGAGCAGATTAAAAGACCCCTGCAATCCCCGCAAGAAGCGTGAGACTTGCAACACTGCACCCGGCGACCCCGACTCGACTGGTGGAGAACCAACACCTCAGGGAGGACCCTCCGGCGACTCCGAGACCGTGAGTAACCAAAGTTGTCCCCCCTGAACCCCCACAGCGACGCCTGCAGAGGGAATCCCGAGGCTCCCCCTGACCGCGACTGCCTGACTCTGAAATCCCGACGCCTGGAAAAGACCCTGCACCCGCAGCCCCCAGGACCTGAAGGATCGGAACTCCAGTGCAGGAGTGACCCCCAGGAGGCCCTCTCCCTTGCCCAGGTGGTGGCTACCCCGAGGAGCACCCCCCCCCCTTGCCTGCCTGCACCGCTGAAGAGACCCCTTGGTCTCCCATTGACTCCCATTGGAAACCCGATGCTTGTTTGGACACTGCACCCGGCCGCCCCCGCGCTGCTGAGGGTGTACTTTTTGTGTGGACTTGTGTCTCCCCCCCCCCCCCCCCCCCCCCCCCCCCCCTGGTGCCCTACAAAACCCCCCTGGTCTGCCCTCCGAAGACGCGGGTACTTAACTGCTGGCAGACTGGAACCGGGGCACCCCCTTCTCTCCATTGAAGCCTATGCGTTTTGGGCACCACTTTGAACTCTGCACCTGACCGGCCCTGAGCTGCTGGTGTGGTGACTTTAGGGTTGCTCTGAACCCACAACGGTGGGCTACCTTGGACCCCAATCTGAACCCCGTAGGTGGTTTACTTACCTGCAAAAACTAACATTACTTTACCTCCCCCAGGAACTGTGAAAATTGCACTGTCCACTTTTAAAACAGCTAAATGTGTTTTATGTAAAAAGTATATATGCTATTGTAATTATTCAAAGTTCCTAGAGTACTTACCTGCAATACCTTTCAAATGAGATATTACATGTAGAATTTGAACCTGTGGTTCATAAAATATACTAAGAAAATATATTTTTCTATAACAAAAACCTATTGGCCTGGAATTGTTTCTGAGTGTGTGTTCCTCATTTATTGCCTGTGTGTATGTGCAACAAATACTTAACACTACTCCTTTGATAAGCCTACTGCTCGACCACACTACCACAAAATAGAGCATTAGTATTATCTCTTTTTGCCACTATCTTACCTCTAAGGGGAACCCTTGGACTCTGTGCATACTATTCCTTACTTTGAAATAGTGCATACAGAGCCAACTTCCTACAGGTAGGAAAAAATGGAGGGACATTCTAGCCGTGCAGGCAGGCACCGTGGGCTTCTCGGGACAGCCACCACCTGGGCTAGGCAGAGGGTCGCCTGGGGGTCACTCCTGCGCTGGAGTTAGGTTCCTTCAGGTCCTGGGGGCTGCGGGTGCAGTGTTGGTTCCAGGCGTCGGGTCCCTTGTTACAGGCAGTCGCGGTCAGGGGGAGCCTCTGGATTCTCTCTGCAGGCGTCGCTGTGGGGGCTCAGTGGGGGTCGTCTCTGGTTACTCACGGGCTCGCAGTCGCTGTGGAGTCCTCCTTGAGGTGTTTGTTCCCTGGATCTCGAGCCGGGGGTGTCAGATGCAGAGTGTGAAGTCTCACGCTTCCGGCGGGAAACGTGCAGTCTTTGAAAGTTGCTTCTTTGTTGCAAAGAAGTAGCTGGTTTTGAACAGGGCCACTGTTCACAGGAGATTCTTGGTTCTTTAGTCCAGGGCAGTCCTCTGAGGTCGCTGGTCCCTGTAGGATGCGTCGCTGGAGCAGTTGTTCGAAGTTGTAGACAGGCTGGTAGGGCTGGGGCCAAAGCAGTTGTCGTCTTCCTCCTTCTCTGCAGGCTTGTAGATCAGCAGTCCTTCATGTTTCTTCAGGTTGCAGGAATCTGACTTCCTGGGATCTGGGGAGCCCCTAAATACTGAATTTAGGGGTGTGTTTAGGTCTGGGAGGGCAGTAGCCAATGGCTACTGTCCTTGTGGGTGGCTACACCCTCTTTGTGCCTCCTCCCTGTGGGGAGGGGGGCACATCCCTAATCCTATTGGGGGAATCCTCCAAACTCAAGATGGAGGATTTCTCAAGGCAAGGGTCACCTCAGCTCAGGACACCTTAGGGGCTGTCCTGACTGGTGGGTGACTCCTCCTTGTTTTTCTCCTTATCTCCTCCAGCCTTGCCGCCAAAAGTGGAGGAAGTGGCCAGAGGGGCGGCCATCTCCACTAGCTGGGGCACTGTAACAAAAGGGGTGAGCCTTTGAGGCTCACTGCCAGGTGTTACAGTTCCTGCAGGGGGAGGTGAGAAGCACCTCCACCCAGTACAGGCTTTGTTCCTGGCCACAGAGTGACAAAGGCACTCTCCCCATGTGGCCAGCAGCATGTCTATTGCAGGCTGGCAGAAACTGGTCAGCCTACACTAGAAGTCGGGTAGGTATTCAGGGGGCATCTCTAAGATGCCCTCTGGGTGTATGTTACAATAAATTGCACACTGGCATGTGTGCATTTATTGTGCTGAGAAGTTTGATACCAAACTTCCCAGTTTTCAGTGTAGCCATTATGGAACTGTGGAGTTTGTGTTTTACAAACTCCCAGACCATATACTCTTATGGCTACCCTGCACTTACAATGTCTAAGGCTTTGCTTAGACACTGTAGGGGCATAGTGCTCATGCACAAATGCCCTCACCTGTGGTATAGTGCACCCTGCGTTAGGGCTGTAAGGCCTGCTAGAAGGATGACTTACCTATGCCACAGGCAGTGTGAGGTTGGCATGGCACTCTGAGGGGAGTTCTATGTCGACTTAGTCATTTTCTCCCCACCAGTACATACAAGCTGTGAGGCAGTGTGCATGTGCTGAGTGAGGGGTCCCCAGGGTGGCATAAGACTTGCTGCAGCCCTTAGAGACCTTCCCTGGCATCAGGGCCCATGGTACCAGGGGGTACCAGTTACAAGGGACTTACCTGAGTGCCAGGGTTGTGCCAATTGTGGAGACAACGTTACAGTTTAGGGAAAGAACACTGGTGCTAGGGCCTCGTTAGCAGGGTCCCTGCACACTTTCAAATCATAACTTAGCATCAGCAAAGGCAAAAAGTTAGGGGGTAACCATGCCAAGGAGGCATTTCCTTACAAGGGCTCAGGAAAAGGATTGTGCAAGACTGTAGGGAAATGCCTTCCCTGGCATGTGTAGGAAGTTGGCTCTGTATATACTATCTCAAAGTAAGAGACAGTGTGCGCTGAGTCCAAGGGTTCCCCTTAGACGTAAGAATGTGGCAAAATTAGATAATTATAATGCTCTGTTTCGTGGTAGTGTGGTCGAGCAGTAGGCTTATCATAGGGTAGTGTTAAGCATTTGTCGTACACACACAGGCAATAAATGAGGAACACACACTCAGACTTAACTCCAGGCTGTTAGAAATGGGGTCTCTTGTTGGCAGTCGGTTTTCACCCTGTCCAAGTAGGGACCCTCACTCTATTCAGGATAAGGGAGGTACCTGCTAAGATAACCCCTGCTCACCCCCTTGGTAGCCTGGCACGAGCAGTCAGGCTTATCTCAGAAGTGTAAAGCATTTGCACATAATACACAGTAATAAGTGAAAACACTACAAAAGGACACCACACCAGTTTTAGAAATATAGCCAATATTTATCTATATAAAACAAGACCAAATACGATAAAAATCCAACATACAGTAAGAAAAATATCAATTCCGCAAGATTTACTCAAAACTACAGTTCCTTGAAGTAGATAGCTCCACCTGGGGCTATGACGGTGTCATGATCAACAAAACCAACAGTTCAGGCCCGCCGCAGCTTTGCCGGCCAGCTACGGTTTTGGGAAGACCCGCAAACAGTACCTTGGATTTTCAGGGCATCGTGATCCTCGCGGTGAGCTCCGGAGAGCTCTGTCACTGATGTTGCGTGTCTGTTTCAGAGGCAGTGCAGGAGTCGTCAGGCCCTTGAGGTCACACGCGTTGCAGATCGAACTCCAGGCTGACGAAGTCTTTTGTGTCCCTGAGACTTCAACAGGAGGCAAGCTCTACTCCTTTCCCTTGGAGAATTTTCTCAAGCAGGACACACAGCAAAGTTCACCCTTTGCACTCTTTTCAGGCAGAAGCATTAACTGTAGGCCAGTCCAGCAAAGGGACAGTAGTCCTCCTTCAGCTCTTCTCCTGGGTAGAGGTTCCTCTTGTTTCCAGAAAGATTCTAAAAGTCTGGGGTTTTGGGTCTTCTTCTTATACCCTGTTCTGCCTTTGAAGTTGGCAAACTTCAAAGCAAAGTCTCAAGTGTTTGCAAGATCCTTCCTTGTCAAGGCCCCAGACACTCACCAGGGGGTTGTAGACGGCATTGTGTAAGGGCAGGCACAGTCCTTTCAGGTGTGAATGACCACTCCTCCCCTCCCCTCCAGCATAGATGGCTAATCAAGATATGCAGGCTACTCCCCAGCCCCCTTTGTCTCACTGTCAGGAGGAGAGGTGTGAACAGCCCAACTGTAAAACTGACCCAGACAGACAATCCACAGACAGGCAGAGTTACAGAATGGTATAAGCAAGAAAATGCCTATTTTCTAAAAGTGGCATTTTCAAACAGACAATTTAAAAACTAACTTCACTAAAAGATAAAATTTTAAATTGTGTGTTCAGAGACCCTAAACTCCACATTTGTATCTGCGCTTTAAGGATATTTAAAGGCCGCCCCCATGTTAACCTATGGGAGAGATAGGCCTTGCACAGTGAAAACCGAATTTGGCATTATTTCACTGTCAGGACATATAAAACACATTAGTATATGTCCTACCTTAAACCTACACTGCACACTGCCCATGGGGCTATGTAGGGCCTAACTTAGGGGTGCCTTACATGTAGTAAAAGGGAAGGTTGAGTCCTGGCAAGTGGGTACACTTGCCAAGTTGAATTAGCAGTTTAAAACTGCACACGCAGACATTGCAGTGGCAGGTCTGAGCCATGTTTACAGGGCTACTTATGTGGGTGGCATAACCAGTGCTACAGGCCCACTAGTAGCATTTGATTTACAGACCCTGGGCACCTCTAGTGCACTTTACTAGTAAATCAAATATGCCAATCATGGATAACCCAATCAACAGTACAATTTCTATAGGGAGCACTAGCACTTTAGCACTGATTACCAGTGGTAAAGTGCGCAGAGACTATAAACCAGCAAAGACAGACCTAAAGAAAATAGGAGGAAGAAGGCAAAATGTTTGGGGATAACCCTGCAAAGAGGGCCATTTCCAACACAGGACAATGGTTTGTTTTTTTTTTGTTTTTTTTATAGAAAAATATATTTTCTTAATTTATTTTTAGAACCACAAGTTCAAGATTTGAAGTAAATACATAAAATGCAAGGTACTCCACAAAGGTAAGTTAGGAACTTTGAATTAGGGCAATAACATAGTTTTTGTTAAAATGGCAATAAGCTATTTTAAAAGTAGTGGAAAAAATCAACAGTTCCTGGGGGAGGTAAGTAAAGGTTAGTTTAGGAGGTAAGTAAAACACTTACAAGTCTCAGTTCCTGGGCATGGGCAGCCCACCGTTGGGGGTTCAAGGCAACCCCAAAGTTACCACACCAGCAGTTCAGGGCCGGTCAGGTGCAGAGGGCAAAGAGGTGCCCAAAACACATAGGTGCCTATCGAGAACAGGGGTGCTCCGGTTCCAGTCTGCCAGCAGGTAAGTACCCGCATCCTCGGGGGCAGACCGGGGGGTTTTGTAGAGCACTCGGGGGGACACAAGTAGGCGCACAAAACACACCCTCAGCGGCACAGGGGCGGCCGGGTGCAGTGTGCACAGCAGGTGTCTGGGTTTTGTATTGGATTCAATGGAGGGACCCGGGGGTCACTCTAGCGGTGCTGGCAGGGCACAGGGGGGCTTCTCGGGCCAGCGACCGACTGGGCTAGGCAGAGGGTCGCCTGGGGTCACTCCTGCACTGAGGTTCGGTTCCTTCTGGTCCTGGGGGCTGTGGGTGCAGTGCTTTGTCCAGGCGTTGGGTCCCTTGTTACAGCAGTCGCGGTCGGGGGAGCCTCTGGATTCTCTCTGCATGCGTCGCTGCGGAGGTCCAGGGGGGTCGTCTCGAGCTACTCACGGGGTCGCAGTCGCCTGGGAGTCCTCCCTGTGGTGTTGGTTCTCTGGATCTCGAGCGGGGGCCTCTGGTGCAGAGGGTGAAGTCTCACTCTTCCGGCAGGAAGAGTGAGTCTTTTAGAAGTTGCTTCTTTGTTGCAAAGATGGTGCTGTTGTTGAGCAGAGCTGCTGCTCACTGGAGTTTCTTGGTCCTTTGGTTCAGGGCAGTCCTCTGAGGCTTAAGAGGTCACTGGTCCCTGTTGGATGCGTTGCTGTTGCAGTTTTCTTCAAGTCAGGAGACGGGCTGGTAGGGCTGGGGCCAAAGCAGTTGTCTTCTCTGCAGGGCTTTTAGGTCAGTAGTCCTTCTTCTTGTTTCAGGTTGCTGGAATCTGATTTCCTGGGTTCTTGGGTGCCCCTAAATACTAAATTTAGGGGTGTATTTAGGTCTGGGAGGGCAGTAGCTAATGGCTACTGTCCTGGAGGGTGGCTACACCCTCCTTGTGCCTCCTCCCTGAGGGGAGGGGTGCACATCCCTAATCCTATTGGGGGAATCCTCCAAACTTAAGATGGAGGATTTCTAAAGGCAGGGGTCACCTCAGCTCAGGGCACCTAAGGGGCTATCCTGACATATTTTGGCAATATTCAGTTAAACAAGAGCACCTTCATTGTTCAACTCATCTTCTTCATAGTGATGTAATTAAAACTAGGCAGATGCTAACGTTCCTGATTATTGGACCAGATGAGTTAATTATCGTTATTTGTTTAAGTCAGTTGTTTTTCTTCAGTATGTACTATGCAACATTTAAACCATTGAGTTCCCGACTTTGTGTTAATCATAGATTCTTTCTCCTGACATTGTTTTACACTTCTGTTTTTTGTACAGTTATGTTTGCTTACGAACAGTCCCTCTTGGTACTTGGTCATCACCCGGACATCTGGTATGAAGCTGCACAGTACCTTGAACAGTCTAGTAAACTTCTGGCCGAAAAGGGGGTAAGCACAATCATATTTTGATCCATTTCAGATCCGTGAACAATGTTTTATAAAATGTTTTTTTGACTTGGCAAGTAAATGCAAAAGGAAGAAAAGGAAGGTGAATCTGCTGTTTATAACTTTCTTAGGGTAATGCGTATAAACAGTCGTATAAAAATTCCTAATGCAAATATATTTGTTTTCTTGCTTTTAGAAACATTGGCATTATTTGCTACGGTTGGCATTAGTTGCTACGGGTAATTTTAATTTGTGTTTTGAATCGCTAATGCCCTACAAGAGTACCCAATTCTGCTTGCACAGTGCCTAGCAGCTGTTAGCTTGTTCCCTTTAGGTCTTTGGTGTAATGGTGTAATTTCAATATGAGTTTGTACTTGCAACCCATTAATCAACAATGGGTAAATGATTTGACTATGAGCAAGTTCATGATGATACCTGTACTAATACTATTCTTCCTTCTGCAATGGTTCTTTTTTTATCGCAGGACATGAACAATGCTAAGCTCTTCAGCGATGAAGCTGCTAATATTTATGAGAGAGCGATCAGCACTTTATTAAAAAAGAATATGTTGCTTTATTTTGCATATGCAGATTACGAAGAGGTAAGCAAATTGATTATTTTGAGAAATCCCAATTGTTTTATTGTTTGGCTCTAATGGGAGCTATATTGGTTTATTTATTAGCAGATTTTTCTATTCCACTAGCATGGTGATTTTCAGCTACTTCAGAGTAAAAGTTACCTATATTCCCCAGTATTGGGGTATCTTTCATAGATTCACATTGTAGGAAGTTGGCTCTGTATGCACTATTTCAAAGTAAGGAATAGTATGCACAGAGTCCAAGGGTTCCCCTTAGAGGTAAGATAGTGGCAAAAAGAGATAATACTAATGCTCTATTTTGTGGTAGTGTGGTCGAGCAGTAGGCTTATCAAAGGAGTAGTGTTAAGCATTTGTTGTACATACACACAGGCAATAAATGAGGAACACACACTCCGAGACAAATCCAGTCAATAGGTTTTGTTATAGAAAAATATATTTTCTTAGTTTATTTTAAGAACCACAGGTTCAAATTCTACATGTAATATCTCATTTGAGAGGTATTGCAGGTAAGTACTTTAGGAACTTTGCATCATTACACTAGCATGTATACTTTTTACATCAAACACAATAAGCTGTTTTAAAAGTGGACACAGTGCAATTTTCACAGTTCCTGGGGGAGGTAAGTTTTTGTTAGTTTTGTCAGGTAAGTAAATCACTTACAAGTCTCAGGTTTGGGTCCAACGTAGCCCACCGTTGGGGGTTCAGAGCAACCCCAAAGTTACCACACCAGCAGCTCAGGGCCGGTCGGGTGTAGAGGTCAAAGAGGTGCCCAAAACGCATAGGCTTCAATGGAGAGAAGGGGGTGCCCCGGTTCCGGTCTGCCAGCAGGTAAGTACCCGCGTCTTCGGAGGGCAGACCAGAGGGGTTTTGTAGGGCACCGGGGGGGACACAAGTCAGCACAAAAAGTACACCCTCAGCAGCGCGGGGGCGGCCGGGTGCAGTGTGCAAACACGCGTCGGATTTTCAATGTTGTTCAATGAGAGATCAAGGGATCTCTTCAGCGGTGCAGGCAGGCAAGGGGGGTGCTCCTCGGGGTAGCCACCACCTGGGCAAGGGAGAGGGCCTCCTGGGGGTCACTCCTGCACAGGAGTTCCGTTCCCTTAGGTGCTGGGGGCTGCGGGTGCAGGGTCTTTTCCAGCCGTCGGGAAATGGAGTTCGGGCAGTCGCGGTCACGGGGAGCCTCGGGATTCCCTCTGCAGGCGTCACTGTGGGGGCTCAGGGGGGACAACTGTGGTTACTCACGGTCTCGGAGTCGCCGGAGGGTCCTCCCTGAGGTGTTGGTTCTCCACCAGTCGAGTCGGGGTCGCCGGGTGCAGTGTTGCAAGTCTCACGCTTCTTGCGGGGAGTTGCAGGGGTCTTTAAGTCTGCTCCTTGAAACAAAGTTGCAGTTCTTTTGGAGCAGGGCCGCTGTCCTCGGGAGTTCCTTGTTTTGCGTGAAGCAGGGCAGTCCTCTGAGGATTCAGAGGTCGCTGGTCCTTTGGAAATCGTCGCTGGAGCAGGGTTCTTTGGAAGGCAGGAGACAGGCCGGTAGGACTGGGGCCAAAGCAGTTGGTGTCTTCTGTTCTTCCTCTGCAGGGGTTTTTCAGCTCAGCAGTCTTCTTCTTCTTGTAGGTTTCAGGAATCGAAATTCTTAGGTTCAGGGGAGCCCTTAAATACTAAATTTAAGGGCGTGTTTAGGTCTGGGGGGGTTAGTAGCCAATGGCTACTAGCCCTGAGGGTGGGTACACCCTCTTTGTGCCTCCTCCCAAGGGGAGGGGGGTCACATCCCTAATCCTATTGGGGAATCCTCCATCTGCCAGATGGAGGATTTCTAAAAGTTAGTCACTTCAGCTCAGGACACCTTAGGGGCTGTCATGACTGGCCAGTGGCTCCTCCTTGTTATTCTCATTATTTTCTCCGGCCTTGCCGCCAAAAGTGGGGGCCGTGGCCGGAGGGGGCGGGCAACTCCACTAGCTGGAGTGTCCTGCGGTGCTGGCACAAAGGGGTGAGCCTTTGAGGCTCACCGCCAGGTGTGACAGCTCCTGCCTGGGGGAGGTGTTAGCATCTCCACCCAGTGCAGGCTTTGTTACTGGCCTCAGAGTGCCAAAGGCACTCTCCCCATGGGGCCAGCAACATGTCTCGGTTGTGGCAGGCTGCTGGAACCAGTCAGCCTACACAGATAGTCGGTTAAGGTTTCAGGGGGCACCTCTAAGGTGCCCTCTGGGGTGTATTTCACAATAAAATGTACACTGGCATCAGTGTGCATTTATTGTGCTGAGAAGTTTGATACCAAACTTCCCAGTTTTCAGTGTAGCCATTATGGTGCTGTGGAGTCCGTGTTTGACAGACTCCCAGACCATATACTCTTATGGCTACCCTGCACTTACAATGTCTAAGGTTTGGCTTAGACACTGTAGGGGCACAGTACTCATGTACTGGTGCCCTCACCTATGGTATAGTGCACCCTGCCTTAGGGCTGTAAGGCCTACTAGAGGGGTGACTTATCTATACTGCATAGGCAGTGTGAGGTTGGCATGGCACCCTGAGGGGAGTGTCATGTCGACTTACTCGTTTTGTTCTCACCAGCACACGCAAGCTGGTAAGCAGTGTGTCTGTGCTGAGTGAGGGGTCCCCAGGGTGGCATAAGATATGCTGCAGCCCTTAGAGACCTTCCCTGGCATCAGGGCCCTTGGTACCAGGGGTACCAGTTACAAGGGACTTACCTGGATGCCAGGGTGTGCCAATTGTGGAATCAAAAGTACAGGTTAGGGAAAGAACACTGGTGCTGGGGCCTGGTTAGCAGGCCTCAGGACACTTTCAATTCAAAACATAGCATCAGCAAAGGCGAAAAGTCAGGGGGTAACCATGCCAAGGAGGCATTTCCTTACACACATGCTTGAATAATTCCCTGTCGTCGGAAGTGGGAGTCCCATGGTATCATTGTAAGCAGTATAATAGGCTGTAAAGGGAATCTAAAGTTCAGCTTAATAGCCTATGTTTTTTTTGTTTTTTCTAAAAAGGACCAAAGTTGACCAAACAACAGTGCCCTTAGAACACTCCCAAGAGAGGCATCTTACCTCAGATTTTTACCACACGTCATGTGTGAGGGAGTTTCCCTGAGCTCTGCTCAGTTTTTCCTGATTTGGTGATCTCCAAATTGGTATTTTTCTATCCAGCATGTCAGAACTGGTTAAAAAGCCTCTTCAGACCTTGTGCCACATGTGATAAACAAAGACTACATTTGCAACATCCTCATAGAGAATGTATATATTGTCTTCATCCATCCCACAAGGTGAGAGATTGCAAGATATGCATAACATTTTCTACAAAAAACCTCAAAGACCGCAAGGGAAGACTTTTATTATGGTTACAGAAACTTAAAACCAAGACTTCCGTAGTTTCTGAGGAAAAAGTATTGAGTGTTCCATCTCCTTACAGACTTACAGAAAGAGGGAAAGGTCTCGCCATGATTCCCCTTATCACAGTAAAAAAGCCTTAAAAAAAGACCCACCATGGATCTGCAGAAGTCTTCTCTAATGAGGAAAAACAACAAAGGGCTCCATCAGACTCTACATCTGAGCCCTCAACTCCATCTTCAACCCTTCTGATAAAGCCTAAATGATTATCTGAACCTCTCTCAAAGAGGACAAAAATCAATGCTAAATAATCATTGACGACAACAAAGACATCAAAACCATTGTCGACGGCAGTGATCAGAAGCCCAACAAAGATTTCACCGTCATCATCTACCCCATCGATGACTGTATCTGCATTAACGAAGACTACCTCGTCTGACAACCACCACACCATCGACAAGATCCATTGTGTCGACGAAGACAGTCCCCACATAGTCAATGACCGCATCGCCAGTGCTGCCATGAACGACCACCTCGTCGACTACTCTATTGGGGGCCACCTCGACAACTCCTCTTCGTCAGTGTAAGGAAATGCCTCCTTGGCATGGTTGCCCCCTGACTTTTTGCCTTTGCTGATGCTATGTTTACAATTGAAAGTGTGCTGAGGCCTGCTAACCAGGCCCCAGCACCAGTGTTCTTTCCCTAACCTGTACTTTTGTATCCACAATTGGCAGACCCTGGCATGCAGATAAGTCCCTTGTAACTGGTACTTCTAGTACCAAGGGCCCTGATGCCAAGGAAGGTCTCTAAGGGCTGCAGCATGTCTTATGCCACCCTGGAGACCTCTCACTCAGCACAGACACACTGCTTGCCAGCTTGTGTGTGCTAGTGAGGACGAAACGAGTAAGTCGACATGGCACTCCCCTCAGGGTGCCATGCCAGCCTCTCACTGCCTATGCAGTATAGGTAAGACACCCCTCTAGCAGGCCTTACAGCCCTAAGGCAGGGTGCACTATACCATAGGTGAGGGTACCAGTGCATGAGCATGGTACCCCTACAGTGTCTAAACAAAACCTTAGACATTGTAAGTGCAGGGTAGCCATAAGAGTATATGGTCTGGGAGTCTGTCAAACACGAACTCCACAGCACCATAATGGCTACACTGAAAACTGGGAAGTTTGGTATCAAACTTCTCAGCACAATAAATGCACACTGATGCCAGTGTACATTTTATTGCAAAATACACCCCAGAGGGCACCTTAGAGGTGCCCCCTGAAACTTAACCGACTATCTGTGTAGGCTGACTAGTTCCAGCAGCCTGCCACACTAGAGACATGTTGCTGGCCCCATGGGGAGAGTGCCTTTGTCACTCTGAGGCCAGTAACAAAGCCTGCACTGGGTGGAGATGCTAACACCTCCCCCAGGCAGGAGCTGTAACACCTGGCGGTGAGCCTCAAAGGCTCACCCCTTTGTCACAGCACCGCAGGACACTCCAACTAGTGGAGTTGCCCGCCCCCTCCGGCCCGGCCCCCACTTTTGGCGGCAAGGCCGGAGAAAATAATGAGAATAACAAGGAGGAGTCACTGGCCAGTCAGGACAGCCCCTAAGGTGTCCTGAGCTGAGGTGACTCTAACTTTTAGAAATCCTCCATCTTGCAGATGGAGGATTCCCCCAATAGGGTTAGGATTGTGACCCCCTCCCCTTGGGAGGAGACACAAAGAGGGTGTACCCACCCTCAGGGCTAGTAGCCATTGGCTACTAACCCCCCAGACCTAAACACGCCCTTAAATTTAGTATTTAAGGGCTACCCTGAACCCTAGAAAATTAGATTCCTGCAAACTACAAGAAGGACTGCCTAGCTGAAAACCCCTGCAGAGGAAGACCAGAAGACGACAACTGCCTTGGCTCCAGAAACTCACCGGCCTGTCTCCTGCCTTCCAAAGAACTCTGCTCCAGCGACGCCTTCCAAGGGACCAGCGACCTCTGAATCCTCTGAGGACTGCCCTGCTTCGAAAAAGACAAGAAACTCCCGAGGACAGCGGACCTGCTCCAAAAATACTGCAACTTTGTTTCGAGGAGCAGCTTTAAAGACCCTGCAATCTCCCCGCAAGAAGCGTGAGACTTGCAACACTGCACCCGGCGACCCCGACTCGGCTGGTGGAGAACCAACCCCTCAGGGAGGACCCCCGGACTACTCTCCGACTGTGAGTACCAAAACCTGTCCCCCCTGAGCCCCCACAGCGCCGCCTGCAGAGGGAATCCCGAGGCTTCCCCTGACCGCGACTCTCTGAAACCTAAGTCCCGACGCCTGGAAAGGACCCTGCACCCGCAGCCCCCAGGACCTGAAGGACCGGACTTTCACTGGAGAAGTGACCCCCAGGAGTCCCTCTCCCTTGCCCAAGTGGAGGTTTCCCCGAGGAAGCCCCCCCTTGCCTGCCTGCAGCGCTGAAGAGATCCGTTGATCTCTCATAGACTAACATTGCGAACCCGACGCTTGTTTCTACACTGCACCCGGCCGCCCCCGCGCTGCTGAGGGTGAAATTTCTGTGTGGGCTTGTGTCCCCCCCGGTGCCCTACAAAACCCCCCTGGTCTGCCCTCCGAAGACGCGGGTACTTACCTGCAAGCAGACCGGAACCGGGGCACCCCCTTCTCTCCATTCTAGCCTATGCGTTTTGGGCACCACTTTGGACTCTGCACCTGACCGGCCCTGAGCTGCTGGTGTGGTGACTTTGGGGTTGCTCTGAACCCCCAACGGTGGGCTCCCTTGGACCAAGAACTGAACCCTGTAAGTGTCTTACTTACCTGGTAAAACTAACAAAAACTTACCTCCCCCAGGAACTGTGAAAATTGCACTAAGTGTCCACTTTTAAAGTAGCTATTTGTCAATAACTTGAAAAGTATACATGCAATTGAAATGATTCAAAGTTCCTAATGTACTTACCTGCAATACCTTTCAAACAAGATATTACATGTTAAATTTGAACCTGTGGTTCTTAAAATAAACTAAGAAAAGATATTTTTCTATAACAAAACCTATTGGCTGGATTTGTCTCTGAGTGTGTGTACCTCATTTATTGTCTATGTGTATGTACAACAAATGCTTAACACTACTCCTTGGATAAGCCTACTGCTCGACCACACTACCACGAAATAGAGCATTAGTATTATCTATTTTTACCACTATTTTACCTCTAAGGGGAACCCTTGGACTCTGTGCATGCTATTCCTTACTTTGAAATAGCACATACAGAGCCAACTTCCTACATTGGTGGATCAGCGGTGGGATACAAGACTTTGCATTTGCTGGACTACTCAGCCAATACCTGATCACACGACAAATTCCAAAATTGTCATTAGAAATTGATTTTTGCAATTTGAAAAGTTTTCTAAATTCTTAAAAGACCTGCTAGGGCCTTGTGTTAGATCCTGTTTAGCATTTCTTTTAGAGTTTAAAAGTTTGTAAAAGTTTGAATTAGAACCTAGAACCAGTTGTAGATTCTTAAAAAGTATTCCAACTTTTAGAAGCAAAATGTCTAGCACAGATGTGACTGTGGTGGAACTCGACACCACACCTTACCTCCATCTTAAGATGAGGGAGCTAAGGTCACTCTGTAAAATAAAGAAAATAACAATGGGCCCCAAACCTACCAAAATACAGCTCCAGGAGCTTTTGGCAGAGTTTGAAAAGGCCAACCCCTCTGAGGGTGGCAACTCAGAGGAAGAGGATAGTGACTTGGAGGAAAATTCCCCCCTACCAGTCCTATCTAGGGAGAACAGGGTCTCTCAAACCCTGACTCCAAAAATAATAGTCAGAGATGCTGGTTCCCTCACAGCAGAGACCAACACCTCTGAAATCACTGAGGATAACTCCAGTGAAGAGGACATCCAGTTAGCCAGGATGGCCAAAAGATTGGCTTTGGAAAGACAGATCCTAGCCATAGAGAGGGAAAGACAAGAGATGGGCCTAGGACCCATCAATGGTGGCAGCAACATAAATAGGGTCAGAGATTCTCCTGACATGTTGAAAATCCCTAAAGGGATTGTAACTAAATATGAAGATGGTTATGACATCACCAAATGGTTCACAGCTTTTGAGAGGGCTTCTGTAACCAGAAAAGTGAACAGATCTCACTGGGGTGCTCTCCTTTGGGAAATGTTCACAGGAAAGTGTAGGGATAGACTCCTCACACTCTCTGGACAAGATGCAGAATCTTATGACCTCATGAAGGGTACCCTGATTGAGGGCTTTGGATTCTCCACTGAGGAGTATAGGATTAGATTCAGGGGGGCTCAAAAATCCTCGAGCCAGACCTGGGTTGACTTTGTAGACTACTCAGTAAAAACACTAGATGGTTGGATTCAAGGCAGTGGTGTAAGTAATTATGATGGGCTGTACAATTTATTTGTGAAAGAACACCTGTTAAGTAATTGTTTCAATGATAAACTGCATCAGCATCTGGTAGACCTAGGACCAATTTCTCCCCAAGAATTGGGAAAGAAGGCGGACCATTGGGTCAAGACTAGGGTGTCCAAAACTTCCACAGGGGGTGACCAAAAGAAAGGGGTCACAAAACCTCCCCAGGGGAAAGGTGGTGAGACAGCCAAAAATAAAAATAGTCAAGAGTCTTCTAAAGGCCCCCAAAAACCTGCACAGGAGGGTGGGCCCAGAGCCTCTTCACAAAACAATCCTGGGTACAAGGGTAAAAACTTTGATCCCAAAAAGGCCTGGTGTCGAAACTGTA
Source organism: Pleurodeles waltl (assembly GCF_031143425.1). Taxonomy (NCBI): domain Eukaryota; kingdom Metazoa; phylum Chordata; class Amphibia; order Caudata; family Salamandridae; genus Pleurodeles; species Pleurodeles waltl. Next base: position 747,203,035 of record NC_090440.1, on the reverse strand, counting down.
GTCAGTCTGGACACCAAACTGGAGACAAGGCCTGTCCCAAGAAAAGTTCCACTCCAAACTCCAATCCAGGTAACACTGGAATGGCTAGTCTCCAAGTGGGATCAACAGTGTGCCCAGAGCAAATCAGGGTCCACACTGAAGCTACTCTAGTCTCTGAGGGTGGGGTGGATTTAGCCACACTAGCTGCCTGGCCTCCTAACATGCAAAAATACAGGCAGCAGCTCTTTATTAATGGGACAAGTGTAGAGGGCCTGAGGGGTACAGGTGCCAGTGTCACCATGGTGACAGAGAAACCGGTTTCCCCTGGCCAATACCTGACTGGAAAAACGTATACAGTCACCAATGCTGACAATCAAACTAAAGCACATCCCATGGCAATGGTAACTTTAGAATGGGGAGGGGTCAATGGCCTGAAACAGGTGGTGGTCTCCTCAAACATCCCAGTAGATTGTCTGCTTGGAAATGACCTGGAGTCCTCAGCATGGGCTGAGGTAGAACTAAAAACCCCATGCAGCCATGCTGGGTATCCCTGAACTGGTGTGTGTACAAACAAGAGCACAGTGCAAGGCACAGGGTGAAAAAGTAGAGCTGGAGTCTGGAAAAATGGCCCAGCCTACCAAGAGAAAAGGAAAGTCAGTTGGGAAACCAACTGCAACACAGTCAGAAAAAGGGAACCTCTCTTCTCAGGAAGAAGTTCTGCCCTCTGAGGGAACTGAGCCTTTGGAGCTTGAACCTTATCAGGTTGAGCTCTTGGGCCCAGGGGGACCCTCAAGGGAGGAGCTGTGTAAGGGACAAGAAACCTGTCCCTCTCTTGAAGGCCTTAGGCAGCAAGCTGCTGAAGAGTCCAAGGGCAAGAAAAATGGAACACATAGGGTCTATTGGGAAGATGGACTCCTGTACACTGAGGCCAGAGACCCCAAACCTGGTGCCACTAGGAGAGTGGTAGTGCCTCAGTCGTTCAGAGAGTTTATTCTGACCTTAGCCCATGATATTCCCCTTGCTGGGCATTTGGGACAAACCAAGACGTGGGAGAGGTTAGTCAACCACTTCTACTGGCCCAATATGTCCCAGAAGGTTAAGGAGTTTTGCCTCTCCTGCCCCACCTGTCAATCCAGTGGTAAGACAGGTGGGCACCCAAAGGCCCCCCTCATTCCACTTCCAGTGGTGGGGGTCCCCTTTGAAAGAGTGGGTGTGGACATAGTTGGTCCACTGGAACCTCCCACAGCCTCAGGAAATATGTACATCCTAGTAGTAGTGGATCATGCTACTAGGTATCCTGAAGCTATTCCCCTTAGGTCGACTACTGCCCCTGCAGTAGCCAAGGCCCTCATTGGTATCTTTACCAGAGTGGGTTTCCCTAAGGAGGTGGTGTCTGACAGAGGTACCAACTTCATGTCAGCATACCTAAAACACATGTGGAATGAGTGTGGAGTGACTTACAAATTCACTACACCATACCATCCACAAACTAATGGCTTAGTTGAGAGATTCAACAAGACATTAAAAGGCATGATCATGGGGCTCCCAGAAAAACTCAAAAGGAGATGGGATGTCCTCTTGCCATGTCTGCTTTTCGCTTACAGAGAGGTGCCACAGAAGGGAGTAGGATTCTCACCCTTTGAACTTCTGTTTGGTCACCCTGTAAGGGGACCACTTGCTCTTGTTAAAGAAGGCTGGGAGAGACCTCTTCATGAGCCTAAACAAGACATAGTGGACTATGTACTTGGCCTTCGCTCTAGAATGGCAGAGTACATGGAAAAGGCAACCAAAAACCTTGAGGCCAGCCAACAGCTCCAGAAGTTTTGGTATGACCAAAAGGCTGCACTGGTTGAGTTCCAACCAGGACAGAAAGTCTGGGTTCTGGAGCCTGTGGCTCCCAGGGCACTCCAGGACAAATGGAGTGGCCCTTACCCAGTGCTAGAAAGGAAGAGTCAGGTCACCTACCTGGTGGACCTGGGCACAAGCAGGAGCCCCAAGAGGGTGATCCATGTGAACCGCCTTAAGCTCTTCCATGACAGGGCTGATGTGAATCTGTTGATGGTAACAGATGAGGATCAGGAGGCAGAGAGTGAACCTCTCCCTGATCTTCTGTCATCAGACCCAAAAGATGGCTCAGTAGATGGAGTGATCTACTCAGACACCCTCTCTGGCCAACAGCAAGCTGATTGTAGGAGAGTCCTACAACAGTTTCCTGAACTCTTCTCCTTAACCCCTGGTCAGACACCCCTGTGTACCCATGATGTGGACACAGGAGACAGCATGCCTGTCAAAAACAAAATCTTTAGACAGTCTGACCATGTTAAGGAAAGCATCAAGGTGGAAGTCCACAAGATGCTGGAATTGGGAGTAATTGAGCGCTCTGACAGCCCCTGGGCTAGCCCAGTGGTCTTAGTCCCCAAACCTCACACCAAAGATGGAAAGAAGGAGATGAGGTTTTGTGTGGATTACAGAGGGCTCAATTCTGTCACCAAGACAGATGCTCATCCAATTCCTAGAGCTGACGAGCTCATAGATAAATTAGGTGCTGCCAAATTCTTAAGTACCTTTGACTTGACAGCAGGGTACTGGCAAATAAAAATGGCACCTGGAGCAAAAGAGAAAACAGCATTCTCCACACCTGATGGGCATTATCAGTTTACTGTTATGCCCTTTGGTTTAAAGAATGCCCCTGCCACCTTCCAAAGGTTGGTGAATCAAGTCCTTGCTGGCTTGGAGTCCTGTAGCACAGCTTATCTTGATGATATTGCTGTCTTTAGCTCCACCTGGCAGGATCACCTGGTCCACCTGAAGAAGGTTTTGAAGGCTCTGCAATCTGCAGGCCTCTCTATCAAGGCATCCAAATGCCAGATAGGGCAGGGAACTGTGGTTTACTTGGGACACCTTGTAGGTGGAGGCCAAGTTCAGCCACTCCAACCCAAGATCCAGACTATTCTGGACTGGGTAGCTCCAAAAACCCAGACTCAAGTCAGGGCATTCCTTGGCTTGACTGGGTATTACAGGAGGTTTGTGAAGGGATATGGATCCATTGTGACAGCCCTCACTGAACTCACCTCCAAGAAAATGCCCAAGAAAGTGAACTGGACTGTGGAATGCCAACAGGCCTTTGACACCCTGAAACAAGCAATGTGCTCAGCACCAGTTCTAAAAGCTCCAGATTACTCTAAGCAGTTCATTGTGCAGACAGATGCCTCTGAACATGGGATAGGGGCAGTTTTGTCCCAAACAAATGATGATGGCCTTGACCAGCCTGTTGCTTTCATTAGCAGGTGGTTACTCCCCAGGGAGCAGCGTTGGAGTGCCATTGAGAGGGAGGCCTTTGCTGTGGTTTGGTCCCTGAAGAAGCTGAGACCATACCTCTTTGGGACTCACTTCCTAGTTCAAACTGACCACAGACCTCTCAAATGGCTGATGCAAATGAAAGATGAAAATCCTAAACTGTTGAGGTGGTCCATCTCCCTACAGGGAATGGACTTTATAGTGGAACACAGACCTGGGACTGCCCATGCCAATGCAGATGGCCTTTCCAGGTTCTTCCACTTAGAAAATGAAGACTCTCTTGGGAAAGGTTAGTCTCATCCTCTTTCGTTTGGGGGGGGGTTGTGTAAGGAAATGCCTCCTTGGCATGGTTGCCCCCTGACTTTTTGCATTTGCTGATGCTATGTTTACAATTGAAAGTGTGCTGAGGCCTGCTAACCAGGCCCCAGCACCAGTGTTCTTTCCCTAACCTGTACTTTTGTATCCACAATTGGCAGACCCTGGCATCCAGATAAGTCCCTTGTAACTGGTACTTCTAGTACCAAGGGCCCTGATGCCAAGGAAGGTCTCTAAGGGCTGCAGCATGTCTTATGCCACCCTGGAGACCTCTCACTCAGCACAGACACACTGCTTGCCAGCTTGTGTGTGCTAGTGAGGACGAAACGAGTAAGTCGACATGGCACTCCCCTCAGGGTGCCATGCCAGCCTCTCACTGCCTATGCAGTATAGGTAAGACACCCCTCTAGCAGGCCTTACAGCCCTAAGGCAGGGTGCACTATACCATAGGTGAGGGTACCAGTGCATGAGCATGGTACCCCTACAGTGTCTAAACAAAACCTTAGACATTGTAAGTGCAGGGTAGCCATAAGAGTATATGGTCTGGGAGTCTGTCAAACACGAACTCCACAGCACCATAATGGCTACACTGAAAACTGGGAAGTTTGGTATCAAACTTCTCAGCACAATAAATGCACACTGATGCCAGTGTACATTTTATTGCAAAATACACCCCAGAGGGCACCTTAGAGGTGCTCCCTGAAACTTAACCGACTATCTGTGTAGGCTTACTAGTTCCAGCAGCCTGCCACACTAGAGACATGTTGCTGGCCCCATGGGGAGAGTGCCTTTGTCACTCTGAGGCCAGTAACAAAGCCTGCACTGGGTGGAGATGCTAACACCTCCCCCAGGCAGGAGCTGTAACACCTGGCGGTGAGCCTCAAAGGCTCACCCCTTTGTCACAGCACCGCAGGACACTCCAACTAGTGGAGTTGCCCGCCCCCTCCGGCCCGGCCCCCACTTTTGGCGGCAAGGCCGGAGAAAATAATGAGAATAACAAGGAGGAGTCACTGGCCAGTCAGGACAGCCCCTAAGGTGTCCTGAGCTGAGGTGACTCTGACTTTTAGAAATCCTCCATCTTGCAGATGGAGGATTCCCCCAATAGGGTTAGGATTGTGACCCCCTCCCCTTGGGAGGAGACACAAAGAGGGTGTACCCACCCTCAGGGCTAGTAGCCATTGGCTACTAACCCCCCAGACCTAAACACGCCCTTAAATTTAGTATTTAAGGGCTACCCTGAACCCTAGAAAATTAGATTCCTGCAAACTACAAGAAGAAGGACTGCCTAGCTGAAAACCCCTGCAGAGGAAGACCAGAAGACGACAACTGCCTTGGCTCCAGAAACTCACCGGCCTGTCTCCTGCCTTCCAAAGAACTCTGCTCCAGCGACGCCTTCCAAGGGACCAGCGACCTCTGAATCCTCTGAGGACTGCCCTGCTTCGAAAAAGACAAGAAACTCCCGAGGACAGCGGACCTGCTCCAAAAAGACTGCAACTTTGTTTCGAGGAGCAGCTTTAAAGACCCTGCAATCTCCCCGCAAGAAGCGTGAGACTTGCAACACTGCACCCGGCGACCCCGACTCGGCTGGTGGAGAACCAACCCCTCAGGGAGGACCCCCGGACTACTCTCCGACTGTGAGTACCAAAACCTGTCCCCCCTGAGCCCCCACAGCGCCGCCTGCAGAGGGAATCCCGAGGCTTCCCCTGACCGCGACTCTCTGAAACCTAAGTCCCGACGCCTGGAAAGGACCCTGCACCCGCAGCCCCCAGGACCTGAAGGACCGGACTTTCACTGGAGAAGTGACCCCCAGGAGTCCCTCTCCCTTGCCCAAGTGGAGGTTTCCCCGAGGAAGCCCCCCCTTGCCTGCCTGCAGCGCTGAAGAGATCCGTTGATCTCTCATAGACTAACATTGCGAACCCGACGCTTGTTTCTACACTGCACCCGGCCGCCCCCGCGCTGCTGAGGGTGAAATTTCTGTGTGGGCTTGTGTCCCCCCCCGGTGCCCTACAAAACCCCCCTGGTCTGCCCTCCGAAGACGCGGGTACTTACCTGCAAGCAGACCGGAACCGGGGCACCCGCTTCTCTCCATTCTAGCCTATGCGTTTTGGGCACCACTTTGGACTCTGCACCTGACCGGCCCTGAGCTGCTTGTGTGGTGACTTTGGGGTTGCTCTGAACCCCCAACGGTGGGCTCCCTTGGACCAAGAACTGAACCCTGTAAGTGTCTTACTTACCTGGTAAAACTAACAAAAACTTACCTCCCCCAGGAACTGTGAAAATTGCACTGTGTCCACTTTTAAAGTAGCTATTTGTCAATAACTTGAAAAGTATACATGCAATTGAAATGATTCAAAGTTCCTAATGTACTTACCTGCAATACCTTTCAAACAAGATATTACATGTTAAATTTGAACCTGTGGTTCTTAAAATAAACTAAGAAAAGATATTTTTCTATAACAAAACCTATTGGCTGGATTTGTCTCTGAGTGTGTGTACCTCATTTATTGTCTATGTGTATGTACAACAAATGCTTAACACTACTCCTTGGATAAGCCTACTGCTCGACCACACTACCACGAAATAGAGCATTAGTATTATCTATTTTTACCACTATTTTACCTCTAAGGGGAATCCTTGGACTCTGTGCATGCTATTCCTTACTTTGAAATAGCACATACAGAGCCAACTTCCTACAGTCAGCAAAACCCAGAAAGAGACAGTCCGCATTACTGTTGCACTCATCGTCGACACTACATTCGATGACTGTTTGCTCACCTCAAGGTTTCCATCTTGAATTCACATTGCCTGCTGGAGTGTCTCCACTTCCACTTAGTCATTTATTAGATATTCAGGACTCCAATGACAATCAGGGGATGTTTAGTACAGCTCACAGTCCCTCTGAGTCACCCATTAAATATAAGGCTGAAGAAGAACAAGATTATTATGCGCCTGTTTACCAAAGCCATCATTATGCAAAGCAATATCATCAATATACTCCTTCTCCACCTTCACCAGGCATGGTCCAGATTCCAGCTACTCTAGTGCAAGATCTGCAGAGTATGCTTGCAGACTCTACTACAAGTGTTTCCTAACTCCAGCTGAAGCGCAATCAGCTGCGCCGGCAGCTAGATTGCCAGAACATTTACCTCCACCACCTATACTGAGAATGACTCCACAATATTTCCATGCTGTAGGAAAGTGCCATCTCTCTAGCATAGTTAATGCCACCTTTTGCCTGAGACAGTGTGTTGAGACTGTAGTTCACTGGGATCCTGCTAATCAGGACCCCAGTGACTGTGCTCTCTCCCCTACATTTGGTGCTTGTAAATGATTTACACCCACAATTGGCATACTGGTGCACCTATGTAAGTCCCTAGTGTAGGAAATTGGCTCTGTATGTACTATTTCAAAGTAAGAAATAGTGTGGACAGAGTCCAAGGGTTCCCCTTAGAGGTAAGATAGTGGCAAAAGTAGATAATTCTAATGCTCTATTTTGTGGTAGTGTGGTAGAGCAGTAGGCTTATCAGAGGATAGTGTTAAGCATTTGCTGTACACACACAGGCAATAAATGAGGAACACACACTCAAAGACAATTCCAGGCCAATAGGTTTTTATATAGAAATGTCTGGTGTGTGGCAGGCTGGCAAAAACTAGTCAGCCCACACTGGAAGTCGGGTATGTTTTCAGGGGGAATCTCTAAGATGCCCTCTGAGTGTATTTTACAACACATTGCACACTGGCATCAGTGTGCATTTATTGTTCTGAGAGGTTTGATACCAAACTTCCCAGTTTTCAGTGTAGCCATTATGGTGCTGTGGAGTTCGTGTTTGACAGACTCCCAGACCATATACTCTTATGGCTACCCTGCACTTACAATGTCTAAGGTTTTGCTTAGACACTGTAGGGGCATAGTGCTCATGCACATATGCCCTCACCTGTGGCGTAGTGCACCCTGCCTTAGAGCTGTAAGGCCTGCTAGAGGGGTGACTTACCTATGCCACAGGCAGTGTGAGGTTGGCATGGCACTCTGAGGGGAGTTCTATGCCGACTTAGTCATTTTCTCCCCACCAGTACACACAGGCTGTAAAGCAGTGTGTATGTGCTGAGTGAGGGGTCCCTAGGGTGGCATAAGACATGCTGCAGCCCTTAGTGACCTTCCCTGGCATCCGGGCCCTTGGTACCAGGGGTACCATTTACAAGTGACTTACCTGAGTGCCAGGGGTGTGCCAGTTGTGGAGACAAAGGTACAGTTTAAGGAAAGAACACTGGTGCTGGGGCCTGGTTAGCAGGGTCCCAGCACACTTACAAATCATAACTTGGCATCAGCAAAGGCAAAAAGTCAGGGGGTTACCATGCCAAGGAGGCATTTCCTTACAGACAACAACTGACTTGACCGCAGCCCTACCAGCCTGTCTCCAGACTCAAAGAACCTGCACAGCGAAGCATCCGACAGGGACCAGCGACTTCTGAAGCCTCAGAGGACTGCCCGGAACCCGAAGGACCAAGAAACTCCTGAGAACAGCGGCACTGTTCAAAAACAGCAACAAATTTGCAACTTTCTTGCAACTTTTAAAGAACTCACTCTTCCCGCCGGAAGCATGAGACTTCACACTCTGCACCCGACGCCCCCGGCTCGACCTCCAGAGAACCAACACTACAGGGAGGACTCCCAGACGACTGCGACCTCGTGAGTAACCTGAGACGACCCCTCTGGACCCCCACAGCGACGCATGCAGAGAGGATCCAGAGGCTTCCCCTGACCGCGACTGCCTGGAACAAAGAACCCGACGCCTGGACCAAGCACTACACCCGCAGCCCCCAGGACCAATAGGAACCGAACTCCAGTGCAGGAGTGACTACCAGGTGACCCTCTGCCTAGCCCAGTCGGTGGCTGACCCGAAAAGGCCCCCTGTGCCCTGCCTGCATTGCTTAAGTGACCTCCGTGTCCCTCCATTGCTTTCAATAGCATATCCGACGCCTACTTTTCCCACTGCACCCGGCTGTCCCTGTGCCACTGAGGGTGTGTTTTGTGTGCCTGTTTGTGTGTCTCCCCCCCCCCCCGCCCCAGTGCTCTACAAAATCCCCCTGGTCTGCTCCCCGAGGATGCTGGTACTTACCTGCTAGCAGACTGGAACTGGAGCACCCCTGTTCTCCGTAGGCGCCTATGTGTTTTGGGCCCTCCTTTGACCTCTGCACCTGATCGGCCCTGTGTTGCTGGTGCAGTGACTTTGGGGTTGCCTTGAACCCCCAACGCTGGGCTGCCTATGCCCAGGAGACTGACTGTGTAAGTGCTATACTTACCTGAGAAACCTAACCAAACTTACCTCCCCAAGAACTGTTGATTTTTGCAGTGTCCACTTTTAAAATAGCTTTTTGCCATTTTAACTAAAACTGTGTGTACTACTGTTTTAAATCAAACTTTCATACTTACATGTGTGAAGTACCTTGCATTTTATGTACTTACATCAAATCTTGAATCTTGTGGTTCTAAAATAAATTAGGAAAATATATTTTTCTATATAAAAACTATTGGCCTGGAGTTAAGTCTTTGAGTGTGTGTTCCTCATTTATTGCCTGTGTGTACAACAAATGCTTAACACTACCCTCTGATAAGCCTACTGCTCGACCACACTACCACAAAGTAGAGCATTGGTATTATCTAATTTTGCCACTATTAACCTCTAAGGGGAACCCTTGGACTCTGTGCACACTATTTCTTACTTTGAGATAGTATATACAGAGCCAACTTCCTACACTAGTTATGATTGAAAGTGTGCTGGGACCTTGCTAACCAGGTCCCAGCACCAGTGTTCTTTCCCTAAAACTGTACCTTTGTCTCCACAATTGGCACATCCCTGGCACACAGTTAAGTCCCTTGTAAGCGGTACCCCTGGTACCAAGTGCCCTGTGGCCAGGGAAGGTCTCTAAGGGCTGCAGCATGTATTATGCCACCCTGGTGACCCCTCACTCAGCATATGCTCACTGCCTCACAGGTTGTGTGTGCTGGTGGAGACAAAATGACTAAGTGGACATGGCACTCCCCTCAGGGTGCCATGCCCACAACTCACTGCCTGTGGCATAGGTAAGTCACCCCTCTAGCAGGCCTTACAGCCTTAAGGCAGGGTGCATTATACCACAGGTGAGGGCATAGCTGCATGAGCACTATGCCCCTACAGTGTCTAAGCAAAACCTTGAACATTGTAAGTGCAGGGTAGCCATAAGAGTATATGGTCTGGGAGTCTGTCATACACGAACTCCACAGCACCATAATGGCTACACTGAAACCTGGGAAGTTTGGTTTCCAACTTCTCAGCACAATAAATGCACACTGATGCCAGTATACATTTTATTGTGAAATACACCCAGAGGGCATCTTAGAGATGCCCCCTGAAAACATACCCGACTTCCAGTGTGGGCTGACTAGTTTTTGCCAGCCTGCCACACACCAGACATGTTGCTGGCCACATGGGGAGAGTGCCTTTGTCACTCTGTGGCCAATAACAAAGCCTGTACTGGGTGGAGGTGCTTCTCACCTCCCCCTGCAGGAACTGTAACACTTGGCGGTGAGCCTCAAAGGCTCACCCCCTTTGTTACAGCGTCACAGGACATCCCAGCTAGTGGAGATGCCCGCCCCTCCGGCCACAGCCTCCACTTTTGGCGGCAAGGCCGGAGGAGATAATGAGAAAAACAAGGAGGAGTCACTGGCCAGTCAGGACAACCCCTAAGGTGTCCTGAGCTGAGGTGACTCTGACTTTTAGAAATCCTCCATCTTGAAGATGGAGGATTCCACCAATAGGATTAGGGATGTGCCCCCCTCCCCACCGGGAGGAGGCACAAAGAAGGTGTAGCCACCCTCCGGGCTAGTAGCCATTGGCTACTAACCCTCCCAGACCTAAACACACGGCCCCCAGAACCAAGCAAGAGAGATTCCTGCAACCTGAAGACGAAGAAGGACTGCTGACCTGAAGCCCTGCAGAGAAGAAGGAGACACCAACTGCTTTGGCCCCAGCTCTACCGGCCTGTCTCCCCACTACAAGAAAAACTGCAACAGCGACGCGTCCCCCAGGGTCCAGCGACCTCTGAAGCCTCAGAGGACTACCCTGCATCTAAAAGGACCAAGAACGCCCAAGGACAGCGGCCCTGTTCCAAAGAAACTGCAATTTTTCAACAAAGAAGCAACTTTTAAAGACCACTCGTTTCCCACCGGAAGCGTGAGACTTTCCACTCTGCACCCGACACCCTCGGCTCTACCTGCGGAAAACTAACTCTACAGGGTGGACTCCCCGGCGACTGCGAGCCCGTGAGTAGCCAGAGTTGAGCCCCCACAGCGACGCCTGCAGAGGTAATCCAGAGGCTCCCCCTGACCGCGACTGCCTGCTTCTCAGAACCTGACGCCTGGGAAACACACTGCACCCGCAGCCCCCAGGACCTGAAGGATCCGACCTTCAGTGCAGGAGCGACCCCCCAGGTGGCCCTCCCCCTAGCCCAGGTGGTGGCTACCCCGAGGAGCCCCCCCCCCCCCCCTTGCCTGTCTGCATCGCTGAAGAGACCCCTGGGTCTCCAATTGAAACCTATTGCAAACCCGACGCCTGTTTGCACTCTGCAGCCCGGCCGCCCCTGTGCCGCTGAGAGTGGACTTTGTGCTGACTTGTGTCCTCCCCTGGTGCCCTACAAATCTCCCCTGGTTGCCCTCCGAAGTCGCGGGTACTTACCTGCTGGCAGACTGGAACCGGGGCACCCCCGTTTAAGCCTATGCGTTTTGGGCACCACTTTGACCTCTGCACCTGACCGGCCCTGAGCTGCTGGTGTGGTAACTTTGGGGTTGCCCTGAACCCCCAACGGTTTGCTACCTTGGACCCAACTTTGAACCCTGTAAGTGCTTTACTTACCTGTGAAACTAACAAATACTTACCTCTCTCTTACTCTATTGATGTTGCTGCAACCATTAATGGGTCCTAAGTCCATTTCTGCTCTCTCCCTTTCTATAGCTAGGAGTTGTTGCTCCAGAGCTATCCTTTTGGCCATCCTTGCTAAAAGTATGTCCTCTTCATTGAGGCTGCCCTCAATGTTCCTAAAGGAGAAGTGGACTTCCTTGTGGAAGATCCAGATTCAGTGAGTACTATCCTTGAAGACAAGGGTGTGGGGACCCTGGTCTCTCCTTAGTTAGGTGAGGAGGGGGAGATCATCCACCTCATATCTTACAACTTCCCCTTCTGAGGGAGTTCTTCCTCCTCAGTAGGGAGTTCCCTGGTGCTCTCTGCCAATTGCTCCTGGAGCTTCACGTTGGTAGGGTTGGAACCACTTTGAATCTTTTTCAGCTTACAGAGGGACCTTACCTCTGCCATGCCTTGATTGAGGTTAGGAGTGAGGTTGAGTTCCATCACTATTTCCTCTCTCATTTTGCTACTAAAGTTGATTACTTTTTAGAAACAAAAAACGACTTCTAGTAACTAAATCCTAACTTTTACAAAACTTTAAAACTTCAAAAGAAATGGTAAAAGGGACTTAACCAAGGCCACAGCAGGACTTTAAAAAAATTGTCAAATTCAAAAAAAAGTTTTTTTAAAGGGAATTTTGGAATTTAGTCGTGTGATTAGGCATTAGCTGAGTAGTCCAGCAAATGCAAAGTTGTAGACCCCACCGCTGATCTCCTATGTAGGAAACTGGCTCTGAATATACTATATCAAAATGAGACATAGTGTGCACAGAGTCCATGGGTACCCCAGAGGCTTGACAGAGGCAAATATAGATAATACTAATACTCAGTTTGTGGTAGTGTGGTCGAGCAGTTAGGCTTATCAGAGGGTGGTGCTTAAGCATTTGTTGTACACACTCAAATAATAGAAGAAATACACACTCAGTGACGTAACTCCAGACCATTAGGATTTTATATAGAAAAATATGTTTTGTTAATTTATTTCTAGAATCACAAGATTTAGTTTGCAGGTAAGTAAATAAAATGAAAGGTACTTTACATAGATATAATCAGGACTTTGAATGGAAGCAACAATGTATACAGTTTTCTTTAACATGGCGAAAAGGTATTTTAAAAGTGGACACTGCAATTTTCAACAGCTCCTGGGGGGAAGAAATGATAGTAGAGTTTTACAGGTAAGTATTCAACTTAAAGTTCCTATGTCCGGGTTTTAGGTAGTCCGTCGTTGGGGGTTCCAGTTAACCTCCAACACCCACCACCAGCAAAACGGGGCCGGTCTGGTGCAGAGGTCAAAGAGGAACCAAATGAACGTAGGTTCCTATGGAGAGAGGGAAGTACTTTGAATCCGGTCAGCCAGCAGGTAAGTACCTGTGATTCGGGGGGAGAGCAGACTGGTGGAGGCGAGGGTGTTTCAAGAGAGCGTTGGAGTGGCCCCAAGTAGGCCAAAACACACACCGTCAGCGGCACTAGGGCCACTGGGTGCAGGGTGCAACCAGGGTGTCAGGTTTTCAATGCAACTCTGAGGGGACCCCGGGGGTTACTCTGAGGCTGCAGACGGGGTCCATGGGGACTTCTCGGACAAACCACCGACTGGGCAGGGTGGCTTGCTGGTTTATGCTGCACCGGAGGTCAGGTTCTCCAAGGCCTGGGGGCTGCGGATGCAGTGTATCCTTTAGGCGTCGGATATCTTCGTCCGGAGCTCACAGTCAGTGGGAGTCCTCTGCATTCCCTCTGCAGGTGTCGTTGTGGAGGTTTGGAGGGGTCAACCCAGTGTGGGCTCTTGCTCCCAATCGCCTGGGGACCCTTTTTTGCTGGGTGGACCACTTGGACACGGGCCATGGGCGTCTGGTGCACAGGAGACAGGAGTCACACATCTGGAGTGAGGTGGGAGTCCTTAACTGTAGGTTTCTTTTAGACAGAGCCACTGCCCTCTGGAGTTCTTGGTCCTTTTGGGTGCAGGGCAGTCTTCTGGAGCTGGCAAAGGTTGCTGAGACCACTGGATGCATCGCTGGTCTTTTTGCAGGTTCTCTGAAGCAGGAGACAGGCCTGTAGAGCTGGGGCCAAAGCAGTTGTCGTCTTCCCTCTTCTCCGCTGGGGTTTTCAGCTTAGCAGTCCTTCTTCTTGTAGGTCTCCAGGAATCTGGTGAGCTGGGTCCAGGGAGGCCCTTAAATCCAAGATTTAGAGGCGTTTTAGGGGTCAGGGCAGTAGCCAATGCTACTGTCCCTGAGGGTGGCTTCACCCTCCTTGTGCCCACTCCCTTTGGGGAGGGCTGGGCACCTTCCTACCCCTATTGGTCCCTGTCCTCCAAACCTAGATGGAGGATTCTGCAGGGGGGGGGGGGTCACCTCAGCTCTGGACACCTTAGGGGTGGTCCTGGCTAGGGTGGTCACTCCTCCCGGTTTTCCCTAATTTTCCCACATGACATGCCCCCAAAAGTGAGCCTTTGTCCAGGGGCGGGCATCTCCACTAGCTGGAGTGCCCTGGGGCACTGTAATCCGAGGCTTGAGCCTTTGAGGCTCACCGCCAGGTGTTAGAGTTCTTGCAGGGTGAGGTGTGAAGCACCTCCACCCAGGGTAGACTTCCCACTGTGTGCTGCATTTCTGGCCGGTGCGCTCCGGCAGCATCACGCTCCACCTTTCACGGTCCTGAGCTCCAGAAGGAGGTGCTTCGGCTTTGAATATATATTTTTAATATTTTGCCTTGGGGGGGGCGTGATCAGGGTGTGCCCACCTGTAATGGTTGCCACAACATATTCTCCATGTTGTGGCCAGCCAATCAGGAACCACACACATACTTTAAATGGGCTAGTCAGACCATATTTCGATACCAACAGTCCAAATATCTCTAACTTGTTACTAGTGTTAATCATTACGTGCCCATCTGAGCACCTTTATATTCAAATTGCTCCAACATGCTGTTACAAAGAAGCACGCTTTATGAGTAAAGGTCTAACTTTTTGCCACTTCGGTGCAATTCTGTTCAGCTGTTTTCTCTGTATTGGAGAGCAAATTTTTTTTATCGTCAATTAAGATACGAGATCGCTTTTTTGGACCACACTTTTTATAGGATCCAGTTGAAGGATTGGTGCAAAGCTGAACCAAAGAAGATTTATTTTAATTTTAAACGTTTTGTGCAGATTCACTTGCAGCACCCTTCACCGGTTCGCTTTTAGCATGAAATGTGGCTCACCGGTATCTTCTATGACCTTATTTCTCACACAGTGGCATACGTCGTGAAAAAAGCTGTGCAATATACCACCAAGAGACTTTTTCGAGCAGAAAATCTCTCTCAGCAAGATATTGTCTGCATGAACTAGTCTCATCACAAGAGAAACAAATTGTGTAACTAAAAATTCATGAATTTTGCAAATTTCAGCCTGCCTTATTGTATATTCACATTATCTAGCATTGGACCTTCCATTACTGCCATGTTTCAGTAATTAGTCAGCTGATGTTTCCTACCTTTACCTAGAAAATGAACTAGGTACCAAAATGTCAGTTGTCTCTGCAATAGAATAAACATACCAAACCTGAGGCCATTGGGGCACTTTTGAGGCATTTTGTACTGGCATTACACATTCTAGGCCATGTTATTTGATTTAATATAAATATGCTTGTATTCACGTCTTTGCCAGTAATGTATGTTTACTCCTAGACACACAAGTTTTGCTTGTTCTAAAACCTTTTTCTATATTTATTCAGTATGTTTCAACAACTGATGCGAGGATGTTTTCTTCCATACAGAGCCGAATGAAGTACGAAAAAGTACACAGTATATATAACAGACTTTTTGCTGTTGAAGATATTGATCCCACCCTGGTAAGATAACACGTGATTTTTTTCACCTCTGAATTGTGTATTTCACTTCTCAAGTCAACAGGGAGACCAAATCATAACACTTTCAGTCCAGTTTTTCAGTTTGTTTTCTTAGTATTCACCCTTAAGGTTTTCCTAATAAATTTCAAGCATCCGCTTTTGACTTGAAAATGTTTTCAACTGGTGCATGGGGTTCTCCAGGCAAGAGTAACCTTAAGTTATAGCTTTGTAACTTTGTCAACAAGTGACTGCAAATACACACAGAAGCAGTGTAAGGAAATGCCTTCCTTGGCATGGTTACCCCCTGACTTTTTGCCTTTTGTTGATGCCAGTTATGATTGAAAGTGTGCTTGGACCCTGCTAACCAGGCCCCAGCACCAGTGTTATTTCCCGAAACTGTACCTTTGTTCGCACAATTAGCACAGTCCTGGCACACAGATAAGTCCCTTTTAAATGGTACCCCTAGTACCAAGGGCCTGATGCCAGAGAAGGTCTCTAAGGGCTGCAGCATGTCTTATGCCACCCTGGGGACCCCTCACTCAGCACATGCACCCTGCCTCACAGCTTGTGTGTGCTGGTGGGGAGAAAATGACTAAGTCGACATGGCACTCACCTCTGAGTGCCATGTCCACCTCACACTGCCTGTGGCATAGGTAAGTCACCCCTCTAGCAGGCCTTACAGTCTTAAGGCAGGGTGCACTATACCACAGGTGAGGGCATATGTGCATGAGCACTATGCCCCTACAGTGTTGAAGCAAAACCGTAGACATTGTAAGTGCAGGGTAGCCATAAAGAGTATATGGTCTGGGAGTTTGTCAAACACGAACTCCACAGTTCCATAATGGCTACACTGAAATCTGGGAAGTTTGGTATCAATCTTCTCAGCACAATAAATGCACACTGATGCCATATTGGGATTTATTGTAAAATGCACCCAGAGGGCATCTTAGAGATGCCCCCTGTATACCAGTCCGACTCCTAGTGCAGTGCTAGGCTGACCAGTTTCTGCCAGCCTGCCACAACCAGACGAATTTCTGGCCACATGGGGAGAGTGCCTTTGTCACTCTGTGGCCAGGAACAAAGCCTGTACTGGGTGGAGATGCTTCTCACCTCCCCCTGCAGGAACTGTAACACCTGGCGGTGAGCCTCGAAGGCTCATGCCTTTTGTTACAGCACCCCAGGGCTTCCCAGCTAGTGGAGATGCCCGTCCCTCCGGCCACTGCCCCCACTTTTGGTGGCAAGGCTGGAGGAGATAATGAGAAAAACAAGGAGGAGTCACCCACCAGTTAGGACAGCCCCTAAGGTGTCCTGAGGTGACCCCTGCCTTTAGAAATCCTCCATCTTGAGATTGGAGGATTCCCCCAATAGGATTAGGGGTGTGCCCCCCTCCCATCAGGGAGGAGGCACAAAGAGTGTGTAGCCACCCTCCAGGACAGTAGCCATTGGCTACTGCCCTCCTGATCTAAACACCCCCCTAAATTTAGTATTTAGGGGCACCCCAGAACCAAGGAAATCAGATTCATGCAACCTACACAAAGGACTACTGACCTGAGAGCCCTGCAGAGATGACAGAGACGACCACTGACTTGGCCCCAGCCCCACCGGCCTGTCTTCAGACTCAAAGAACCTGCAAAGCGATGCCTCCGACACAGACCAGCGACCTCTGAAGCCTCAGAGGACTGCCCTGAACCCGAAGGACCATGAAATTCCCGAGAACAGAGGCACTGTTAAAAAACAGTAACAACTTTAAAAGTTGCAAGAAAGTTGCAGAGAACTCACTCTTCCCACCGGAAGCGTGAGACTTCACACTCTGCACTCGACGCCCCCGGCTCAAGCTTCAGAGAACCAACACTACAGGGAGGACTCCCAGCGACTGTGACCTCGTGAGTAACCCGAGACGACTCCCCTGGACTCCCACAACGACGCGTGCAGAGGGATTCCAGAGGCTCCTCCTGATCGCACATGCCTATAACAAGGAACCCAACGCCTGGACCAAGCACTGCACCTGCAGCCCCCAGGACCAGAAGGAACCGAACTTCAGTGCATGAGTGACCATGAGGCGACCCTCTGCCTAGCCCAGTCAGTGGCTGGCCCGAGAAGCACCCCTGTGCCCTGCCTGCACCGCTAGAGTGATCCCCGGGTCCCTCCATTGATTCCTATACAAAACCAGACGCCTGCTTTACACACTGTACCCGGCCACCCCTGTGCCGCTGAGGGTGTGTTTTGTGCGCCTACTTGTGTCCTCCCCCTTTCTTCGCCCCCCCCCCCCCCACCCCACCCCAGTACTCTACAACCCCCCACCCCTCCTGGTCTGCCCTCTGAGGATGCCTGTTGGCAGACTGGAACAGAAGCACCCCTGTTCTTCATAGGCGCCTATGTGTTTTGGGCCCTCCTTTGACCTCTTCACCTGACCGGCCCTTTGTTGCTGGTGCGGTAACTTTCGGGTTGCCTTGAACCCCCAACGGTGGGCTGCCTATGCCCAGGAACTTGAACTTGTAAGTGCCCTACTTACCTGACAAACTAACCATTACTTCTCTTCCAGGGGATCCTCATCAATAGTCATAAACATTGAATATTCCCGCCCTTGTGCGGGGACCCCGGAGCATATATATAAAATACATACATATTATCATGTGTAAAACAGCAATGCAGGCTATAATCATAAATAGGCTAAAATGCTTTATTTCTATGCAAGTTTTTTTTATTTTTTTTTTTATTTTTTTTTATATTATAAAATCACAATAGATCATAAATATCTACCTAAGCCCCCAAAAACTGGACTTAGGGAAGTAAACAGCAGTAAATAGCAGAGAAAAATAGAAAAAACTACATTGAAAAACAATGAAGCATTCTTAGCCAATAGGCTGCATGCAGGTTAACACAGGAGAACCATAAAAACTTTGGCACCGTGCCTTTAAGACCCTGAGCACCTCCAGTATCCCACCATGCCTCAGGGGTGAAGGGAAGGTGACAGTTGGTTCACAGTTAGGTCAGTTCTTTTTTCCGGCTTCTTCTGAGAGGATCCTGGAGCATTGAGCTCTCAGTTTTTCTGAGTTTTTCTTCAGAAAAATCCTTTAAAATAGTGTTTTTCCTATTTACTCGACAGATAACATCTTTTGTCTGAGTTTGGAAGTCTTTTTTGACAGAAAATGCCATCTCTTTTTGTAAAATGTCCTTCTTGTGGGAAGAAGAAAGCCCAGTCAGACCCACACTCTCTGTGTATTGTCTGCCTGCCACAGAGTCACTGTCCTGACACCTGCAAGCATTGTAAGAACATGTCAAGGAGGACTCTCAAAGACAGAGAGAAGATCAGGCTACATGGGCTTCAGGAGAGGAAAAAGTCAACATCCTCTTCACTTCCCAGACCTACAGCAGAAGGAATGGCCCGATCGACGTCGACAGGTAGGATTGTGCCTGTTTGTTCTCCATCGACGTCATCGGCACCACCGTCTCACCGGCATAGATCGCCGTCGACGGCGACCAGACCGACGTCGAGGGACAAAACGTCGAAGCATGGACACAGGGGTACATCTCCGTCGACGGCAGGCCGCCGTTCGGCGTCGAGCCATCTCCGGCGCTCCCGTTCGCCGTCGAACGTCTCACCCCTTGGCGTCGAAGGACACGACACCAAAAACACCTCGACGGCATGAACATCCGCCGTCGACCACTCGCCACTCAACGTCGAGACACACGACGGCGAGTAGGTCCAGGTCCCGCGATAGGCGATCGGCGTCAAGACACTCGACGACAAGACCTCCGACGTCAAGACCTTCGACGTCGAGAACAGATCAGCCATCGCAACTTTCGACGTTGAGGATACAATCTGTGTGTCACAGGCAGTAGAGCCAGCGGACAAAGCTCCCTCACCGGTGGTCTCTATAAGGAGTGCATCATCCCATTCCAGAGCATCGGGGCATGTTTCTCCCATCACTCTATCACCCAGATGGTTAGAGAGCCTGAATAGACCGGCAGCATCCCCGGATTCACAATACTCTAGGATGTATTCTCCTACTGCCTCATTACCGAGAACGCCATCGCCTACAGCTAGAGCAGGACGGGCTCGTTCTGCTTCTCGTCAGCCGACCACAAGACCTGCACACTCTGCTACAGCCTCTCGGAGCAGGTCCCGTTCCCGAAGGAGAACCAGGTCACGAACACCACGCAGAAGATCACCTTCTTGGTCTTCTTCAGGATCGTCTGTTGGGCGCTACTCCCCCACACTCACAGATTCTCCACCTGCTAGGATTTCCCCGGTGGATGATATCACCACTTTTAATGAGGTTCTTCTAAGGGGAGCGCAGAAGCTAAATATTGAGGTACCGGAGCCGGCCACCTCATCCTCAGTTATCTTTGAGACCCTACAACACAGATCAGTCTCGAGAAAACTGCTGCCACTAGTACCGGGTTTGCTGCAACCGACTATGGACACTTTTCTGTCTCCAGCCACTCTCAAGTCTGCCCCGGCTAGGATTCAAAAGAAATACAAAGCTCCGGAACAAGATCCTTTATTCCTGCGGAAGGATCCGCCACCGGACTCTGTGATCTTAGCCGCAGCCAGAAAAACACACTCTGTGGCATCATCTTCCACAGTCCCCCCGGATAAGGAGAGCAGACACCTAGACTCTCTGGGGAGAAAGATGTGCGGTACGGCGGCATCTGCTATGAAGGTCTCCAGCGCCTCAGCACTTCTGGGCAGATATGACCGCTCTCTGTGGGACTCTGTAAAGAAATGGCTCCCTGTTGCAGTTACCCCCCACTTTTTGCCTGATACTGATGCTGACTTGACTGAGAAGAGTGCTGGGACCCTGCTAACCAGGCCCCAGCACCAGTGTTCCTTCACCTAAAATGTACCATTGTATCCACAATTGGCACACCCTGGCATTCAGATAAGTCCCTTGTAACTGGTACTTCTAGTACCAAGGGCCCTGATGCCAAGGAAGGTCTCTAAGGGCTGCAGCATGTCTTATGCCACCCTAGAGACCCCTCACTCGGCACAGACACACTGCTTACAAGCCTGTGTGTGCTAGTGAGAACAAAATGAGTAAGTCGACATGGCACTCCCCTCAGGGTGCCATGCCAGCCTCTCACTGCCTATGCAGTATAGGTAAGACACCCCTCTAGCAGGCCTTACAGCCCTAAGGCAGGGTGCACTATACCATAGGTGAGGGTACCAGTGCATGAGCATGGTACCCCTACAGTGTCTAAACAAAACCTTAGACATTGTAAGTGCAGGGTAGCCATAAGAGTATATGGTCTGGGAGTCTGTCAAACACGAACTCCACAGCACCATAATGGCTACACTGAAAACTGGGAAGTTTGGTATCAAACTTCTCAGCACAATAAATGCACACTGATGCCAGTGTACATTTTATTGCAAAACACACCCCAGAGGGCACCTTAGAGGTGCCCCCTGAAACTTAACCGACTGTCTGTGTAGGCTGACTAAGTTCCAGCAGCCTGCCACACCAGAGACATGTTGCTGGCCCCATGGGGAGAGTGCCTTTGTCACTCTGAGGCCCGTAACAAAGCCTGCACTGGGTGGAGATGCTAACACCTCCCCCAGGCAGGAGCTGTGACACCTGGCGGTGAGCCTCAAATGCTCTCCCCTTTGTCACAGCCCAGCAGGGCACTCCAGCTTAGTGGAGTTGCCCGCCCCCTCCGGCCACGGCCCCCACTTTTGGCGGCAAGGCTGGAGGGAACAAAGAAAGCTACAAGGAGGAGTCACTGGCCAGTCAGGACAGCCCCTAAGGTGTCCTGAGCTGAGGTGACTCTGACTTTTAGAAATCCTCCATCTTGCAGATGGAGGATTCCCCCAATAGGGTTAGGATTGTGACCCCCTCCCCTTGGGAGGAGGCACAAAGAGGGTGTACCCACCCTCAGGGCTAGTAGCCATTGGCTACTAACCCCCCAGACCTAAACACGCCCTTAAATTTAGTATTTAAGGGCTACCCTGAACCCTAGAAAATGAGATTCCTGCAACTACAAGAAGAAGGACTGCCTAGCTGAAAACCCCTGCAGAGGAAGACCAGAAGACGACAACTGCCTTGGCTCCAGAAACTCACCGGCCTGTCTCCTGCCTTCCAAAGATCCTGCTCCAGCGACGCCTTCCAAAGGGACCAGCGACCTCGACATCCTCTGAGGACTGCCCCTGCTTCGAAAATACAAGAAACTCCCGAGGACAGCGGACCTGCTCCAAGAAAAGCTGCAACTTTGTTTCCAGCAGCTTTAAAGAACCCTGCAAGCTCCCCGCAAGAAGCGTGAGACTTGCAACACTGCACCCGGCGACCCCGACTCGGCTGGTGGCGATCCAACACCTCAGGAGGGACCCCAGGACTACTCTAAGACTGTGAGTACAAAAACCTGTCCCCCCTGAGCCCCCACAGCGCCGCCTGCAGAGGGAATCCCGAGGCTTCCCCTGACCGCGACTCTTTGAATCCTAAGTCCCGACACCTGGG
Organism: Pleurodeles waltl; assembly: GCF_031143425.1. Classification (NCBI taxonomy): domain Eukaryota; kingdom Metazoa; phylum Chordata; class Amphibia; order Caudata; family Salamandridae; genus Pleurodeles; species Pleurodeles waltl. The sequence continues at coordinate 747,181,238 of NC_090440.1, read as the reverse complement.
AGAGACCCTGCACCCGCAGCCCCCAGGACCTGAAGGACCAGACTTTCACTGGAGGAGTGACCCCCAGGAGTCCCTCTCCCTTGACCAAGTGGAGGTTTCCCCGAGGAACCCCCCCCTTGCCTGCCTGCAGCGCTGAAGAGATCCCTAGATCTCCCATTGACTTCCATTACAAACCCGACGCTTGTTTCTACACTGCACCCGGCCGCCCCCGCGCTGCTGAGGGTGAAATTTCTGTGTGGGCTTGTGTCCCCCCCGGTGCCCTACAAAACCCCCCTGGTCTGCCCTCCGAAGACGCGGGTACTTACCTGCAAGCAGAGCGGAACCGGGGCACCCCCTTCTCTCCATTCTAGCCTATGTGGTTTGGGCACCACTTTGAACTCTGCACCTGACCGGCCCTGAGCTGCTGGTGTGGTGACTTTGGGGTTGCTCTGAACCCCCAACGGTGGGCTACCTTGGACCAAGAACTGAGCCCTGTAAGTGTCTTACTTACCTGGTTAACCTAACAAATACTTACCTCCCCTAGGAACTGTGAAAATTGCACTAAGTGTCCACTTTTAAAACAGCTATTTGTGAATAACTTGAAAAGTATACATGCAATTTTGATGATTTGAAGTTCCTAAAGTACTTACCTGCAATACCTTTCGAATGAGATATTACATGTAGAATTTGAACCTGTGGTTCTTAAAATAAACTAAGAAAAGATATTTTTCTATATAAAAACCTATTGGCTGGATTTGTCTCTGAGTGTGTGTACCTCATTTATTGTCTATGTGTATGTACAACAAATGCTTAACACTACTCCTTGGATAAGCCTACTGCTCGACCACACTACCACAAAATAGAGCATTAGTATTATCTCTTTTTGCCACTATCTTACCTCTAAGGGGAACCCTTGGACTCTGTGCATGCTATTCCTTACTTTGAAATAGCACATACAGAGCCAACTTCCTACAGACTCACTCCACAGATTTACAGAAAAGTTGCCCAGGGAAGATAGACAGGACTTCCAGGAAATCTTGCAGGAAGGGGGCCTAGTATCTAACCAGGTCATCAGCGCGGCAGCGGACGGGGCGGATTTGGCTGCGCATGGGTATGCGCACGGAATCTGCGCTAGGAGGTCTTCCTGGCTACGGCTCACGGGTCTGAAACAGGAAGCACAGCAGCGCATTTTGAACCTCCCATTCAGCGGGAGTTCGTTGTTCGGTACCCACGCGGATGAAGAGATGGCCCGAATGAAAACGGAAGTCGACACGATGAGGGCAGTGGGCCTGGAACGTAAAAAAGACTTCAGGCGGAGGTACAGACCGTATGACAGACGACCATTCCAGCAGAGGGTTCAAACCCCTCACTGGTCTCAGAGGCCACAACAACGACAGGGACGTCCCCTGTTTCAGGCACGTAGACCCACAAGAGACCGAGGGTCAAGTAGACCTCAACAGTCTACAGCAAAGACACCATCAAAGCAATGAGGCATTGCTTCCCTCAGCACTGTGCACCACTCCGGTGGGGGGAGTGTTACGCATCATCTTCGCGAGTGGCACTCCATCACAAAAGACAAATGGGTGCTCAATATTGTCGAACATGGCTATTCTCTCCTTTTCAAAAAACCTCCTCCACACTTGCCGCCAGCAAGGTGTTTTCCTTCTCATCTCAGCCTGCTACGCAAGGAAGTTCTCGCACTCCTACAAAAGAAAGCTGTAGAAAAGGTTCCTCCGGCACAAAAAGGAAAAGGGGTGTACTCCCGTTACTTTCTGGTGGCGAAAAAAGGTCAACAGGGCCTCTTCAGGCCAATTCTGGATTTACGGCTCCTGAACAAGTACATAAGAAAACAAAAGTTCAGGATGCTAGCCCTTCACCAGATTGTCCCGCAACTGCATCAGGGAGACTGGATGTGCTCCATCGACCTACAGGATGCATATTTTCACATCCCAATAGCAACCAAACATCGGAAATTTTTACGTTTCCAGATAGCGTCACAGCACTACCAATTCAGAGTCCTTCCATTCGGCCTGAAGTCTGCACCCCGAGTCTTTTCAAAATGTGTAGCAGTGGTAGCGGCACACCTTCGAAGACAAAAAATATTCGTCTACCCCTACCTGGACGACTGGCTAGTGAAGGCCTCATCTCCGGATCAGGCGAGAAAACATCGAGATATCGTTCTAAGAACTTTCGAGTCTCTAGGTCTTCAAATCAACCACGACAAGTCAACCTTGATTCCAACACAAAACCTCCACTACCTGGGAGCGATACTAAACACAGAGCTCCAAAGAGTGTATCCTTCGGAGGAACGACTTTTATCAATCCACAGGAAGTGTCAACAACTATTAACAGCCGATGCACCTACAGCTCGTCAGGTGACATCGCTTCTGGGCTCCATGGCTTCATGCATCTTCATTGTCCCGAATGCCAGGCTACGCATGAGGCCCCTTCAGGAGGCATTAGAGAACAATTGGAGCCAAAAGACTGGTCACTGGGAGGACAGAGTTCGACTACCAGCAGTGGCTTTTCAATCACTACAATGGTGGATGCACAGACCTCACCTGTCGATAGGTTCTCCGTTTCACCAGACAATTCCAGTCGACACTCTGGTAACGGATGCGTCTCTTCAGGGTTGGGGTGCTCATCTGGGTTCCTTCCAAGCTCAGGGTCTGTGGTCCGACAAGGAAAAGAACTATCACATAAATCTACTGGAACTCAGAGCAGTCCATCTGGCTCTCAAATCTTTCTCTCCATTGGTTCAGGGGAAATCTATCCTAATTCAGACAGACAATACAACCACAATGTATTACCTGAACAAACAGGGGGGAACAAGATCACTACCTCTGTCTCGAGAATCCCAAACGATATGGCATTGGCTCCTGGCCAGGGGAATGTCTATCACAGCGGTACACCTGCCAGGTCAGCAAAACGTAGAGGCAGATTTCCTGAGCAGACATCTGGAAGACGCGCACGACTGGGTGCTACACGACGAAGTCGTCGAGGACATCTTCGGTCAATGGGGTCGACCCCAGTTGGATCTCTTTGCAGACGAAACAAACAAGAAATGCCCAGACTTCGCATCCAGGTTCTGCTGTCCGGGATCTCAAGGGAATGCCCTGTTGATCAACTGGTCAGGGACATTTCTCTACGCCTTTCCACCGATTCCCCTCATACCGGCAGTAATCAACAAATTTTACAACTCCAGAACCAGAATGATTCTGATAGCCCCACAATGGCCCCGCCAATTCTGGTACACGGACCTACTCAACTTATCGGAAAGACCTCACAGGAGGTTGCCGTGCAGACCGGATCTCCTGAGCAGAATGGAAGGCAGAATCCTACATCCCAACCTTCCCTCTCTGAGCTTGACAGCATGGCTCCTGAATTCCTACAGTATGGGCACCTAGGGCTCTCACAGGAGTGCATGAGCATCTTGAAAGAGTCAAAACGACCTTCCACGCGGCGTTCTTATGCTTTTAAGTGGAAGAGATTTTACATCTGGTGCTCTCAACAAGGTATAAATCCCATACGAGCTCAGGAGGACGTCATACTGTCCTATTTACTTCATCTGGCGAAGTCTGGTCTGCAGGTATCTTCTATTAAGGTTCATTTGTCTGCAATTACAGCGTATCGTAAGTCGCCTTCTCAGGAATCCTTCTTTACGATACCTGTAGTCAAGGATTTTTTAGAAGGCTTGAAAAAGGTTTTTCCTCCCATTCGGAGACCTTCTCCTCCATGGGAACTGAATGTAGTCCTGTCAAAACTTATGGGCCCTCCTTTTGAACCTATCCACAAGGCCTCTTTACAGCACCTTACGTGGAAGACGGCTTTTTTGGTGGCCATTACTTCAGCGAGGAGGGTCAGCGAAATTCAGGCTCTGTCTTGCAGAGAACCGTACACGGTTTTTCACGATAATAGAGTGGTTCTGCGAACTCACCCATCTTTCCTTCCGAAGGTGGTGTCAGAATTCCATATCAATCAGACTATATCTTTACCGACTTTCTTTCGCAAGTCGGAGACTCCGGCTGAGAAAGCATTGCACTCTTTAGACTTGAAAAGAGTGCTGAAATTCTATTTGGACAAAACAAAACCGATTAGACATTCTAACCATTTGTTTCTAAATTATGGTCATTTAAGAACAGGAGAGGCAGCGTCTAAACGAATGATATCAAGATGGATTGTGTCTTGTATTGTTGACTCTTACCAACTGGCTAATAAGAGATTACTGGCTAGGCCAAAAGCGCATTCCACAAGGGGAAAAGCGGCTACTGCTGCCCTCCTTAACAATGTACCAATTTCCGAGATTTGTAAGGCTGCTACATGGAAGTCTGTGCATACCTTTACTAAGCATTACTGTTTAGACTCGGATGCAAGAGCGGATGCCCAGGTGGGGCAGGCCTCTCTTAGAAATCTATTTGCATGAATATATATTTTTTCCTGCACTTCTTTCAGACAGTCCGCAGAGTTTAGGGATGGGCTTGCTAATCTATTCAATGTTTATGACTATTGATGAGGATCCCCTGGAAGAGAAGGATAAGTTACTTACCTGTAAATCCTAGTTCTCTTCCAGGGGTATCCTCATCAAAGTCATAAACAACCCACCCTCCTCCCCGGACTCAAGTCTCCTGGAAGTGCAGGACAGATTATCTTTCTGATCAGTTACACAGATTGTCACCGTAAAAAAGTACTGACCTAACTGTGAACCAACTGTCACCTTCCCTTCACCCCTGAGGCATGGTGGGATACTGGAGGTGCTCAGGGTCTTAAAGGCACGGTGCCAAAGTTTTTATGGTTCTCCTGTGTTAACCTGCATGCAGCCTATTGGCTAAGAATGCTTCATTGTTTTTCAATGTAGTTTTTTCTATTTTTCTCTGCTATTTACTGCTGTTTACTTCCCTAAGTCCCGTTTTTGGGGGCTTAGGTAGATATTTATGATCTATTGTGATTTTATAATATAAAAAAAAAAAAAAAAAAAAAAACTTGCATAGAAATAAAGCATTTTAGCCTATTTATGATTATAGCCTGCATTGCTGTTTTACACATGATAATATGTATGTATTTTATATATATGCTCCGGGGTCCCCGCACAAGGGCGGGAATATTCAATGTTTATGACTTTGATGAGGATACCCCTGGAAGAGAACTAGGATTTACAGGTAAGTAACTTATCCTTACCTCCCCCAGGAACTGTTGATTTTTCCACTGTGTCCACTTTTAAAATAGCTTATTGCGATTTTAACTAAAACTGTGTATGTTACTGCTCTGATTAAAAAAAGTATCTAACTTACCTATGTGGAGTACCTTGCATTTTATGTGTTTACTTCAAATCTTGAACTTGTGGTTCTAAAAATAAATTAAGAACATGTATTTTTCTATATAAAAGCTATTGGCCTGGAGTTGTCTTTGAGGGTGTGTTCCTCGTTTATTGCCTGTGTGTGTACAACAAATGCTTAACACTACCCTTTGATAAGCCTACTGCTCAACGATGCTACCCGAAATTAGAGCATTAGAATGATCTGATTTTGCCACTATCTTACCTCTAAGGGGAACCCTTGGACTCCGTGCAAACTATCTCTTACTTTGAAATAGTATATACAGAGCCAACTTCTTACACCATGCGTACAACTGGAGAGAGAGAGGCTGGCTCCAGGTATATAACTTGGCCTTGGTTCCTTGTTAGAAGCCTTTGTGCTCTCTGTAGTCAGAAACAAAGCCTGCTCTGGGTGGAGGTGCTTCAGTAGGAAGCACCTCCACCCAGCAGTAGAAACTGCTACGCTTGGCAGTGAGCCTCAAAGGCTCAGGACTCCTGTTACAGTGCCACAGGATAGTCCAGCTAGTGGAGATTCCCACCCTACAGAGGAAGCCCCACTTTTGGCGGCAAGCCAGGCAAGAAAATTAGGAAAAACATGGAGCAGTGACCACTCCAGCTAGGACCACCCCTAGGGTGTCCAGAGCTGAAGTGACCTCCTCCCTGCAGAATCCTCCATCTTGGTTTGGAGCACAGGAACCAATAGGGTTAAGTATGTACCCCCCTCCCCAAAGGTATTGGGCGCAGGAAGGGTGTAGCTACCCTCAGGGACAGAAGCCATTGGCTTCTGCCCTCTGACCCGCCCTGTAAACATCTAAATCAAGGATTTAGGGGGCTCTCCTGAAACTACCTCACCAGATTCCTGACGACCTCAAGAAGAAAAGGAGAAAGACGCAAGAAGAAGGACTGCTAAGCCAACCCCAGCAGAGAAGATCCAATGCACCAACTGACTTGGCCCCAGCCCTCCTGGCCTGTCTTCAGCTTCAGAAGCCCTGCTACAAAAAGGTGATGCATCCTGCAGGACCAGAGGACCAAGAACTCAAGAGGACAGCGTCCATGTCCACAAATGCTACAAAGGTCTCCAGAACCGCGAGTCTGGACCAATCTGCACACAACACCCATAGCCCGTGCCCAGGTGGCCCACTGGTCCAGAGCAGGTCCTCAGGCGATTCTGACCTTGAGTCCACTCTGGGATGACCCCTCCTGGCCAACACAACACCTGCAGCCTAAATCCAGAGGACCCCCCTGACCTCAAGAGAACCGGACGAAGATACCCTATGTCCAAAGGTACCCCTGCACCCGCAGCCCCCTGGCCTTGGAGAATCTGACCAACGGTCCAGCAATGTTCAGCAGACGGCCCTCCTTGTCCAGCCTTTTGTTTTCCAGAACGGACCCCCTGGATCCAGCCTGCAGCATCTTTGCGACCCCAGGGTCCCCCTATTGAAAAACATTGGGAGCCTGACACTGTGATTGCACCCTGCACCCAGCCGCCCCTGTGCCGCTGAGTATGTGTTTGGTGCTAACCTGTGGGCCCCCCAGTGCTCACCTAAACACCCCAGGTCTGCCATCCGAAGTTGTGGGTACTTACCTGCCAGAGGATCTGGTACCATGTGCCCCCAGTCTAAATCCAGCCCCAACTTTGACCTCTGCACCCAGACAGCCCTGTGTTGCTGGTGGTGCATGTTTGGTGTCTTCTTGAACCCTGACCAGTGGACATCCTAGCCCTCGGAGACTGGAACTGTAGGTCGAGTACTTAAGTTAAAACTGATTTAACACTTTTCCTCCCCTATGACTGTTCTGCAAATTGCACTGTCAACTTTTGAAAGTGAAGTGTTACTTGCCTCTAAAGTGTTTTAATTGCCAAACTTAAAGTACATTTGATACATATGCTTGATACATACTTTTACCTGTACTTACCTGCAACAACAGTCTGGAGGGTGTATAACAAATGCTTTGCAGTACCCACTGATAAGCCTTACTGCTTGCCCACACTACCACAAAAAAGAGCATTAGTATTATCTACTTTAGCCTCTGTTAAGCCTTTGGGGAACCCCTGGACTCAGTGCACACTATATCTCATTTTGATATATACAGAGCCAGCTTCCTACAATGAGTTTAGTCCCCATGCCCTTTTTTGGGGGGTGAAGCCACATTTCTTTTAAGCTGTGGGATCCATCAGTGGATTGGTCCATACAGGGCCAGTGTTTCTCTGTCATTGGGTGGTTCCATTCTATCATGTATCCTAACTGAGCCACTTGGTAGTGACGAAGCAGCTGTGGGACCGCCAGCACCCCTTCTCCTCCCCACGCTCAACCCCCCTTCTCCTACCCCCCCTTCCTCCCCTCCCCTCCTCCTGACATTTCGGAATGAGAGAGCAAGTGCCAGTGCAGGCCACGTTTCCTACCGTTCCAGATACACCAATCAATTTTGAGTTGGAGGGATCGAATCATTCTGAGGAGGGGGGGTCAAGGTGTGAAAGAAAGAGGATGCGCGGATGAATAGTAATTTTGACCGCCGCAATCTTGCCAATCCAGGAAAGGCGGAGGCAGGACCATGCCGCCAAGTCCTTCCGAACCTGTGATCGTAAGCCTGAGTAGTGGGCTGCCACCATGCCTGGAAGGCTTTGAGCTAACAAAATGCCCAGGTAAGATATACTGTCCTATGTCCACCCGAAAGTGGAACTGCAACTGTAAAATGCGTTCGGGGTCTACTGTGATGTTCAAGATCTGGGGTTTCTGTAAATTGACTTTGAAGCCTGAGACCTGACCGAATTCCTGGAGCTTTTCCGTTAGCGCGGGTTAAGAGGTCAGGGGGTCCATAATGGTAAGGATGATGTCATCTGCATAGAGGCTAAGAATATGTTGGCAACCCCCAAAAGGGATCCCAGATATTTCCGGGTCTGTCGCAGTAGTTGAGCAAAGGGCTCCATATACAGGGCAAAAAGAAGAGGGGACAAGGGTCAAACATGATGCGTCCCTTGCCGTATAGGAGAGGAGGAAGAAGAAACAGTGTCGACTTGGACTGAGGATTTAGGGGCGCTGTATACACTTTGGACCTATTTGCAGAATCCCAATCCCAAAAAGATGCATCATTTTGAAGAGTTAAGGCCAGTGAACGCCTCTGAATGCCTTCTCTGCATCAACAGAGAGGAGGAGGGGCTTTCTGTGTGATCGATTCATCTTGTCAAGAAAGTGGGAAGGTGCTTAGTATTGTCGCTGCATTGGCGAGAAGAGATAAGTCCGGCCTGGTTCGGATCAGTTAATCCCAGCATAGGAGGGTTAAAGCGGTGTGCGAGGACACTGGTGAAGAGTTTCTCGTCAACGTTGAGGAGAGAAATGGGTCTGTATGAACTACAGAGTTGTGTCTTTGCCTGGCTTGGGTATCACTGATATATCCGTATCTAGCATGGTATCTGTAAGGGTCTCCATCTCTGCAAATGAGTTTGACAGGACAGCAGAGGGGCTAAGACTGGACAGAATGCCATAAAATAGTGCGGTGAAGCCATCCGGCCTGGGTTATTTTGTTGTTTTAAGATGCGCTATTTCTGAGATTACTTTGTCTGTTTGGATGGGTCGTTCCAGCACGTCTGCCTCCGTCTCATGGAGAGCAGCGAGGGCGGGAGACTATATAGCCTGAGGAGTTGCCAGTCAGGGCCTGATCAGGTGCATAAAGGGCACTATAGTAGGCTTGGAAGGCAGAGGCTATAACCTCAGTAGATCTGATTTCATTAGCAGCAGGAGCATGGATCGATTTAACGGATCTTGCGGGTGTTTTACTACGCAAACACCCACAGCGATTGCTCCCCACGTAGAACTTATGCTTGAGATGCAGGATTGCATACTCAGCCCTATCTAAGTCTAAACGCTTAAGAAGGTGCCTGGCCCTCTCCAAGTCCCTCCAGATCCTGAGGACTCACATGCGTTTATGAATTGCTTCCAATTCGGAGACAGTGTCTTCCATGCTGCACCGTTTATCACAGCAATATTTTTTCTCAGCCGCTGATATAGCTATCGGTTCTCCTTCAATTACCAATTTTAAAGCCTCCCAGACTAAGGCCAGAGAGGTCTCTCTGGTGTTGTTGACCTGTAGGTAGGACACAGTAGTTTGGCTGAGGCAGTCAACCGTTGAGGGTGAGCCCAGCAGAGAATCCCGCAAGCACCAATTAGTGCAGGGGGTTGGGGGAGAGGGCAGGCGCAGCATAAGAATTAAGGGGGCATGATCAGAAAGGGAATGGGGGTGATGAAAACATCCGAGGTAAGTGATAGCATGGGAGGCGTGGCAAGAAAAAAGTCAAAACGTGCATAAGTCCTGTGGGTAGCGGAATAGTATGTATAGTCTTTTGAGGTAGGATGAAAGTGCTGCCAGGCATCTTGGAGGCCATAATCAGCAAGCCACTGCATCCCAGCAGCTGAGAAGGCTCCTGCTTGGTCTGAGCATTGTCTAGATCTGTCCGTGTCAGGAGTTCATAACCAGGTTCATGCCCACACACTCCTCCCTCCCACCATCGCTATGGCTGTGTCAGGTGTTAGAAGCACCGTCGCTAGTGAATTAACCATGAAGCCTCCTGCTGTGTGTTGGAGGCGTAAATGTTCACTAGTGTGAGATGTAAGGAGCCTATATTAAGTCTAAGTGCCAACAGGTGGCCCTTTACGTCTATCGCGGAGAGGACATCCCCCTGAACTAACAGGAAAGAAGAAAAGCAACTCCTCCCTTCTCAGTAAAGCCAGAGGACCAGCAGGTGTGAAACCTATATACATCCTTTGTAAGTAAGTGTGTTTCTTGTAAGAGGAATATATTGCACTCCGACTGCTCAAGAAGGGACAGGACAGCTAACATATTCGAAGGGTTATTGAGACCCCAGGACATTAAGACTAAGGATTTTAAGTTCCATAGCACCCTAGGGGGTGACGTAGGCATCTAGGGAGGTCCCTATAGGGGCCTTGGTGGTTCGCCCCATTAGGTCGTCAGGCATCAGATAAAGCTGCGGGAAAAGCTGTGGAAGTTGGAGGCACCAGGGTAACAAGAAAAACCCAAGAACAACAGAAGTAGACCCTAATCCCCGAAATACATAACAGTCCATTATCCATGGAAACAGAGTATTGCGAGGTCCAGGCAGGTACATTTCAGCTGGAGAAGTGTCCACACTGGGGATGCCACAGCCCTGGAGGCACAAAGGGTAAGTCCAAAGCAAAGAGTTTCCTAGTCAGCACCCACCCCTCTGAACCCCTCCACTGCTGAGATTAAGAGCGGAGGATCCACTTTTAATAAGAGTCTGCTTTCTGTGTCCCCTGATAATGACTATACAACAGCCAGTCTTTCTAGGGCCATAGTTTCATGATCCGGGCGAGCCACACCAGTGGCACAGTTAGGGTGGGGTTTCCGTTGATGGCTCTGTGATGTTGGGCCTCTAGGGCAGTCGTGTGTGGGGGATTCCTGAATACCCTGCACGCAGCAGGGCTCATGGAGGGATCTGATCTGATGGAGTTTCCCCTAGACAAAAGACAATCTGAAAGAAATGGCCCTAGGAGTAAGAGACACGTTCAGGTGAGTAGTGACGGGGCGGAAAGCACGTCTCTCTTGGAGCGTGATGGCCGGGAGATTCTGAAACAGCAGGGGGGTGTGGCCTCTGAATTGAAGTGGGTGTAGAGCATGGGCCTTGCTCAGGATAGCTTCCTTCAATTGAACTCATGCAGGCACACCAGGATATCCGCAGGAGGGGACTTTCTCCAGTCGCAGGGGGCCTACTCAGTGAAGCCTGTTAAGCTTTATTTCTGTTTCAGTAGGATCACCTAATATCTGCCGAATAAGGGTCCTGACATAGTGATTGAGGTTGATTACCTCTAAATTATTCAGGACGCCCCTAATACACATTGTTTCATCTAGAGCGATTCACTAGATTCTGTGTGTGTGCGCCTGGAGGTCTGGTTGTTCATCCTGGAGTTGAAGGATTTCTTCCTGAAGCTATTCTGTCTATGGCTACAGCCATTTTCCATGTCCTCTAGTGTGGAGACCCTCTCACTGATCTCGTCAGTCACGGCGTATGTCCTGCACATCAGCTGAGAGGACCTTCTTGACCATTTGTAAGTCACTGCGGAGGGAGAAGAACACTGATTCCAAGAAGGCCTGCGTCACCGGGCTGTCCATAATTTCCTTTTTGGGCACACAATCAGGCTCACTTGCAGAAGTGCCGTCTCCCGTGAAGGTCTCTTCAACATATCTCGGACGGGTGATCTTTTTTGTTCTGGGCTGCAGACGTGATTGTGGCATCCATTCTCGGTCTTCAGTCAGTCACAAAAAGTAGTGCGGCTTTCCACCTTCACCAAGGTCCTGGGAGAGCTGCAGAGAACGAGCCCCCCCCCACAGCGCAGGCTCTGCAAGGAGCGTCCCCAGGTGCAGGGAGAGCAACCTCATTAGGGATGCACACCCCAAGGGTGTGGTTTCAGGACCTGCCTGTGGTTGATCGCTGAAGAGGCCTCTACCCTAGGGGTGTAGAGTAAGTTTGCGCACAGACCTTCCAGAGAGCAGATGGAGAATTTAGAGGGTTAGCTGAGATAGACAAGCAGCAGGCAGAGCACAGCACGAGTGTACTGCTTTGTTCTGGGCTACTTGTAGATATAATTGGTGCAAGGAGCGCTGAGGGAATTCAGCAGATACTCATAGTGCAGCGGGCACACAGTTCACTTGCGCTCCCTACGCAGCAAGTAGAAGAATTGCTGGGGGCACCCTGACCCTACCCCTGTGGCTGCCGGCTAGCGGTACCTCGAGGAGTCCTCCAAGGAGGTGTAAACTGCAGCAAACCCTGTCATCAGTCACCATGGAGCTAGGCCCTTGCAATTGGGGCGAACGCTGTAGGCTGCTCCGTGTAGCCTGGCTGTGCCAAGTCCGACAGTGTTCTTAGGCCACCAAGGGTTGTTGGCAGCAGGAAGGCGTAGCTGGGTTCCTACGGTGCATACCCAGGGCCTGCCATCTCTAGCTGCGGGGGCCCACACTCCACTCTAAGGCCTAGGCAGCGGCCACGAGGCGGACAGCCACGCCACCAGACAGTGTTAAAGTGGTGGTGGGGTTTCACTGGGATGACAAGGGGGGCACACACCACTCACTGACGCATGTGGCTTATCAGCAGGGACTCGGAAGTCACTCATAGACTGGGAGACTGTCCTGCTCCCGGTGCTGCATGTTTCAGGCAGCGTGGGACGCCTTCGCCATCTTAGGTCTCCAGGTGCAGCCTCAGGATCGGCTGCTTTTGGGGGCAAGGGGGGGGGGGGGGGTCACAGTCTCCAGGGGCGGGGGGAATCAGCCTCATCGCTGGTCAGGGGAAGGCTTTAGGAGGTAAAATATGCGACACGAAGGGTGCTAGATATGGTGATGTTTGGTGGGTTTGACGAGGAAGTGCATCTTAGCCGCCTGTCATCTTTGCCACTCTCCCCCTTGCCTCATTTTAAACAATCCTATTGTTTGACACGGCTCATATCCTTGTTCAGCTTTCTACTGCACTGTAAGTGGGTTGGCTCACACTTTTAAAATAGCAATACATACATCTGATAAGATGTAAGCAGCAAATAGAATGAATCCATTATCAAGCTTGATAACTTTTCTTAGTACAACATTATTACTTCATGTGCCTACTGGAAACAATGAGCTAGGGTGCCCAAGTCTTTCTACTAGAGAAGGGATGCCAGCCTTTTGCCCCTGGCAGACTTTGATTTTAACTTAACATAATAAGTACCTGGAGAATGTATAGCACAGAAAAGGAAAGAGGCTAGAGGAATGGATGGAGGGGTGGTGTAGGAAGCTGGCCTGGTGTGTGATGGATACCCAAGGTACTTAAACATTATACCAGGTCTAGGAATACCCTTTTAGTGAAGTGTAGGCAGTGTCTAGAAGCCAGGCTCTCTAGAGGTAGTGGATGAGCATCCAAGGCTTATCTAGGAGACATGCAAAGCTCATGCAATACCGCTGTAGTCACACAGCACTAACACTCACCACAAAATACTAGGAGACTCACAGACACAGGTTAGCCACTGCATTTATGGAGGCAATGCTTTTCAATCTATGCAGAGCATGTGTATCTACAGGTTCGGTGGCATGTGTAGCTGCAGATACACATGCTGTGCATAGTCCGCCGTCTGGTGTTGGGTCGGAGTGTTACAAGTTGTTTTTCTTCGAAGAAGTCTTTTCGAGTCACGAGACCGAGGGACTCCTCCCACTTCGGTTCCATTGCGCATGGGCGTCGACTCCATCTTAGATTGTTTTTTTTCCGCCATCGGGTTCGGACGTGTTCCTTTTCGCTCCGTGTTTCGGGTCGGAAAGTTAGTCAGAATCAACGGAAAATTAGTCGGTATTGTTTCGTTCGGTATCGGGTTAGTTAGGGCAAATCGACACCGAGCCTTAAAGCGCTCCGGTAACCCTTTGGGGTATTTTCGATCCCCCGTCGGGGCCTGGTCGGCCCGACCGCGTGCAACATCGAGACTGATGGAACGGACCCCGTTCCGATTCTGTCCTAAATGCCACAGTAAATATCCTTATACAGACCAACATTTGGTCTGTAACTTGTGCCTGTCCCCCGAGCACAAGGAAGAGTCGTGTGAGGCCTGTCGCACGTTTCGGTCGAGAAAAACGCTCAGGGACCGAAGAGCCAGGAGGTTGCAGATGGCTTCCACGCCGACAGGACGACCAGGGTTCGAGGAGGAGGAAGAAGAAGAAACTTTCTCCATCCGCGAATCGGATTCCAAAGAATTCGACGTCGACGAGCAACCAACCGTGAGTAGACGTCGAAAGAAAGATCACACGAGAAAACAGACAAAGCCCAGGGGACGCCACTGCCAACAGGCCATGGCATAACCCATAAAGTAGGTGACCGTCCATCGGCACCGAAAAAGGGCGAGCTGGTGCCGAAGTCGTCCGACTCAGGTCGAGACACAGGCATGCAACACTCTCGGGACCGAGAGAGTGGTGCAGAAAAGGCTCGACACCGAGACAGCGGCACCGAAGCTACTCGACACAGAGACAGCGGCACCAAAGCTGCTCGGCACAGAGATAGCGGCACCGAAGATGGTCGGCACCGAGAGGCCAAGACACTGAAAAAGAGAAAGATCTCGTTGGAGCCGAAAACAACTAAAGACACGGTTTCGGTGCCAAAACACCCGGCAACCGAACCAAAAACCAGTTCCTACTCAGAGAAACAATCACTGTCCTCCCAACTAAAAAGACACAGATTTGAGGAGGAATTACAAACTACAGAGGTAGATCACACGCAACAGCGGATCTTTATCCAAAGGGGTACAGGGAAAATCAGCACTCTTCCCCCAATCAGAAGGAAAAGGAAACTTGACTTCCAGCAACAAGACAAGCCACCACAAGCAAAGATGGTAAAGAGGGCAACTCCACCACCCTCTCCACCACAGTCAACTCATGTATCACCGGCACAGACTCCACCACAATCACCAGCTCATACCACCATGAGCCAGGATGATCAGGCAGCATGGGACCTCTATGATGCTCCAGTATCGGACAATAGTCCAGAGTCGTACCCAACTAAACCCTCACCACCTGAGGACAGTACAGCATATGCACAGGTGGTAGCTAGGGCAGCCGAATTTCATAATGTATCTCTACATTCGGAGCCTATTGAGGATGACTTCCTCTTTAACACCCTGTCCTACACCCACAGCCATTATCAAAGCCTTCCCATGCTCCCGGGAATGCTAAGGCACGCTAAACAGATTTTCAAGGAGCCTGTTAAAAGCAGAGCAATAACTCCAAGGGTGGAGGAAAAAATACAAGGCACCGCCCACAGACCCTGCTTTTATTACATCACAACTGACACCAGATTCAGTAGTCGTAGGAGCAGCTCGTAAAAGAGCCAACTCGCAGACATCAGGCGACGCACCACCTCCGGACAAGGAGAGCCGCAAGTTTGATGCTGCTGGGAAAAGGGTTGCAGCACAAGCTGCAAATCAGTGGCGCATCGCCAACTGGCAAGCACTCCTAGCGCGATACGACAGGGCCCATTGGGACGAGATGCAACATCTCATCGAGCACCTCCCCAAAGAATTCCAGAAACGAGCGAAACAAGTGGTTGAAGAGGGGCAAAATATCTCCAACAACCAAATACGTTCTTCTATGGATGCAGCAGATACAGCTGCAAGAACAATAAATACTGCTGTGACAATAAGGAGGCATGCATTGCTGCGCACATCTGGCTTCAAACCTGAGATACAACAGGCAGTGCTCAATATGCCGTTCAATGAACAGCAATTGTTTGGCCCAGAAGTGGACACTGCAATTGAAAAATTAAAGAAGGACACTGACGCAGCCAAAGCCATGGGCACACTCTATTCCCCGCAGGGCAGAGGCACATTTGGCACATTTCGCAAAACAACTTTCAGAGGAGGGTTTTGAGGTCAAGCCACAGAAGCCAGCACCTCACAAACAAGACCACCTACCTACCAGGGACAATATCAAAGGGGTGGCTTTCGAGGCCAATACAGAGGGGGCCAATTCCCAAGAAACCGGGGAAAGTTTCAGGGTCCCAAAACCCCTCAAAATAAACAGTGACTCACAAGTCACACAATCCCTTCACACAACACCAGTGGGGGGAAGACTAAGCCAGTTCCACAAATCATGGGAGGAAATAACAACAGACACTTGGGTCTTAGCAATTATCCAACATGGTTATTGCATAGAATTTCTCCAACTCCCTCCAAACGTCCCACCGAAAACACACAATATGTCAAAACAGCATATAGACCTTCTAGGACTAGAGGTTCAAGCATTACTGCAAAAAGACGCAATAGAATTAGTACCAAAAACACAAAAGAACACAGGAGTTTACTCACTGTACTTTCTAATACCGAAAAAGGACAAAAGTCTGAGACCAATATTAGATCTCAGAACACTAAACACCTACATCAAATCAGACCACTTTCACATGGTCACGTTAGAAGACGTAATACCACTACTGAAACAGCAAGACTACATGACAACGTTAGATCTAAAAGACGCGTATTTCCATATACCGATACATCCCTCGCACAGGAAATACCTAAGGTTCGTATTCAAAGGAATACATTACCAATTCAAAGTGTTGCCATTCGGAATAACAACAGCACCAAGAGTCTTTACAAAATGTCTAGCAGTAGTAGCTGCACATATCAGGAGGCAGCAAATACACGTGTTCCCGTACCTAGACGATTGGTTAATCAAAACCAACTCGCTAACAAAGTGTTCACACCACACAGATTATGTTATACAAACCCTTTACAAACTGGGTTTCTCCATCAACTATGCAAAGTCACACCTTTTGCCGTGTCAAACACAGCAATACTTAGGAGCGACAATCAACACAACAAAAGGGATAGCCACTCCAAGTCCACAAAGGGTTCAAAATTTTCACAAGGTGGTACAAGCTATGTATCCAACACAAAAGATACACGCAAAGATGGTATTAAAACTCCTAGACATGATGTACTCATGCATAGCCATTGTCCCAAACGCTAGATTGCACATGCGGCCCTTACAACAGTGCCTAGCATCACAATGGTCACATGCACAGGGTCAACTTCTAGATCTGGTGTTGATAGACCGCCAAACATACATCTCGCTTCTATGGTGGAACAGTACAAATTTAAACAAAGGGCGGCCTTTCCAAGACCCAGTGCCACAATACGTGATAACAACAGATGCTTCCATGACAGGGTGGGGAGCACACCTCAATCAACACAGCATCCAAGGACAATGGGACGTACATCAAAGAAAGTTTCATATAAATCACCTAGAATTGTTAGCAGTATTTCTAGCGTTGAAAGCATTCCAACCAATGATAACCCACAAATACATTCTTGTCAAAACAGACAACATGACGACAATGTATTATTTAAACAAACAGGGGGGAACACACTCGACACAGTTGTGTCTCCTAACACAAAAAATATGGCATTGGGCAATTCACAACCACATTCGCCTAATAGCACAGTTTATTCCAGGGATCCAGAACCAGCTAGCAGACAATCTCTCTCGGGATCACCAACAGGTCCACAAATGGGAAATTCACCCCCAAATCCTGAACACTTACTTCCAAATTTGGGGAACACCTCAAATAGATCTATTTGCAACAAAAGAAAACGCAAAATGCCAAATCTTCGCATCCAGGTACCCACACCGGCAATCTCAAGGCAATGCTCTATGGATGAATTGGTCAGGGATATTTGCGTACGCTTTTCCCCCTCTCCCTCTCCTTCCATATCTAGTAAACAGATTGAGTCAAAACAAACTCAAACTCATACTAATAGCACCAACATGGGCAAGACAACCTTGGTATACCACACTACTAGACCTGTCAGTAGTACCTCATGTCAAACTACCCAACAGGCCAGATCTGTTAACACAACACATACAACAGATCAGGCATCCAAACCCAGCATCGCTGAATCTACAAATTTGGCTCCTGAAATCCTAGATTTGGACACTTGAACCTCACACAAGAGTGTAAGGAGGTCATAAAACAAGCTAGAAGACCATCCACTAGACACTGCTATGCAAGTAAATGGAAAAGATTTGTTTGTTACTGCCATAATAATCAAGTCCAACCATTGCATGCATCTCCAAAAGATGTAGTAGGATATTTACTACATTTACAAAAATCAAATCTAGCTTTCTCTTCCATAAAAATACATCTCGCAGCAATATCTGCTTACCTGCAGATTACTCATTCAACTTCCCTATTTAGAATACCTGTCATTAAAGCGTTTATGGAGGGCCTAAAGAGAATTATACCACCAAGGACACCACCTGTTCCTTCATGGAACCTCAACATTGTCTTGACAAGGCTCATGGGTCCACCTTTCGAACCCATGCATTCTTGTGAAATGCAATACTTAACGTGGAAAGTTGCATTTCTCATTGCCATCACATCTCTAAGAAGAGTAAGTGAAATACAGGCGTTTACCATACAAGAACCATTTATTCAAATACACAAAAATAAGGTCGTTCTAAGAACAAATCCAAAATTCTTACCAAAGGTTATCTCACCGTTCCACTTAAACCAAACAGTGGAATTACCAGTGTTCTTCCCACAGCCAGATTCAATAGCTGAAAGAGCACTACATACATTAGACATCAAGAGAGCGCTAATGTACTACATTGACAGGACAAAAGAAATTAGGAAGACAAAACAGCTATTTATTGCCTTCCAAAAACCTCATACAGGAAATCCAATTTCAAAACAAGGTATCGCCAGATGGATAGTAAAGTGCATCCAAACCTGCTATCTTAAAGCAAAGAGAGAACTGCCTATTACACCAAAGGCACACTCAACCAGAAAGAAAGGTGCTACTATGGCCTTTCTAGGAAATATTCCAATGACCGAAATATGTAAGGCAGCAACATGGTCTACGCCTCATACATTTACTAAACACTACTGCGTAGATGTGTTGTCTGCACAACAGGCCACAGTAGGTCAAGCCGTACTAAGAACTTTATTTCAAACTACTTCCACTCCTACAGGCTGAACCACCGCTTTTGGGGAGATAACTGCTTACTAGTCTATGCACAGCATGTGTATCTGCAGCTACACATGCCACCAAACGGAAAATGTCACTTACCCAGTGTACATCTGTTCGTGGCATTAGTCGCTGCAGATTCACATGCGCCCACCCTCCTCCCCGGGAGCCTGTAGCCGTTTAGAAGTAGATCTTGAACATTTGTACATTTGTAAATCTATTACATTAAACCTTCATCTTGTACATACGTATTTATTCCATTGCATGGGCACTATTATTAGCATACACAACTCCTACCTCACCCTCTGCGGGGAAAACAATCTAAGATGGAGTCGACACCCATGCGCAATGGAACCGAAGTGGGAGGAGTCCCTCGGTCTCGTGACTCGAAAAGACTTCTTCGAAGAAAACCAACTTGTAACACTCCGACCCAACACCAGACGGCGGACTATGCACAGCATGTGAATCTGCAGCGACTAATGCCACGAACAGATGTACACTGGGTAAGTGACATTTTCCTTACACATGCCATTAAATAGAAAATGTTACTTAAAAGTAAGCATCTGTTTGTGGCATGTAGTGCTGTAGAGTCAATACACATTTTCATGCATGATCCTTTTAGGTTATTGTTCTATTACACTCCATCCATTACCCAGTGCATGAAAACAATCTGAAGATGGAGCCAAAGATCAAGCTCATTGCGAACAAGAGGAAGCGTCACTATGTCCCTTGACTTGAAAGACTTTCAAACAAAAACAAGTTGCAACCTTCTGGAGTCAACACTAAATGGCAGAAGTATACAGAGCTGTGAATCTACAGCACTAAATGCCACAAACAGATGCTTACTGGGTAAGTAAAATTTTCCTTCTTTTTTACTTTGTTCTTGTTTAGTGGAAAAGTAGCAGTATAGTAAAATTAATTTTAATGTTTCGGATCAGCTAATGCAGTACCTTTATTTTTTAGGTATATATCCAGTATATGAAATTTGCTAGGCGTGCAGAAGGAATTAAGTCAGGCAGACTGATATTCAAAAAAGCCAGAGAAGATGCAAGGACGCGGCATCATGTTTATGTTACAGCAGCCTTAATGGAGTACTACTGTAGTAAGGTAATCTGATGGCAAACTTTACCCCGTTTTTATCTACTGTATTAACACCATTTTCATGTGTCAAAGGCACAAGCAAAACCTATCCAACTTAAAATAACCGCTATTAAATGTGCACCAATATATTATAGTTGTTAATATAACCACCATTATTTAACATTTCCAGGACAAGTCTGTGGCCTTTAAGATTTTTGAGCTGGGGTTAAAGAAGTACGGAGACATTCCTGAATATGTAGTGGCTTACATTGATTATCTTTCTCATCTTAATGGTAAGGCATACAATTAATTACTTGTTATCTAAACAATCCAATCTAAACAGGAGAAAGTTTTTGAGCAGATAATTATTTATGTATAGTCCCCTCAAAAGCAAAGGCCTTAATTTGTTTCTTTGCATTTAAAAAAAAAATGCTGTTTACCCAGTTTACTTTCACAATGTTATATTATTATTCTCACCAAATGTTTAGAAATGTTTTTAAATTGTTTGGTTTGGTCAAGTATATATATTTTTTTCTGTTGTAGAGGATAACAACACAAGAGTCTTATTTGAACGTGTTTTAACATCAGGAAGTCTACCGCCTGAAAAATCTGGGTAGGTGTTTTTTTGTGTTTTTTTCTTTGACTCTCTTCCCCTTGTAGTAGTCGAGTTATATTGTTATCTGTATTTTAATAAAACAGTTAAAAAACAGTATTTAATAATTGCTTTAGCACCTACGTTATCTCATGATGACAATCCAAAGGATTAACTTCAATTCGAAATTTTAAAATTTCCTGCCCATACCCGTATTTGCTAGTTCCGTAAGATGTTGGTATAGCTCTTTCGGAAAGGCGGGACCAGGATGTTAATCCTGTTCCTAGCCTTATACCCTGGACTATACAGGATATGGGAAGATGCAATATCCTTTTTAGACACTGTCCTTAAATTTTATCTCAATTCCTAGTCCCACTTAAATACACAATTTCTGAACCATATAGCTTTTTTGGCTGAACCAATGCTTTATACACTGTCAAGACTTGGTCTAACTTAGGGCCCCTAAACTCTTTCCTGAATTTACTTAGTACCATGATTGTTGGCAGGGCATTAGCTTTAATACCCTCCAAATGCTTCATCCAACTTAATTTCGAAGTAAAATGCATACCCAAATAACGATACATTGTCACTTCTTCAATCCTTCTGTTGCCCAGATACGATTTAAATTCCTTCTTTCTCTTCTCAAGGATTAGGATTTTAGTTTTTTCTATATTGATAAGGAGTTTTTGTCCTCTATATATCTTTCAAATGCAACTAATTTTCATTGCAAGGCAATCTGTGTCATATCCCTTATGACTAATATGTCTGCATAAAGCAGACAAAGCCATATGATTCCCACCTATTTTAGGTGAGAAGGCTGCTACCTCATTCAGGGTCTTCAGCAGATCTTTTGAATACAGTGCCAGTAAAATTGGTGTTAAAACACGTCCTTGTCGCAAAACCTTCCTTGCCACAAGCTTCTTTGTTAAGGTTCCGCCATTGTCAAGTTCTACCTGCGCCCAATTACCACTGTGTAATTCTTTCAAAATACTAAGCAGGCCTCTCTGCATATCTGGTCTTTCCAGATTTCCTCTCTAGTATCTCTCCATTCACCAGATAATAAACGTCTCTGAAGTCAGCAAAACAGGCTTCCTTTCAGATCCATGGCCTTCCTTGCTAAAACCCACAGACTAAAGCAGTGATCCAGAGTTGAGTGACCATCTTTAAGTCTTTTGAAGACCAATTTCTCAAAGACCTTCTTCCCCATGTCCATTAAGCTAATTAGCCCATTGTTCTTAGGATCAAAGGTTAAGCCTTTTTTTGTGAATTGGTTTCAAAATTGCCCTATTCCAGCTCTCTGGGGTTACACCTAGAAGGGTTACCACTCTAAATAATATCTCAAAAAGTTTACTTCAGAAGTCCACATTCACTTTCACCAATATGGCTGTAAAGTTATTGGGGCCTGCTGCTCTTGATGAAGACAAGGATTTTATTACCTTCTATATTTATTTTTGCCGTAAGGCAGTGTAATAATTTCACATCTGCCACATAGGCCTCCTTGCATGGGTCCAGATAACCTTTTACATACATCTTGTAAGGAAATGCCTCCTTGGCATGGTTACCCCCTGACTTTTTGCCTTTGCTGATGCTATGTTTTGATTTGAAAGTGTGCTGAGGCCTGCTAACCAGGCCCCAGCACCAGCGTTCTTTCCCTAACCTGTACTTTTGTTTTCACAATTGGCACACCCTGGCATCCAGGTAAGTCCCTTGTAACTGGTACCCCTGGTACCAAGGGCCCTGATGCCAGGGAAGGTCTCTAAGGGCTGCAGCATATCTTATGCCACCCTGGGGACCCCTCACTCAGCACAGACACACTGCTTGCCAGCTTGTGTGTGCTGGTGAGGACAAAACGAGTAAGTCGACATGGCACTCCCTTCAGGGTGCCATGCCAACCTCACACTGCCTATGCAGTATAGAGAAGTCACCCCTCTAGCAGGCCTTACAGCCCTAAGGCAGGGTGCACTATACCATAGGTGAGGGCACCAGTGCATGAGCACTGTGCCCCTACAGTGTCTAAGCAAAACCTTAGACATTGTAAGTGCAGGGTAGCCATAAGAGTATATGGTCTGCGAGTCTGTCAAACACGAACTCCACAGCACCATAATGGCTACACTGAAAACTGGGAAGTTTGGTATCAAACTTCTCAGCACAATAAATGCACACTGATGCCAGTGTACATTTTATTGTGAAATACACCCCAGAGGGCACCTTAGAGGTGCCCCCTGAAACCTTAACCAACTACCCGTGTAGGCTGACTGGTTTTAGCAGCCTGCCACACTCGAGACATGTTGCTGGCCACATGGGGAGAGTGCCTTTGTCACTCTGTGGCCAGTAACAAAGCCTGCACTGGGTGGAGATGCTATCACCTCCCCCAGGCAGGAGCTGTAACACCTGGCGGTGAGCCTCAAAGGCTCACCCCCTTTGTTCCAGCACCACAGGGCACTCCAGCTAGTGGAGTTGCCCGCCCCCTCCGGCCACGGCCCCACTTTTGGCGGCAAGGCCGGAGGAATTAATGAGAAAAACAAGGAGTCGTCACTGGCCAGTCAGGACAGCCCCTAAGGTGTCCTGAGCTGAAGTGACTCTAACTTTTAGAAATCCTCCATCTTGCAGATGGAGGATTCCCCCAATAGGGATAGGAATGTGACCCCCTCCCCTTGGGAGGAGGCACAAAGAGGGTGTACCCACCCTCAGGGCTAGTAGCCATTGGCTACTAACCCCCCAGACCTAAACACGCCCTTAAATTTAGTATTTAAGGGCTTCCCTGAACCTAAGAATTTAGATTCCTGCAACTTAAAGAAGAAGAGGACTGCTGAGCTGAAAAACCCTGCAGAGAAGAAGAAGACACCAACTGCTTTGGCCCCAGCCCTACCGGCTTGTCTCCCTCCTTCAGAAGAAAACTTCTCCAGCGACGCTTTCCCCGGGACCAGCAACCTCTGAATCCTCAGAGGACTGCCCTGCTTCCAAAAGACCAAGAAACTCTCGAGAACAGCGGCCCTGTTCAACAAAGACTGCAACTTTGTATCCAGAGGAGCAGATTTAAAGACTCCTGCAATTCCCGCAAGAAACGTGAGACTTGCAACACTGCACCCGGCGACCCCGACTCGACTGGTGAAGAAACAACACCTCAGGGAGGACCCTCCGGCGACTCCGAGGCTGTGAGTAACCAAAGTTGCCCCCCCTGAGCCCCCACAGCGACGCCTGCAGAGGGAATCCCGAGGCTCCCCCTGACCGCGACTGCCTGACTCTGAAATCCCGACGCCTGGAAAAGACCCTGCACCCGCAGCCCCCAGGACCTGAAGGATCGGAACTCCAGTGCAGGAGTGACCCCCTAGGAGGCCCTCTCCCTTGCCCAGGTGGTGGCTACCCAGAGGAGCCCCCCCCCCCTTGCCTGCCTGCACCGCTGAAGAGACCCCTTGGTCTCCCATTGAAATCTACTGGAAACCCAGCGCTTGTTTGCACACTGCACCCGGCCGCCCCCGCGCTGCTGAGGGTGTACTTTTTGTGTGGACTTGTGTCCCCGGTGCCCTACAAAACCCCTCTGGTCTGCCCTCCGAAGACGCGGGTACTTACCTGCTGGCAGACTGGAACCGGGGCACCCCCTTCTCCATTGAAGCCTATGTGTTTTGGGCACCACTTTGAACTCTGCACCTGACCGGCCCTGAGCTGCTGGTGTGGTGACTTTGGGGTTGCTCTGAACCCTCAACGGTGGGCTACCTTGGACCCCAATTTGAACCCCGTAGGTGGTTTACTTAGCTGCAAAAACTAACATTACTTTACCTCCCCCAGGAACTGTTGAAAATTGCACTGTGTCCACTTTTGAAATAGCTATATGTGTTTTATGTAAAAAGTATATATGCTATTGTGATTATTCAAAGTTGCTAGAGTACTTAACTGCAATACCTTTCAAATGAGATATTACATGTAGAATTTGAACCTGTGGTTCTTAAAATAAACTAAGAAAAGATATTTTTCTATAACAAAACATATTGGCCTGGAATTGTCTCTGAGTGTGTGTTCCTCATTTATTGCCTGTGTGTATGTACAACAAATGCTTAACACTACTCCTTTGATAAGCCTACTGCTCGACCACACTACCACAAAATAGAGCATTAGTATTATCTCATTTTGCCACTATCTTACCTCTAAGGGGAACCCTTGGACTCTGTGCATACTATGGTGGTCATTCTGACCCCGGCGGGCGGCGGTAGCCGCCCGCCTGGAGGGAACCGCCAGAATACCGCTGCGCGGTCAAAAGACCGCCGCGGTTATTCTGGGTTTCCCACTGGGCTGGCGGGCGACCGCCAAAAGGCCGCCCGCCAGCCCAGTGGGAAACACCCCTCCATGAGGATGCCGCCTCCGAATGAAGCTCCGAATGATGCCGGCTACCCTCCTGATAAGCCTACTGCTCGACAACACTACCACAAAATAGAGCATTAGAATTATCTAATGTTGCCACTATCAACCTCTAAGGAAAACCCTTGGACTCTGTGCACACTGTCTCTCACTTTGAGATAGTATATACAGAGCCAACTTCCTACATCAGGCAACTGTTAAGCATGAGTGGGTGGCTCCTCAGCTAACAGAAGAAAGAGTGGAAGAAGGTTGTTGTAAGGAAATGCCTCCTTGGCATGGTTGCCCCCTGACTTTTTGCCTTTGCTGATGCTATGTTTACAATTGAAAGTGTGCTGAGGCCTGCTAACCAGGCCCCAGCACCAGTGTTCTTTCCCTAACCTGTACTTTTGTATCCACAATTGACAGACCCTGGCATCCAGATAAGTCCCTTGTAACTGGTACTTCTAGTACCAAGGGCCCTGATGCCAAGGAAGGTCTCTAAGGGCTGCAGCATGTCTTATGCCACCCTGGAGACCTCTCACTCAGCACAGACACACTGCTTGCCAGCTTGTGTGTGCTAGTGAGGACAAAACGAGTACGTCGACATGGCACTCCCCTCAGGGTGCCATGCCAGCCTCTCACTGCCTATGCAGTATAGGTAAGACACCCCTCTAGCAGGCCTTACAGCCCTAAGGCAGGGTGCACTATACCATAGGTGAGGGTACCAGTGCATGAGCATGGTACCCCCACAGTGTCTAAACAAAACCTTAGACATTGTAAGTGCAGGGTAGCCATAAGAGTATATGGTCTGGGAGTCTGTCAAACACGAACTCCACAGCACCATAATGGCTACACTGAAAACTGGGAAGTTTGGTATCAAACTTCTCAGCACAATAAATGCACACTGATGCCAGTGTACATTTTATTGTAAAATACACCACAGAGGGCACCTTAGAGGTGCCCCCTGAAACTTAACCGACTGTCTGTGTAGGCTGACTAGTTCCAGCAGCCTGCCACACCAGAGACATGTTGCTGGCCCCATGGGGAGAGTGCCTTTGTCACTCTGAGGCCAGTAACAAAGCCTGCACTGGGTGGAGATGCTAACACCTCCCCCAGGCAGGAGCTGTGACACCTGGCGGTGAGCCTCAAAGGCTCACCCCTTTGTCACAGCCCAGCAGGGCACTCCAGCTTAGTGGAGTTGCCCGCCCCCTCCGGCCACGGCCCCCACTTTTGGCGGCAAGGCTGGAGGGAACAAAGAAAGCAACAAGGAGGAGTCACTGGCCAGTCAGGACAGCCCCTAAGGTGTCCTGAGCTGAAGTGACTCTAACTTTTAGAAATCCTCCATCTTGCAGATGGAGGATTCCCCCAATAGGGTTAGGATTGTGACCCCCTCCCCTTGGGAGGAGGCACAAAGAGGGTGTACCCACCCTCAGGGCTAGTAGCCATTGGCTACTAACCCCCCAGACCTAAACACGCCCTTAAATTTAGTATTTAAGGGCTACCCTGAACCCTAGAAAATTAGATTCCTGCAACTACAAGAAGAAGGACTGCCTAGCTGAAAACCCCTGCAGAGGAAGACCAGAAGACGACAACTGCCTTGGCTCCAGAAACTCACCGGCCTGTCTCCTGCCTTCCAAAGATCCTGCTCCAGCGACGCCTTCCAAAGGGACCAGCGACCTCGACATCCTCTGAGGACTGCCCCTGCTTCGAAAAGACAAGAAACTCCCGAGGACAGCGGACCTGCTCCAAGAAAAGCTGCAACTTTGTTTCCAGCAGCTTTAAAGAACCCTGCAAGCTCCCCGCAAGAAGCGTGAGACTTGCAACACTGCACCCGGCGACCCCGACTCGGCTGGTGGAGACCCGACACCTCAGGAGGGACCCCAGGACTACTCTGATACTGTGAGTACCAAAACCTGTCCCCCCTGAGCCCCCACAGCACCGCCTGCAGAGGGAATCCCGAGGCTTCCCCTGACCGCGACTCTTTGAATCCAAAGTCCCGACGCCTGGGAGAGACCCTGCACCCGCAGCCCCCAGGACCTGAAGGACCGGACTTTCACTGGAGAAGTGACCCCCAGGAGTCCCTCTCCCTTGCCCAAGTGGAGGTTTCCCCGAGGAACCCCCCCCTTGCCTGCCTGCAGCGCTGAAGAGATCCCGAGATCTCTCATAGACTAACATTGCGAACCCGACGCTGGTTTCTACACTGCACCCGGCCGCCCCCGCGCTGCTGAGGGTGAAATTTCTGTGTGGGCTTGTGTCCCCCCCGGTGCCCTACCAAACCCCTCTGGTCTGCCCTCCGAAGACGCGGGTACTTACCTGCAAGCAGACCGGAACCGGGGCACCCCCTTCTCTCCATTCTAGCCTATGTGTTTTGGGCACCACTTTGAACTCTGCACCTGACCGGCCCTGAGCTGCTGGTGTGGTGACTTTGGGGTTGCTCTGAACCCCCGACGGTGGGCTACCTTGGACCAAGAACTGAACCCTGTAAGTGTCCTACTTACCTGGTAAAACTAACAAAAACTTACCTCCCCCAGGAACTGTGAAAATTGCACTAAGTGTCCACTTTTAAAACAGCTATTTGTCAATAACTTGAAAAGTATACATGCAATTTTTATGATTTGAAGTTCCTAAAGTACTTACCTGCAATACCTTTCGAACAAGATATTACATGTTAAATTTGAACCTGTGGTTCTTAAAATAAACTAAGAAAAGATATTTTTCTATAACAAAAACCTATTGGCTGGATTTGTCTCTGAGTGTGTGTACCTCATTTATTGTCTATGTGTATGTACAACAAGTGCTTAACACTACTCCTTGGATAAGCCTACTGCTCGACCACACTACCACAAAATAGAGCATTAGTATTATCTATTTTTACCACTATTTTACCTCTAAGGGGAACCCTTGGACTCTGTGCATGCTATTCCTTACTTTGAAATAGCACATACAGAGCCAACTTCCTACATTGGTGGATCAGCGGTGGGGTACAAGACTTTGCATTTGCTGGACTACTCAGCCAATACCTGATCACACGACAAATTCCAAAATTGTCATTAGAAATTGATTTTTGCAATTTGAAAAGTTTTCTAAATTCTTAAAAGACCTGCTAGGGCCTTGTGTTAGATCCTGTTTAGCATTTCTTTTAGAGTTTAAAAGTTTGTAAAAGTTTGAATTAGATTCTAGAACCAGTTGTAGATTCTTAAAAAGTATTCCAACTTTTAGAAGCAAAATGTCTAGCACAGATGTGACTGTGGTGGAACTCGACACCACACCTTACCTCCATCTTAAGATGAGGGAGCTAAGGTCACTCTGTAAAATAAAGAAAATAACAATGGGCCCCAAACCTACCAAAATACAGCTCCAGGAGCTTTTGGCAGAGTTTGAAAAGGCCAACCCCTCTGAGGGTGGCAACTCAGAGGAAGAAGATAGTGACTTGGAGGAAAATCCCCCCCTACCAATCCTATCTAGGGAGAACAGGGTCCCTCAAACCCTGACTCCAAAAATAATAGTCAGAGATGCTGGTTCCCTCACAGGAGAGACCAACACCTCTGAAATCACTGAGGATAGCCCCAGTGAAGAGGACATCCAG
This sequence comes from Pleurodeles waltl, assembly GCF_031143425.1. Lineage (NCBI taxonomy): Eukaryota > Metazoa > Chordata > Amphibia > Caudata > Salamandridae > Pleurodeles > Pleurodeles waltl. The sequence goes on along the minus strand of NC_090440.1, from coordinate 747,152,862 downwards.
TTAGCCAGGATGGCCAAAAGATTGGCTTTGGAAAGACAGATCCTAGCCATAGAGAGGGAAAGACAAGAGATGGGCCTAGGACCCATCAATGGTGGCAGCAACATAAATAGGGTCAGAGATTCTCCTGACATGTTGAAAATCCCTAAAGGGATTGTAACTAAATATGAAGATGGTGATGACATCACCAAATGGTTCACAGCTTTTGAGAGGGCTTGTGTAACCAGAAAAGTGAACAGATCTCACTGGGGTGCTCTCCTTTGGGAAATGTTCACAGGAAAGTGTAGGGATAGACTCCTCACACTCTCTGGACAAGATGCAGAATCTTATGACCTCATGAAGGGTACCCTGATTGAGGGCTTTGGATTCTCCACTGAGGAGTACAGGATTAGGTTCAGGGGGGCTCAAAAATCCTCGAGCCAGACCTGGGTTGACTTTGTTGACTACTCAGTGAAAACACTAGACGGTTGGATTCAAGGCAGTGGTGTAAGTAATTATGATGGGCTGTACAATTTATTTGTGAAAGAACACCTGTTAAGTAATTGTTTCAATGATAAACTGCATCAGCATCTGGTAGACCTAGGACCAATTTCTCCCCAAGAATTGGGAAAGAAGGCGGACCATTGGGTCAAAACAAGGGTGTCCAAGACTTCAACAGGGGGTGACCAAAAGAAAGGGGTCACAAAGACTCCCCAGGGGAAGGGTGATGAGACAACCAAAACTAAAAATAGTAAAGAGTCTTCTACAGGCCCCCAAAAACCTGCACAGGAGGGTGGGCCCAGAGCCTCTTCACAAAACAATGGGTACAAGGGTAAAAACTTTGATCCCAAAAAGGCCTGGTGTCATAGCTGTAAACAGCATGGACACCAAACTGGAGACAAGGCCTGTCCCAAGAAGGGTTCCACTCCAAACTCCCATCCAGGTAACACTGGTATGGCTAGTCTCCAAGTGGGATCAACAGTGTGCCCAGAGCAAATCAGGGTCCACACTGAAGCTACTCTAGTTTCTGAGGGTGGGGTGGATTTAGCCACACTAGCTGTCTGGCCGCCTAACATGCAAAAATACAGACAGCAACTCTTAATTAATGGGACTAGAATAGAGGGCCTGAGGGATACAGGTGCCAGTGTCACCATGGTGACAGAGAAACTGGTTTCCCCTGGCCAATACCTGACTGGAAAAACTTACACAGTCACCAACGCTGACAATCAGAGAAAAGTACATCCCATGGCAATGGTTACTTTAGAATGGGGAGGGGTCAATGGCCTGAAACAGGTGGTGGTCTCCTCAAATATCCCAGTGGACTGTCTGCTTGGAAATGACCTGGAGTCCTCAGCATGGGCTGAGGTAGAACTAAAAACCCATGCAGCAATGCTGGGTATCCCTGAACTGGTGTGTGTGAAAACAAGAGCACAGTGCAAGGCACAGGGTGAACAAGTAGAGCTGGAGTCTGGAAGAATGGCCCAGCCTACCAAGAGGAAAGGAAAGTCAGTTGGGAAACCAACTGCAACACAGCAAAAGAAAGGGAACCTCTCTTCTCAGGAAGAAGTTCTGCCCTCTGAGGGAACTGAGCCTTTGGAGCTTGAACCTTATCAGGTTGAGCTCTTGGGCCCAGGGGGACCCTCAAGGGAGGAGCTGTGTAAGGGACAAGAAACCTGTCCCTCTCTTGAAGGCCTTAGGCAGCAAGCTGCTGAAGAGTCCAAAGGCAAGAAAAATGGAACGCATAGGGTCTATTGGGAAGATGGACTCCTGTACACTGAGGCCAGAGACCCCAAACCTGGTGCCACTAGGAGAGTGGTAGTGCCTCAGCTGTTCAGGAAGTTCATCCTAACATTGGCCCATGACATTCCCCTTGCTGGACATTTGGGACAAACCAAGACGTGGGAGAGGTTAGTCAACCACTTCTACTGGCCCAATATGTCCAACATGGTTAAGGAGTTTTGCCTCTCCTGCCCCACCTGTCAAGCCAGTGGTAAGACAGGTGGGCATCCAAAGGCCCCCCTCATTCCACTTCCAGTGGTGGGGGTGCCCTTTGAAAGAGTGGGTGTGGACATAGTTGGTCCACTAGAACCTCCCACAGCCTCAGGAAATATGTATATCCTGGTAGTAGTGGATCATGCTACCAGGTATCCTGAAGCTATTCCCCTTAGGTCGACTACTGCCCCTGCAGTAGCCAAGGCCCTCATTGGTATCTTTACCAGAGTGGGTTTCCCTAAGGAGGTGGTGTCTGACAGAGGTACCAACTTCATGTCAGCATACCTAAAGCACATGTGGAATGAGTGTGGAGTGACTTATAAATTCACTACACCATACCATCCACAAACTAATGGCTTGGTTGAGAGATTCAACAAGACATTAAAAGGCATGATCATGGGGCTCCCAGAAAAGCTCAAAAGGAGATGGGATGTCCTCTTGCCATGTCTGCTTTTCGCTTACAGAGAGGTGCCACAGAAGGGAGTAGGATTCTCACCCTTTGAACTTCTGTTTGGTCATCCTGTAAGGGGACCACTTGCCCTTGTTAAAGAAGGCTGGGAGAGACCTCTCCATGAGCCTAAACAGGACATAGTGGACTATGTACTTGGCCTTCGCTCTAGAATGGCAGAGTACATGGAAAAGGCAACCAAAAACCTTGAGGCCAGCCAACAGCTCCAGAAGTTTTGGTATGACCAAAAGGCTGCACTGGTTGAGTTCCAACCAGGGCAGAAAGTCTGGGTTCTGGAGCCTGTGGCTCCCAGGGCACTCCAGGACAAATGGAGTGGCCCTTACCCAGTACTAGAGAGGAAGAGTCAGGTCACCTACTTGGTGGACCTGGGCACAAGCAGGAGCCCCAAGAGGGTGATCCATGTAAACCGCCTTAAGCTCTTCCATGACAGGGCTGATGTGAATCTGTTGATGGTAACAGATGAGGATCAGGAGGCAGAGAGTGAACCTCTCCCTGATCTTCTGTCATCAGACCCAAAAGATGGCACAGTAGATGGAGTGATCTACTCAGACACCCTCTCTGGCCAACAGCAAGCTGATTGTAGGAGAGTCCTACAACAGTTTCCTGAACTCTTCTCCTTAACCCCTGGTCAGACACACCTGTGTACCCATGATGTGGACACAGGAGACAGCATGCCTGTCAAGAACAAAATCTTTAGACAGTCTGACCATGTTAAGGAAAGCATCAAGGTGGAAGTCCACAAGATGCTGGAATTGGGAGTGATTGAGCGCTCTGACAGCCCCTGGGCTAGCCCAGTGGTCTTAGTCCCCAAACCTCACACCAAAGATGGAAAGAAAGAGATGAGGTTTTGTGTGGACTACAGAGGGCTCAATTCTGTCACCAAGACAGATGCTCATCCAATTCCAAGAGCTGATGAGCTCATAGACAAATTAGGTGCTGCCAAATTCCTAAGTACCTTTGACTTGACAGCCGGGTACTGGCAAATAAAAATGGCACCTGGAGCAAAAGAGAAAACAGCATTCTCCACACCTGATGGGCATTATCAGTTTACTGTTATGCCCTTTGGTTTAAAGAATGCCCCTGCCACCTTCCAAAGGTTGGTGAATCAAGTCCTTGCTGGCTTGGAGTCCTTTAGCACAGCTTATCTTGATGATATTGCTGTCTTTAGCTCCACCTGGCAGGATCACCTGGTCCACCTGAGGAAGGTTTTGAAGGCTCTGCAATCTGCAGGCCTCTCTATCAAGGCATCCAAATGCCAGATAGGGCAGGGAACTGTGGTTTACTTGGGACACCTTGTAGGTGGAGGCCAAGTTCAGCCACTCCAACCCAAGATCCAGACTATTCTGGACTGGGTAGCTCCAAAAACCCAGACTCAAGTCAGGGCATTCCTTGGCTTGACTGGGTATTACAGGAGGTTTGTGAAGGGATATGGATCCATTGTGACAGCCCTCACTGAACTCACCTCCAAGAAAATGCCCAAGAAAGTGAACTGGACTGTGGAATGCCAACAGGCCTTTGACACCCTGAAACAGGCAATGTGCTCAGCACCAGTTCTCAAAGCTCCAGATTATTCTAAGCAGTTCATTGTGCAGACTGATGCCTCTGAACATGGGATAGGGGCAGTTTTGTCCCAAACAAATGATGATGGCCTTGACCAGCCTGTTGCTTTCATTAGCAGGAGGTTACTCCCCAGGGAGCAGCGTTGGAGTGCCATTGAGAGGGAGGCCTTTGCTGTGGTTTGGTCTCTGAAGAAGCTGAGACCATACCTCTTTGGGACTCACTTCCTAGTTCAAACTGACCACAGACCTCTCAAATGGCTGATGCAAATGAAAGGTGAAAATCCTAAACTGTTGAGGTGGTCCATCTCCCTACAGGGAATGGACTTTATAGTGGAACACAGACCTGGGACTGCCCATGCCAATGCAGATGGCCTTTCCAGGTTCTTCCACTTAGAAAATGAAGACTCTCTTGGGAAAGGTTAGTCTCATCCTCTTTCGTTTGGGGGGGGGTTGTGTAAGGAAATGCCTCCTTGGCATGGTTGCCCCCTGACTTTTTGCCTTTGCTGATGCTATGTTTACAATTGAAAGTGTGCTGAGGCCTGCTAACCAGGCCCCAGCACCAGTGTTCTTTCCCTAACCTGTACTTTTGTATCCACAATTGGCAGACCCTGGCATCCAGATAAGTCCCTTGTAACTGGTACTTCTAGTACCAAGGGCCCTGATGCCAAGGAAGGTCTCTAAGGGCTGCAGCATGTCTTATGCCACCCTGGAGACCTCTCACTCAGCACAGACACACTGCTTGCCAGCTTGTGTGTGCTAGTGAGGACAAACCGAGTAAGTCGACATGGCACTCCCCTCAGGGTGCCATGCCAGCCTCTCACTGCCTATGCAGTATAGGTAAGACACCCCTCTAGCAGGCCTTACAGCCCTAAGGCAGGGTGCACTATACCATAGGTGAGGGTACCAGTGCATGAGCATGGTACCCCTACAGTGTCTAAACAAAACCTTAGACATTGTAAGTGCAGGGTAGTCATAAGAGTATATGGTCTGGGAGTTTGTCAAACACGAACTCCACAGCACCATAATGGCTACACTGAAAACTGGGAAGTTTGGTATCAAACTTCTCAGCACAATAAATGCACACTGATGCCAGTGTACATTTTATTGTAAAATACACCACAGAGGGCACCTTAGAGGTGCCCCCTGAAACTTAACCGACTATCTGTGTAGGCTGACTAGTTTTAGCAGCCTGCCACAAACCGAGACATGTTGCTGGCCCCATGGGGAGAGTGCCTTTGTCACTCTGAGGCCAGTAACAAAGCCTGCACTGGGTGGAGATGCTAACACCTCCCCCAGGCAGGAATTGTCACACCTGGCGGTGAGCCTCAAAGGCTCACCTCCTTTGTGCCAACCCAGCAGGACACTCCAGCTAGTGGAGTTGCCCGCCCCCTCCGGCCAGGCCCCACTTTTGGCGGCAAGGCCGGAGAAAATAATGAGAAAAACAAGGAGGAGTCACTGGCCAGTCAGGACAGCCCCTAAGGTGTCCTGAGCTGAGGTGACTCTGACTTTTAGAAATCCTCCATCTTGCAGATGGAGGATTCCCCCAATAGGGTTAGGATTGTGACCCCCTCCCCTTGGGAGGAGGCACAAAGAGGGTGTACCCACCCTCAGGGCTAGTAGCCATTGGCTACTAACCCCCCAGACCTAAACACGCCCTTAAATTTCGTATTTAAGGGCTACCCTGAACCCTAGAAAATCAGATTCCTGCAACTACAAGAAGAAGGACTGCCCAGCTGAAAACCCCTGCAGCGGAAGACCAGAAGACGACAACTGCCTTGGCTCCAGAAACTCACCGGCCTGTCTCCTGCCTTCCAAAGATCCTGCTCCAGCGACGCCTTCCAAAGGGACCAGCGACCTCGACATCCTCTGAGGACTGCCCCTGCTTCGAAAAGACAAGAAACTCCCGAGGACAGCGGACCTGCTCCAAGAAAGGCTGCAACTTTGTTTCCAGCAGCTTTAAAGAACCCTGCAAGCTCCCCGCAAGAAGCGTGAGACTTGCAACACTGCACCCGGCGACCCTGACTCGGCTGGTGGAGACCCGACACCTCAGGAGGGACCCCAGGACTACTCTGATACTGTGAGTACCAAAACCTGTCCCCCCTGAGCCCCCACAGCGCCGCCTGCAGAGGGAATCCCGAGGCTTCCCCTGACCGCGACTCTTTGAATCCAAAGTCCCGACGCCTGGGAGAGACCCTGCACCCGCAGCCCCCAGGACCTGAAGGACCGGACTTTCACTGGAGAAGTGACCCCCAGGAGTCCCTCTCCCTTGCCCAAGTGGAGGTTTCCCCGAGGAACCCCCCCCTTGCCTGCCTGCAGCGCTGAAGAGATCCCGAGATCTCTCATAGACTAACATTGCGAACCCGACGCTGGTTTCTACACTGCACCCGGCCGCCCCCGCGCTGCTGAGGGTGAAATTTCTGTGTGGGCTTGTGTCCCCCCCCGGTGCCCTACCAAACCCCTCTGGTCTGCCCTCCGAAGACGCGGGTACTTACCTGCAAGCAGACCGGAACCGGGGCACCCCCTTCTCTCCATTCTAGCCTATGTGTTTTGGGCACCACTTTGAACTCTGCACCTGACCGGCCCTGAGCTGCTGGTGTGGTGACTTTGGGGTTGCTCTGAACCCCCGACGGTGGGCTACCTTGGACCAAGAACTGAACCCTGTAAGTGTCCTACTTACCTGGTAAAACTAACAAAAACTTACCTCCCCCAGGAACTGTGAAAATTGCACTAAGTGTCCACTTTTAAAACAGCTATTTGTCAATAACTTGAAAAGTATACATGCAATTTTTATGATTTGAAGTTCCTAAAGTACTTACCTGCAATACCTTTCGAACAAGATATTACATGTTAAATTTGAACCTGTGGTTCTTAAAATAAACTAAGAAAAGATATTTTTCTATAACAAAAACCTATTGGCTGGATTTGTCTCTGAGTGTGTGTACCTCATTTATTGTCTATGTGTATGTACAACAAGTGCTTAACACTACTCCTTGGATAAGCCTACTGCTCGACCACACTACCACAAAATAGAGCATTAGTATTATCTATTTTTACCACTATTTTACCTCTAAGGGGAACCCTTGGACTCTGTGCATGCTATTCCTTACTTTGAAATAGCACATACAGAGCCAACTTCCTACAAAAACCTATTGGCTGGATTTGTCTCTGAGTGTGTGTACCTCATTTATTGTCTATGTGTATGTACAACAAATGCTTAACACTACTCCTTGGATAAGCCTACTGCTCGACCACACTACCACAAAATAGAGCATTAGTATTATCTATTTTTACCACTATTTTACCTCTAAGGGGAACCCTTGGACTCTGCATGCTATTCCTTACTTTGAAATAGCACATACAGAGCCAACTTCCTACATTGGTGGATCAGCGGTGGGGTACAAGACTTTGCATTTGCTGGACTACTCAGCCAATACCTGATCACACGACAAATTCCAAAATTGTCATTAGAAATTCATTTTTGCAAATTTGAAATTTTTCTAAATTCTTAAAAGTCCTGCTAGGGCCTTGTGTGTTAAGTCCCTGTTTAGCATTGTCTTTTAGAGTTTAAAAGTTTGTTAAAAGTTTGAAATTAGGTTCTAGAAACAGTTTTAGATTCTTTAAAAAGTCTTCCAACTCTTAGCAAAATAATGTCTGATACAGAGATGAATGTGGTGGAACTCGACACCACACCTTACCTCCATCTTAAGATGAGGGAGCTAAGGTCTCTCTGTAATATCAAAAAAATAACCATTGGCTCCAGACCTACCAAAATTCAGCTCCAGGAGCTGTTGGCAGAGTTTGAAAAAGCCAACCCCTCTGATGATGACCTCACAGAGGAAGAAATTAGTGACTTGGAGGCCAATGTCCCTCCTCCAGTCCTAAATAGGGAGAACAGGACCCCTCAAGTCCTGTCTCCAACTGTGTTAGTCAGAAATAGTGAGTCCCTCACAGGAGGGTCCCCCATTTCTGAAATCACTGAGGATGCTCTCAGTGAAGATGACCTCCTGTTAGCCAGGATGGCCAAAAGATTGGCTTTAGAGAGACAGCTCCTAGCCATAGAAAGGGAAAGACAAGAGATGGGCCTAGGACCCATCAATGGTGGCAGCAATATAAATAGGGTCAGAGATTCTCCTGACATGTTAAAAATCCCCAAAGGGATTGTGACAAAATATGAAGATGGTGATGACATCACCAAATGGTTCACAGCTTTTGAGAGGGCTTGTGTAACCAGAAAAGTGAACAGGTCTCACTGGGGTGCTCTCCTTTGGGAAATGTTCACTGGAAAGTGTAGGGATAGACTCCTCACACTCTCTGGAAAAGATGCAGAATCTTATGACCTCATGAAGGGTACCCTGATTGAGGGCTTTGGATTCTCCACTGAGGAGTACAGGATTAGGTTCAGGGGGGCTCAAAAATCCTCGAGCCAGACCTGGGTTGACTTTGTTGACTACTCAGTGAAAACACTAGATGGTTGGATTCAAGGCAGTGGTGTAAGTAATTATGATGGGCTGTACAATTTATTTGTGAAAGAACACCTATTGAGTAATTGTTTCAATGATAAACTGCATCAGCATCTGGTAGACCTAGGACCAATTTCTCCCCAAGAATTGGGAAAGAAGGCGGACCATTGGGTCAAGACAAGGGTGTCCAAGACTTCAACAGGGGGTGACCAAAAGAAAGGGGTCACAAAGACTCCCCAGGGGAAGGGTGATGAGACAACCAAAACTAAAAATAGTAAAGAGTCTTCTACAGGCCCCCAAAAACCTGCACAGGAGGGTGGGCCCAGAACCTCTTCACAAACCAATGGGTACAAGGGTAAAAACTTTGATCCCAAAAAGGCCTAGTGTCATAGCTGTAAACAGCATGGACACCAAACTGGAGACAAGGCCTGTCCCAAGAAAGGTTCCACTCCAAACTCCCATCCAGGTAACACTGGTATGGCTAGTCTCCAAGTGGGATCAACAGTGTGCCCAGAGCAAATCAGGGTCCACACTGAAGCTACTCTAGTTTCTGAGGGTGGGGTGGATTTAGCCACACTAGCTGTCTGGCCGCCTAACATGCAAAAATACAGACAGCAACTCTTAATTAATGGGACTAGAATAGAGGGCCTGAGGGATACAGGTGCCAGTGTCACCATGGTGACAGAGAAACTGGTTTCCCCTGGCCAATACCTGACTGGAAAAACTTACACAGTCACCAACGCTGACAATCAGAGAAAAGTACATCCCATGGCAATGGTTACTTTAGAATGGGGAGGGGTCAATGGCCTGAAACAGGTGGTGGTCTCCTCAAATATCCCAGTGGACTGTCTGCTTGGAAATGACCTGGAGTCCTCAGCATGGGCTGAGGTAGAACTAAAAACCCATGCAGCAATGCTGGGTATCCCTGAACTGGTGTGTGTGAAAACAAGAGCACAATGCAAGGCACAGGGTGAAAAAGTAGAGCTGGAGTCTGGAAAAATGGCCCAGCCTACCAAGAGGACAGGAAAGTCAGTTGGGAAACCAACTGCAACACAGCAAAAGAAAGGGAACCTCTCTTCTCAGGAAGAAGTTCTGCCCTCTGAGGGAACTGAGCCTTTGGAGCTTGAACCTTACCAGGTTGAGCTCTTAGGCCCAGGGGGACCCTCAAGGGAGGAGCTGTATAAGGGACAAGAAACCTGTCCCTCTCTTGAAGGCCTTAGGCAGCAAGCTGCTGAAGAGTCCAAAGGCAAGAAAAATGGAACACATAGGGTCTATTGGGAAGATGGACTCCTGTACACTGAGGCCAGAGACCCCAAACCTGGTGCCACTAGGAGAGTGGTAGTGCCTCAGCTGTTCAGGAAGTTCATCCTAACATTGGCCCATGACATTCCCCTTGCTGGACATTTGGGACAAACCAAGACGTGGGAGAGGTTAGTCAACCACTTCTACTGGCCCAATATGTCCAACATGGTTAAGGAGTTTTGCCTCTCCTGCCCCACCTGTCAAGCCAGTGGTAAGACAGGTGGGCATCCAAAGGCCCCCCTCATTCCACTTCCAGTGGTGGGGGTTCCCTTTGAAAGAGTGGGTGTGGACATAGTTGGTCCACTAGAACCTCCCACAGCCTCAGGAAATATGTATATCCTGGTAGTAGTGGATCATGCTACCAGGTATCCTGAAGCTATTCCCCTTAGGTCGACTACTGCCCCTGCAGTAGCCAAGGCCCTCATTGGTATCTTTACCAGAGTGGGTTTCCCTAAGGAGGTGGTGTCTGACAGAGGTACCAACTTCATGTCAGCATACCTAAAGCACATGTGGAATGAGTGTGGAGTGACTTATAAATTCACTACACCATACCATCCACAAACTAATGGCTTGGTTGAGAGATTCAACAAGACATTAAAAGGCATGATCATGGGGCTCCCAGAAAAACTCAAAAGGAGATGGGATGTCCTCTTGCCATGTCTGCTTTTCGCTTACAGAGAGGTGCCACAGAAGGGAGTAGGATTCTCACCCTTTGAACTTCTGTTTGGTCATCCTGTAAGGGGACCACTTGCCCTTGTTAAAGAAGGCTGGGAGAGACCTCTCCATGAGCCTAAACAGGACATAGTGGACTATGTACTTGGCCTTCGCTCTAGAATGGCAGAGTACATGGAAAAGGCAACCAAAAACCTTGAGGCCAGCCAACAGCTCCAGAAGTTTTGGTATGACCAAAAGGCTGCACTGGTTGAGTTCCAACCAGGGCAGAAAGTCTGGGTTCTGGAGCCTGTGGCTCCCAGGGCACTCCAGGACAAATGGAGTGGCCCTTACCCAGTACTAGAAAGGAAGAGTCAGGTCACCTACTTGGTGGACCTGGGCACAAGCAGGAGCCCCAAGAGGGTGATCCATGTAAACCGCCTTAAACTCTTCCATGACAGGGCTGATGTGAATCTGTTGATGGTAACAGATGAGGATCAGGAGGCAGAGAGTGAACCTCTCCCTGATCTTCTGTCATCAGACCCAAAAGATGGCACAGTAGATGGAGTGATCTACTCAGACACCCTCTCTGGCCAACAGCAAGCTGATTGTAGGAGAGTCCTACAACAGTTTCCTGAACTCTTCTCCTTAACCCCTGGTCAGACACACCTGTGTACCCATGATGTGGACACAGGAGACAGCATGCCTGTCAAGAACAAAATCTTTAGACAATCTGACCATGTTAAGGAAAGCATCAAGGTGGAAGTCCACAAGATGCTGGAATTGGGAGTAATTGAGCGCTCTGACAGCCCCTGGGCTAGCCCAGTGGTCTTAGTCCCCAAACCTCACACCAAAGATGGAAAGAAAGAGATGAGGTTTTGTGTGGACTACAGAGGGCTCAATTCTGTCACCAAGACAGATGCTCATCCAATTCCAAGAGCTGATGAGCTCATAGACAAATTAGGTGCTGCCAAATTCTTAAGTACCTTTGACTTGACAGCAGGGTACTGGCAAATAAAAATGGCACCTGGAGCAAAAGAGAAAACAGCATTCTCCACGCCTGATGGGCATTATCAGTTTACTGTTATGCCCTTTGGTTTAAAGAATGCCCCTGCCACCTTCCAAAGGTTGGTGAATCAAGTCCTTGCTGGCTTGGAGTCCTTTAGCACAGCTTATCTTGATGATATTGCTGTCTTTAGCTCCACCTGGCAGGATCACCTGGTCCACCTGAAGAAGGTTTTGAAGGCTCTGCAATCTGCAGGCCTCTCTATCAAGGCATCCAAATGCCAGATAGGGCAGGGAACTGTGGTTTACTTGGGCCACCTTGTAGGTGGAGGCCAAGTTCAGCCACTCCAACCCAAGATCCAGACTATTCTGGATTGGGTAGCTCCAAAAACCCAGACTCAAGTCAGGGCATTCCTTGGCTTGACTGGGTATTACAGGAGGTTTGTGAAGGGATATGGATCCATTGTGACAGCCCTCACTGAACTCACCTCCAAGAAAATGCCCAAGAAAGTGAACTGGACTGTGGAATGCCAACAGGCCTTTGACACCCTGAAACAAGCAATGTGCTCAGCACCAGTTCTAAAAGCTCCAGATTATTCTAAGCAGTTCATTGTGCAGACTGATGCCTCTGAACATGGGATAGGGGCAGTTTTGTCCCAAACAAATGATGATGGCCTTGACCAGCCTGTTGCTTTCATTAGCAGGAGGTTACTCCCCAGGGAGCAGCGTTGGAGTGCCATTGAGAGGGAGGCCTTTGCTGTGGTTTGGTCCCTGAAGAAGCTGAGACCATACCTCTTTGGGGCTCACTTCCTAGTTCAAACTGACCACAGACCTCTCAAATGGCTGATGCAAATGAAAGGTGAAAATCCTAAACTGTTGAGGTGGTCCATCTCCCTACAGGGAATGGACTTTATAGTGGAACACAGACCTGGGACTGCCCATGCCAATGCAGATGGCCTTTCCAGGTTCTTCCACTTAGAAAATGAAGACTCTCTTGGGAAAGGTTAGTCTCATCCTCTTTCGTTTGGGGGGGGGGGTTGTGTAAGGAAATGCCTCCTTGGCATGGTTGCCCCCTGACTTTTTGCCTTTGCTGATGCTATGTTTACAATTGAAAGTGTGCTGAGGCCTGCTAACCAGGCCCCAGCACCAGTGTTCTTTCCCTAACCTGTACTTTTGTATCCACAATTGGCAGACCCTGGCATCCAGATAAGTCCCTTGTAACTGGTACTTCTAGTACCAAGGGCCCTGATGCCAAGGAAGGTCTCTAAGGGCTGCAGCATGTCTTATGCCACCCTGGAGACCTCTCACTCAGCACAGACACACTGCTTGCCAGCTTGTGTGTGCTAGTGAGGACAAAACGAGTACGTCGACATGGCACTCCCCTCAGGGTGCCATGCCAGCCTCTCACTGCCTATGCAGTATAGGTAAGACACCCCTCTAGCAGGCCTTACAGCCCTAAGGCAGGGTGCACTATACCATAGGTGAGGGTACCAGTGCATGAGCATGGTACCCCCACAGTGTCTAAACAAAACCTTAGACATTGTAAGTGCAGGGTAGCCATAAGAGTATATGGTCTGGGAGTCTGTCAAACACGAACTCCACAGCACCATAATGGCTACACTGAAAACTGGGAAGTTTGGTATCAAACTTCTCAGCACAATAAATGCACACTGATGCCAGTGTACATTTTATTGTAAAATACACCACAGAGGGCACCTTAGAGGTGCCCCCTGAAACTTAACCGACTGTCTGTGTAGGCTGACTAGTTCCAGCAGCCTGCCACACCAGAGACATGTTGCTGGCCCCATGGGGAGAGTGCCTTTGTCACTCTGAGGCCAGTAACAAAGCCTGCACTGGGTGGAGATGCTAACACCTCCCCCAGGCAGGAGCTGTGACACCTGGCGGTGAGCCTCAAAGGCTCACCCCTTTGTCACAGCCCAGCAGGGCACTCCAGCTTAGTGGAGTTGCCCGCCCCCTCCGGCCACGGCCCCCACTTTTGGCGGCAAGGCTGGAGGGAACAAAGAAAGCAACAAGGAGGAGTCACTGGCCAGTCAGGACAGCCCCTAAGGTGTCCTGAGCTGAAGTGACTCTAACTTTTAGAAATCCTCCATCTTGCAGATGGAGGATTCCCCCAATAGGGTTAGGATTGTGACCCCCTCCCCTTGGGAGGAGGCACAAAGAGGGTGTACCCACCCTCAGGGCTAGTAGCCATTGGCTACTAACCCCCCAGACCTAAACACGCCCTTAAATTGAGTATTTAAGGGCTACCCTGAACCCTAGAAAATTAGATTCCTGCAACTACAAGAAGAAGGACTGCCTAGCTGAAAACCCCTGCAGAGGAAGACCAGAAGACGACAACTGCCTTGGCTCCAGAAACTCACCGGCCTGTCTCCTGCCTTCCAAAGATCCTGCTCCAGCGACGCCTTCCAAAGGGACCAGCGACCTCGACATCCTCTGAGGACTGCCCCTGCTTCGAAAAGACAAGAAACTCCCGAGGACAGCGGACCTGCTCCAAGAAAAGCTGCAACTTTGTTTCCAGCAGCTTTAAAGAACCCTGCAAGCTCCCCGCAAGAAGCGTGAGACTTGCAACACTGCACCCGGCGACCCCGACTCGGCTGGTGGCGATCCAACACCTCAGGAGGGACCCCAGGACTACTCTAAGACTGTGAGTACAAAGACCTGTCCCCCCTGAGCCCCCACAGCGCCGCCTGCAGAGGGAATCCCGAGGCTTCCCCTGACCGCGACTCTTTGAATCCTAAGTCCCGACACCTGGGAGAGACCCTGCACCCGCAGCCCCCAGGACCTGAAGGACCGGACTTTCACTGGAGGAGTGACCCCCAGGAGTCCCTCTCCCTTGACCAAGTGGAGGTTTCCCCGAGGAACCCCCCCCTTGCCTGCCTGCAGCGCTGAAGAGATCCCTAGATCTCCCATTGACTTCCATTGCGAACCCGACGCTTGTTTCTACACTGCACCCGGCCGCCCCCGCGCTGCTGAGGGTGAAATTTCTGTGTGGGCTTGTGTCCCCCCCGGTGCCCTACAAAACCCCCCTGGTCAGCCCTCCGAAGACGCGGGTACTTACCTGCAAGCAGACCGGAACCGGGGCACCCCCTTCTCTCCATTCTAGCCTATGTGTTTTGGGCACCACTTTGAACTCTGCACCTGACCGGCCCTGAGCTGCTGGTGTGGTGACTTTGGGGTTGCTCTGAACCCCCAACGGTGGGCTACCTTGGACCAAGAACTGAACCCTGTAAGTGTCTTACTTACCTGGTAAAACTAACCAAAACTTACCTCCCCTAGGAACTGTGAAAATTGCACTAAGTGTCCACTTTTAAAACAGCTATTTGTCAATAACTTGAAAAGTATACATGCAATTTTTATGATTTAAAGTTCCTAAAGTACTTACCTGCAATACCTTTCAAATGAGATATTACATGTAGAACTTGAACCTGTGGTTCTTAAAATAAACTAAGAAAATATATTTTTCTATACAAAAACCTATTGGCTGGATTTGTCTCTGAGTGTGTGTACCTCATTTATTGTCTATGTGTATGTACAACAAATGCTTAACACTACTCCTTGGATAAGCCTACTGCTCGACCACACTACCACAAAATAGAGCATTAGTATTATCTATTTTTACCACTATTTTACCTCTAAGGGGAACCCTTGGACTCTGTGCATGCTATTCCTTACTTTGAAATAGCACATACAGAGCCAACTTCCTACAGTTGTTTACTACAAGATGTAGCAACCCCCCACTCTATCACAGCAGACAGGCACCTTGCACCCAAAGAAGCCTGTAACTTAGCCCTTTCCCTTGGTGGTGAAGAGCTAAAGTTGTGGTTCTGGGCACTGACATCGGTCAGTGGCCTCTGCTGGGTGTTAGCCTTTATGGCTGCACTGTCCTTGGCATGGTGGTCTGACCCAATGACAAATAGCAAGTTAGGCCCCCTGACCCCGTTGGTCTTGGTGGGGTTACTCCAGCTCTGGGTAACCTCTTTGGGTAAGCTAGGGGTGACCCTGGCTAGGATAAGATTAGCAGAGGTGGATAACTCTAACCCCAAAATAGAGAGAATGGGTGAAGACACTAAACACACAGACAAGAGGCAATTCAGACTAGGTCCTATCACTGTGGAAGTGGGTCAGTTCCCCAGAGGGAATGCCCTGAACAGGAGGATGTAAGGCAGAGTAGGCAACAAACCAGCCTGTTTTCCCTACTCTTCCTCACCGGGCAGACTAGGAATACTCTCCCAGCTTTGGCTGAGTCTCCTGGCCTGTGGGCTGGGGGGGGGGGGGGGGGGGGGGGGGGCTTGTGTAGGAAAATGGCTCCCTGTTGCAGATACCCCCACTTTTGCCTGATATTGATGCTGACTTGACTGAGAAGTGTGTTTGGACCCTGCTAACCAGGCCCCAGCACCAGGGTTCTTTCTCTAAAAATGTACCATTGTTTCCACGATTGGCACCCCCAGGCACACAGACAAGTGCATTGTAAAAGGTACCAGTGGTACCAAGGGCCCTGTGACCAGGGAAGGTTCCTAAGGGCTGCAGCATGTGTTGTGCCACCCTAAGGGACCCCTCACCTAACACATGCACACTGCCATGGCAGATTGTGTGTGTTGGTGGGGAGAAAAAGGCAAAGTGGACATGGCATCCCCCTCAGGATGCCATGCACCCGAAATACTGCCTGTGCCATAGGTAAGTCACCCTATAGCAGGCCTTACAGCCCTAAGGCAGGGTGCACTATACCACAGGTGCATGAGCAATATGCCCCTACAGTGTCTAAGTCTATTCTTAAACATTATAAGTACAGTGTGGCCATATTAAGTATATGGTCTGGGAGTTTGTCAAAACAAACTCCACAGCTCCATAATGGCTACACTGAATAGTGGGAAGTTTGGTATCAAACTTCTCAGAATAATAAACCCACACTGATGCCAGTGCTGGATTTATTACAAAATGCACTCAAAGGGCCAGTCCTTCATTGCAGGACTGACTGGTCTGCCAGCCTGCCACTGAGATAAGGTTCTGACCCCCTGGGGTGAGAGCCTTTGTGCTCTCTGAGGCCAGAAACAAAGCCTGCACTGGGTGGAGGTGCTTAACACCTCCTCCCCTGCAGAAACTTTAACACCTAGCAGTGTGTCTCAAAGGCTCAGGCTTCGTGTTACAATTCCCCAGGGCACTCCAGCTAGTGGAGATGCCAGCCCCCCCGGACACAGCCCCCACTTTTGAAGTCTAAACAGAGGTTGCAGAGGAGTCCTGCTTGAGTCTTGCAAGCCGAATCTGAGGAACCACCCCAGAGGAAGACCCTTTATAGCCCAAAGAGGGGGCTTGGTCACCTGCCTGGCCACTCAGATTCTCCCAGAGTTCCCTGCCAACCTTGGAATCAAGATTGTAGAACCCAGGGACCCTCTGGAGGAGTTCTGGGCACCACCCCTGGGGTGGTGATGGTCAGGGGAGTGGTCACTCCCATTTCCATTGTCCAGTTTCGCACCAGAGCAGGGAAGGGGGCTCCCTGAACCAGTGTGGACTGGTTTTTGCATAGAGGGCTACCCCTCCCAAGCCAGTCACACCTATTTCGAAAGGGAGACTCCTCTCCCAAAAGAAATCCTTTGTTCTGCCTTCCTGGGCTTTATCAGATCAAGCAGCAGGAGGGCAAATACCTGCTTGAGGGGTGGCAGCAGCTGACCGGTGGTAGCAATGTTGGTGGTGCTCTAAGGAGCCCCCAGAGTGCATGGAATCATACTTCCAATACTTTCGACAGTATTGGGGTATGATTCCAACATATTTGATACCAAACATGCCCAGGTTTGGAGTTACAACTATGTAGCTGGACATAAATAGTGACCTATGTCCAGTACATATATAAAATGACGTCCCCTCACTCATGAAGTCCAGTTAAATGGAGCTGGAGTTTGTGGGTGCACCTTTCCTAGTGCAAGGGGGGCCCTTACACACAGGTACCTGCACTCTGGGTTGAGAGGGCCTACCACAGGGGTGACTTACAGTGACCTGGTGCAGTGACCTGCAGTGAAACCAGGTGTGTGCACCCGGTTCACGCAGATTGCAATGGCAGGCCTGCAGAAGCCTTTGCATGGGCTCCCTGTGGATGGCAGAATAACTGCTGCAGTCCATAGGGATCCCATGGAGCCCCAATGCCCTGGGTACCTAGGTACCATATACTAGGCACATACATGGGGGCACCAGTATGCCAATTGTGGAGAGAAAAAGTTAGTGCAACCATATTCAGAGGAGAGAGCAGTCACTGGCATTCTGGTTAGCAGGATACCAGTGAACACAGTCAAACACATTGACAAACAGGCCAAAAGTGTGGGGGGGGGGTAACCAAGCTAGAAAGAGTCTAATTTCCTACACTTATCAAATTAACACTTTTGCTGTTTCCTATCTTGATTCTGCACTCCTCCCTCCTTCAAGGTTTTCCAGTGCTTTGTATAGTTTAGTTATATTTTTAATGGGTGTGCATCAACTGACTGGTTTGTCTCAGAGATGGCTGAGTAACCCTGGTGCATTATGCCATCATCTTGAGTACAGCTTGTGTTCATGATGTTTTGCTCATTAGTCACCAATTGTTTGTTGACCCCTTACTACAAATTGTGCTAATATTCTTTCGTTTACTGTGCCAACCAGTGCTTAGAGCAGTGTTCCACCTAAAACATTTCGACATCTCTTTCAGCTGCGCCGAGATATGTATCTGTTTTCTTCTTTAGAAGTGGAGACTGCGTTATTGGGAAATCACTGTTTGGGCCATGTGAGTTTTCTGTTCAGTGGTTAGGTTGTTATTGGAGTGTCCACCTGTAAAGAAATGGCTCCCTGTTGCAGGTACCCCCCACTTTTTGCCTGATACTGATGCTGACTTGACTGAGAAGTGTGCTGGGACCCTGCTAACCAGGCCCCAGCACCAGTGTTCTTTCCCTAACCTGTACTTTTGTATCCACAATTGGCAGACCCTGGCATCCAGATAAGTCCCTTGTAACTGGTACTTCTAGTACCAAGGGCCCTGATGCCAAGGAAGGTCTCTAAGGGCTGCAGCATGTCTTATGCCACCCTGGAGACCTCTCACTCAGCACAGACACACTGCTTGCCAGCTTGTGTGTGCTAGTGAGAACAAAACGAGTAAGTCGACATGGCACTCCCCTCAGGGTGCCATGCCAGCCTCTCACTACCTATGCAAGTATAGGTCAGTCACCCCTCTAGCAGGCCTTACAGCCCTAAGGCAGGGTGCACTATACCATAGGTGAGGGTACCAGTGCATGAGCATGGTACCCCTACAGTGTCTAAACAAAACCTTAGACATTGTAAGTGCAGGGTAGCCATAAGAGTATATGGTCTGGGAGTTTGTCAAACACGAACTCCACAGCACCATAATGGCTACACTGAAAACTGGGAAGTTTGGTATCAAACTTCTCAGCACAATAAATGCACACTGATGCCAGTGTACATTTTATTGTAAAATACACCACAGAGGGCACCTTAGAGGTGCCCCCTGAAACTTAACCAACTATCTGTGTATGCTGACTGGTTCCAGCAGCCTGCCACACTAGAGACATGTTGCTGGCCCCATGGGGAGAGTGCCTTTGTCACTCTGAGGCCAGTAACAAAGCCTGCACTGGGTGGAGATGCTAACACCTCCCCCAGGCAGGAGCTGTGACACCTGGCGGTGAGCCTCAAAGGCTCACCCCTTTGTCACAGCCCAGCAGGGCACTCCAGCTTAGTGGAGTTGCCCGCCCCCTCCGGCCACGGCCCCCACTTTTAGCGGCAAGGCTGGAGGGAACAAAGAAAGCAACAAGGAGGAGTCACTGGCCAGTCAGGACAGCCCCTAAGGTGTCCTGAGCTGAGGTGACTCTAACTTTTAGAAATCCTCCATCTTGCAGATGGAGGATTCCCCCAATAGGATTAGGGATGTGACCCCCTCCCCTTGGGAGGAGGCACAAAGAGGGTGTACCCACCCTCAGGGCTAGTAGCCATTGGCTACTAACCCCCCAGACCTAAACACGCCCTTAAATTTAGTATTTAAGGGCTACCCTGAACCCTAGAAAAGGAAATTCCTGCAAACTACAAGAAGAAGGACTGCCTAGCTGAAAACCCCTGCAGAGGAAGACCAGAAGACGACAACTGCCTTGGCTCCAGAAACTCACCGGCCTGTCTCCTGCCTTCCAAAGAACTCTGCTCCAGCGACGCCTTCCAAGGGACCAGCGACCTCTGAATCCTCTGAGGACTGCCCTGCTTCGAAAAAGACAAGAAACTCCCGAGGACAGCGGACCTGCTCCAAAAAGACTGCAACTTTGTTTCGAGGAGCAGCTTTAAAGACCCTGCAATCTCCCCGCAAGAAGCGTGAGACTTGCAACACTGCACCCGGCGACCCCGACTCGGCTGGTGGAGAACCAACACCTCAGGGAGGACCCCCGGACTACTCTCCGACTGTGAGTACCAAAACCTGTCCCCCCTGAGCCCCCACAGCGCCGCCTGCAGAGGGAATCCCGAGGCTTCCCCTGACCGCGACTCTCTGAAACCTAAGTCCCGACGCCTGGAAAGGACCCTGCACCCGCAGCCCCCAGGACCTGAAGGACCGGACTTTCACTGGAGAAGTGACCCCCAGGAGTCCCTCTCCCTTGCCCAAGTGGAGGTTTCCCCGAGGAAGCCCCCCCTTGCCTGCCTGCAGCGCTGAAGAGATCCGTTGATCTCTCATAGACTAACATTGCGAACCCGACGCTTGTTTCTACACTGCACCCGGCCGCCCCCGCGCTGCTGAGGGTGAAATTTCTGTGTGGGCTTGTGTCCCCCCCGGTGCCCTACAAAACCCCCCCTGGTCTGCCCTCCGAAGACGCGGGTACTTACCTGCAAGCCGACCGGAACCGGGGCACCCCCTTCTCTCCATTCTAGCCTATGCGTTTTGGGCACCACTTTGAACTCTGCACCTGACCGGCCCTGAGCTGCTGGTGTGGTGACTTTGGGGTTGCTCTGAACCCCCAACGGTGGGCTACCTTGGACCAAGAACTGAACCCTGTAAGTGTCCTACTTACCTGGTAAAACTAACAAAAACTTACACCCCCAGGAACTGTGAAAATTGCACTGTGTCCACTTTTAAAGTAGCTATTTGTCAATAACTTGAAAAGTATACATGCAATTGAAATGATTCAAAGTTCCTAATGTACTTACCTGCAATACCTTTCGAATGAGATATTACATGTAGAATTTGAACCTGTGGTTCTTAAAATAAACTAAGAAAAGATATTTTTCTATATAAAAATCTATTGGCTGGATTTGTCTCTGAGTGTGTGTACCTCATTTATTGTCTATGTGTATGTACAACAAATGCTTAACACTACTCCTTGGATAAGCCTACTGCTCGACCACACTACCACAAAATAGAGCATTAGTATTATCTATTTTTACCACTATTTTACCTCTAAGGGGAACCCTTGGACTCTGTGCATGCTATTCCTTACTTTGAAATAGCACATACAGAGCCAACTTCCTACACCACCTAAATATAATTTCTTGTGTGACAGCAGTCTGTCAGACCTCTGCCCCCTTACATATTCGGTGTATCAACTAAGTAGATCCAGATCCTGCACTCAAATTTGTTTCACGGACACAGAAGTTGTGCAAGCTTGACTGTATAACTCCGGTGTTACAGGTCCAACGCTTTCCTGCAGTATTCTAGTTCACGCCACGTTGCAGTCCAGAAACTGTCTCCTGTGTGAAATTGCAGGCAGTTCAGTCAAGAAACTGTCTCCTGTATGAAGTGGCAGGTAGTTTGACTGCTGGAGCACTACCATGGACAATTTATGAAAACGTGGAGTGATGGGTTGTCTCTTTTAAAAGCTCCACTAGTCACTTAACTGAGGACTTCTTTTGCTCCTTCCGTGCTGTTTCTACCCTTAGCGAGGGAAACACTTAAGGCCCCAAGGTACCAACAGAGCCATGGACCAGTGTTCTGCAAAACTGTGATTGAGCAGCAGCGTGAGCCTCTTCTCATATCACACACATTATCAGATAACTGTTTTTAAATAGATCTTATCACCAAATGTTTGTAGATTATTATAATTGTAGATAAGTGTTCCTATTTCGAACTTAATGTAATTGTAATGAATTTATTAAATTCGGATCGAACAAATGTTTTGTATTTGAATTTGTGACTTAACAGTGCATTAACCATTTGCATACATACTGGCTAGCTTATCAGAAGTTCTCTTTTCATGTGAATTGTTAAGGCTGTGATAAATGTCATGTTAGACAACACAAGAAAGTGTATGGCTAGTGAAAAATGTAAATATTTGGGAAAGTAACAATGGGAACTCGTTATTAACTACTAATTTTTAAAATGTCATCTTGCACTTTTATTTTTTCTTACTAAAATTTTTGTTGAGGACTAAGAGATGTGTTTTGCTTTTTATTTTATAATCTGGCTCGATTTATTTGCATACTGTAAGACTGACCTCCTTGATTTCAAGGATGCTCTCTGTATTATCGGGAACTATAGGAATGTGCCAGGACCAGTGATTCAATGATCTGAGCTAACAGGAGCAGATACTCTCGCCCTTTAGGGTTCTCCACAAGCCCACTTTACTGTGAAGGCAGTGCCGCTTTCACACTGTTTACTGATTAGCATTTATCGAGCCTCATCCTAATTTATCCCGCTGTGTTGGCACCTATCATGTTCATTTAACATTTCAACAAATTGTGTTAGTCACTTCTGTTCCACCCATTTTTGATTATTATTTGGTATCAGTTTAAGGCAAAACATTATTACTGGACGGGCAGACTCAACCTTTCAAACTTATCAGGTGATCTAAGTACAACTGGAGTAAAATATCTCCTACCATACATTAAAAGGATATTGCAAGTCACAGAGGGGTTTCGAGACAATTTAAAAAGAACTTTCAGTTTGCTTTATAGGATCCCCAGTGATAGTCAAAAACATTGAATAGTTCCAACAAGGTTCAGCACACAGACACACACATGTTTACAAAGCACATCTGCACACCCAACAGTTGAAGAACACTACGTAGTGCTCTTTCTGTAGATGGAGGGCTGCTCCTGCTCATTGAGCACATCTACAAAACGAGCTACACTAAATCTACCCATCTTCACCATATGTATTTCCAGCAAAACTTTTAAGTAAGTATAGAATGATCTTGGTTGCTATCCATGCAGACCCGAAAAATACAAAAACATAATTTTCATTCCAGCTCAGTATTACAGATTTAGATCGATGTGATACCATCCAATCCATCCTGGAATTAGTTAGCAGAAGTGGTGTCTCTTGTGCTATAGATGCTGCCTGAGAAAAGGAGCAGCTCTCGACCTAAAGACAGTCTGGGTTCGCTAGCTGATGGTTTGCATAATGTTTATACAGTATGCTAAGCTTGTGCGCCTTTGGTTTTAAGATATAATCTTTTTGTAACACTAGCTAGAAAATAAAAATAAAATGAAGCCTATAAACGTACTAAACTCATCAATGTATTATTTAATTTAAAAAAAAGAAGCAGTTAACGAGTACAAAGACACAGGCTTAGTGAGAAATAGACTATTTAAATTCATTATACAGTTTAAAAAAACCAAACAATATGCATAAATGAAAGCTTTAAATCACGTCTGAGAAATGTGATGGATTCCAGGGAAGGCCAGTGCTAAATAACCAAGTACTAAATAAATAACCCTGTAAATAAGCTGTTTTTTGTTGTAGCTAGTGGCTCTTTATTTTCGAACAACATAAATTATATAACAGTTTAACAAAGCGCACATTTCCTTTATTTTGATGTATGAATACAATTTAAGATGACAAGGTTTGTAATTTGTTTCCTAATATTTACCTTTCTGTCTTTTCTGCAGGGAAATATGGGCTAGATTCTTAGCATTTGAGAGTAACATTGGTGATCTAGCTAGTATACTTAAGGTGGAAAAGCGAAGATTTACTGCCTTCAAAGAGGAGTATGAGGGCAAAGAAACAGCACTACTAGTCGATAGGTATAAGTTTATGGATCTGTATCCTTGTTCGGCAAGTGAACTTAAAGCTCTTGGTTACAAGGTATGTTTTGCAGAGAATTAGATATATTTACAAAGGAAATAGTTTGCATTTATGTAACGTGTAGAAAATTTCAGATAACACTTAAGTTAGGTTATGGTAAATGGCCTAATAAAGAAACTCCTGTTAAGTGTTACTGTTAAGTGACGTACTCATTTTCCTTTAGACCTTCTGAGTAAATATCACTTTTCTCTCTCAGTATAAAATATATATTTATGTATGTATGTAGAAGTTTTTAAATAATGCAGACATAAGTCTGAAGCGACAGAACGCTGAAATAGTTCAGGGCATTGTCAAATGGAGCGGCTATGGAATTCACAAAGCACGGTTTGATAGTCTACTATGGTAACATTTATCTTTGATGGGCAAGAGTCAGTCTGAACACTTCAGTGTGTCTCTACAGGAATGAAATTCACTTCCTCACCTGTGCATTCAGAAAATACGCACACTTTGACCTTATACAGCTCTTAAACTGATCCAGTCACCCCAAGCGCAAAAAGATAGATCTTTTACCAATGATCTATAAAGCTGTATGCCTCAAGCTCGTAGAAGTGAATTAATCAGAATACTCTAATTAACACCCAAGTACGGAAAACTCCCGTGTTACTCACAAAACACTAATAAATTGGAAAAGGCCTTTCAAGTGTATTTCTGAATATGGCCCAGCTCATGCAATTAACACTACTGAAAAATGTGTGTCTGTGCAACTTCACACTTTAATTGAATACAACAATCATTTAGCACTGTACAGATCCAGCTTCTGAAAAGAATAAAGCATAGAGTTTGGCACCACGAAAATACTGGCCGACATCCATTGCATTTTAGATACTTATGTCACCTATTTACTCGTCTTCTAGTTCTCCTGGCAGCATTCAAAACCATTGAACACCAAATGCTAATTTCTATTCTGGAATATCGTGTGTGCTTTAGGAATAGGGTTCTCATTTGGCTTACCACCTTCCTAAATAATAGAGGAGTTTGTAAGAGGAATTCTCCTTCAGATCTCATCTTTATTACCCGTGTTGTAACCCACCAGTCCTTCCTGTAGCCCACTCTGGTTTACTTTTCAATTTCAGCCTCTCTATTAAAGACGTTCACAAACTAAAAGCCAGACTACCGAGCCACCACAAATAGAGGACTGTAAATAGCCCCACAAAAGCCTCCGAGGTGCCTACTGGATGATGTTTGTTAGGGAGGTGATAAGTAAAGGTTGATCTCATCACCTATTCTTACAAAGCTCCACTGGCTTCTATTTGAAATAAGAACTAAGTTGAAGATTGTATCTGTCACCTGTGACCAACTTAACTCAACCCAACTAAAGAAAATTCTTAAATCATTAAGTCTTGCAGGAGTAAGGACAATTTCAGACTTGAAACTTAAGTTTAAACCTCACATGGCTCAGTCTTTCTCTGGGTGTCCTCTATCTGTGATTTTCTATCTGAAGACAGTAGGTGGCAAGAAGATGTCTACAGTTCAGGGGGAAAACATCTGAAAACACACTGCTTCAAACAATATATAAGCATGTAACGCACCCCTTCTCTTCTTACTCCCCCTTAACATTTTTTCTAGTTTTTTTCTCTTATTCTCTCCTGGCTTCCCCCTTTAAAAAATAGTTGATGGACTAATTGTTTGGTAGTTGCAACTCCACCTTCCCAAATTTTGACACCTAGTGTTTTCCACTGAGGCAGACTCATTCTCTTAACATTTGTTTAATGTGTAGCACATTTGTACCCGTTGTTTGGTACAGCTGCACTATATATAGCTGTAAAAAAATTATCATCCTCTCACCCAGTGTACATAAAACTTATGTTGATGAGACTAGGAAACTTGGCTTAGAATGTGAACCAGTATGAGTACATCTTTCTCTCCCTAACTTACTCTTGACGTTGCCCCCTTTCAACTTTTTTATACTGGCACATTTGACAAATACAGGCACTAGAGTGCACTGAATTATCCATTGTTGGGCATGACAATGACAGTTTCATTAATTATAAATTAGAAGATGTGAGGTTAACCATTTACTCTAATAAGATTTGAGCTCCACTTTGCATTATATTATAACTGTTAAAGTGGGCTTCTGTGAACCGTAAAACTGAACAACTTCTTATATTACGAATGGAGCAATATGGATTTATTAAGACTAATATAACTTTAGTTCTAAAGGAAATATGATTTTAGAGGTTAGTCATTTAACTTCTAAAGCATGACGGCTAGAGTCCAAAAACTACACTAAAAAGAGAAACAACTTGCTGATAGAATTACATTTTAAATGTTCCGAGGGAAATAGTCCATTTTAAGATGTGAGAAGGTACCATAATCATGTAAATTTTCACACGAAATGTGGGTTTTTGATATGAGTTTGCGTGTTTTAATTTTTTTTATTTTTTTTAAACAATCTGGCATGTTTGCTAGCCTTGGCTTTTTTGATGGTTACTTGCTTTAATTATTCTCTGATTTTAGAGCTTAGACCCTTGCTTGACATTAAGATGTTTAACAACGAACGATAGTGATGCTGGAGAACTAGTATCACTATTAAGTAATTTGTATCTACCACACATGTAGCACGCACAAGACCACTAGAGATTTAGTACTCCTGTTTAGTCGAAATGTTTTTAATCCCAAATAAACCTAATGTTCAAATAAAGCTGTTTCATTTATTTTAAGGATGTCTCTCGTGCCAAGTTATCAAACCTGCTTCCAGACCCTGTTGTGGCACCTTCAACAGCACCTTCCTTAAAAGATGAAGTGGACAGAAAACCAGAATACCCCAAACCAGACACAAATCAAATGATTCCTTTCCAACCAAGACATTTAGCTCGTAAGTTCCACATTCAGTTTGGCTACATTAAATAAACAAGGTTTTACGTCTTTCAGGTTTCTATGGAAATATTTTTGTAGCCTACATTTACAGACCTGTGTTCGAGGGGTGAATGCTTGTGCCAGGAGGCATGATCACAGGTCGAAGTACAATAAATAGAACCCCTCTAGACCAATATTTCATTTCACACAAGTGTGTAAACAAAAGGAGACTGAGGTGTTGATTTCTTGTTTATCTGGAGTCTGCAACTCGGTGGAGAAAATCAAACGTAGGTGAAAAGAGAGGAGGCAGAGTTTGTCCAGGCATGGAATGCATACCCAAACTCAATTCCACCCTACAACACAGAGAAGAATGTAAACACTAGGTATGGTGGGGTTGCCCACAAATGTAGCATTGAGTGATACAGATGCAGGCTGAGTTAGATAGAGCCTAGAAGTATCTCAAGCCTGGCTAAGAAAGTTTAATGCAATCATAGGAGTGTTGCATCTGGGCTAGACCATTTGATGCCTTGTGTTATACGATTCTTACGAATTAAGTAGGACTCTGTATCCACTCAACATAAACTTCATGATATAGGGACTCAGCCTGTCTATTCCATCAGGAAATGATGAGACAATTCTTAGCTAGCTTACAGTGCTGCATCTGAACCCCTAAACTTACCAGGGTACAAGATGGTATCAGCAACTTTGAACATGCCTACTTGGATTCTGAAGGAAACAGATCTACTCTTTTGTTGTTACTTTGCATGCGTAAGGTAAGACACAAGAAAAATATGAAAATGTCTTTTCAAACATTTATTGAAACAATTGTATTCTCGTACAGATAGAATGAGCTGTGATTTATTAGACAAATGAAACAGAGCACAGTAACCAGCATTATAAGAATTTTTAAAAAGATAAACAATTCAGCATTGGTATTGTTACTGCGGTATTACACTCCTGTCTGTTCCTATCTACTCTATAGTGGTAGTGGGTGTACCTTCTGCCAGATCAATTGGGATATCCTAATCCTCGATACATGGGTAAGATGTACCTGGAAGCCGGTCTGATGTAGTGCGGGCTACCGTCCTTTGCAGGATGGAGGTCAAAGTCAGCAGGGCTGCATCTCTTTCATAGTGCACCACGTTCCAGGATATTCCCAGCAGAAGTGCTGCTCTGCCGATTGTCGCACAAAGGCAGCTTCTATAATGAAAGCACTGTTTAAATCACACTGTCAGAGGTGCAGAGCTGATTTAATGATTTGACTGTAGCTTCTGAGCTGTCTCCAATTAACAATCATGATACAAGGTGTAGGAAGTTGGCTCTGTATGTGCTATTTCAAAGTAAGGAATAGCATGCACAGAGTCCAAGGGTTCCCCTTAGAGGTAAAATAGTGGTAAAAATAGATAATACTAATGCTCTATTTTGTGGTAGTGTGGTCGAGCAGTAGGCTTATCCAAGGAGTAGTGTTAAGCATTTGTTGTACATACACATAGACAATAAATGAGGTACACACACTCAGAGACAAATCCAGCCAATAGGTTTTTATATAGAAAAATATCTTTTCTTAGTTTATTTTAAGAACCACAGGTTCAAATTCTACATGTAATATCTCATTCGAAAGGTATTGCAGGTAAGTACTTTAGGAACTTCAAATCATCAAAATTGCATGTATACTTCAAGTTATTCACAAATAGCTGTTTTAAAAGTGGACACTTAGTGCAATTTTCACAGTTCCTAGGGGAGGTAAGTTTTTGTTAGTTTTACCAGGTAAGTAGGACACTTACAGGGTTCAGTTCTTGGTCCAAGGTAGCCCACCGTTGGGGGTTCAGAGCAACCCCAAAGTCACCACACCAGCAGCTCAGGGCCGGTCAGGTGCAGAGTTCAAAGTGGTGCCCAAAACACATAGGCTAGAATGGAGAGAAGGGGGTGCCCCGGTTCCGGTCTGCTTGCAGGTAAGTACCCGCGTCTTCGGAGGGCAGACCAGGGGGGTTTTGTAGGGCACCGGGGGGGACACAAGCCCACACAGAAATTTCACCCTCAGCAGCGCGGGGGCGGCCGGGTGCAGTGTAGAAACAAGCGTCGGGTTTGTAATGGAAGTCAATGGGAGATCTAGGGATCTCTTCAGCGCTGCAGGCAGGCAAGGGGGGGGTTCCTCTGGGAAACCTCCACTTGATCAAGGGAGAGGGACTCCTGGGGGTCACTCCTCCAGTGAAAGTCCGGTCCTTCAGGTCCTGGGGGCTGCGGGTGCAGGGTCTCTCCCAGGTGTCGGGACTTAAGATTCAAAGAGTCGCGGTCAGGGGAAGCCTCGGGATTCCCTCTGCAGGCGGCGCTGTGGGGGCTCAGGGGGGACAGGTTTTTGTACTCACAGTCTTAGAGTAGTCCTGGGGTCCCTCCTGAGGTGTTGGATCGCCACCAGCCGAGTCGGGGTCGCCGGGTGCAGTGTTGCAAGTCTCACGCTTCTTGCGGGGAGCTTGCAGGGTTCTTTAAAGCTGCTGGAAACAAAGTTGCAGCTTTTCTTGGAGCAGGTCCGCTGTCCTCGGGAGTTTCTTGTCTTTTCGAAGCAGGGGCAGTCCTCAGAGGATGTCTAGGTCGCTGGTCCCTTCGGAAGGCGTCGCTGGAGCAGGATCTTTGGAAGGCAGGAGACAGGCCGGTGAGTTTCTGGAGCCAAGGCAGTTGTCGTCTTCTGGTCTTCCTCTGCAGGGGTTTTCAGCTAGGCAGTCCTTCTTCTTGTAGTTGCAGGAATCTGATTTTCTAGGGTTCAGGGTAGCCCTTAAATACTAAATTTAAGGGCGTGTTTAGGTCTGGGGGGTTAGTAGCCAATGGCTACTAGCCCTGAGGGTGGGTACACCCTCTTTGTGCCTCCTCCCAAGGGGAGGGGGTCACAATCCTAACCCTATTGGGGGAATCCTCCATCTGCAAGATGGAGGATTTCTAAAAGTTAGAGTCACTTCAGCTCAGGACACCTTAGGGGCTGTCCTGACTGGCCAGTGACTCCTCCTTGTTGCTTTCTTTGTTCCCTCCAGCCTTGCCGCCAAAAGTGGGGGCCGTGGCCGGAGGGGGCGGGCAACTCCACTAAGCTGGAGTGCCCTGCTTGGCTGTGACAAAGGGGTGAGCCTTTGAGGCTCACCGCCAGGTGTCACAGCTCCTGCCTGGGGGAGGTGTTAGCATCTCCACCCAGTGCAGGCTTTGTTACTGGCCTCAGAGTGACAAAGGCACTCTCCCCATGGGGCCAGCAACATGTCTCTGGTGTGGCAGGCTGCTGGAACCTAGTCAGCCTACACAGACAGTCGGTTAAGTTTCAGGGGGCACCTCTAAGGTGCCCTCTGTGGTGTATTTTACAATAAAATGTACACTGGCATCAGTGTGCATTTATTGTGCTGAGAAGTTTGATACCAAACTTCCCAGTTTTCAGTGTAGCCATTATGGTGCTGTGGAGTTCGTGTTTGACAGACTCCCAG
The DNA here is from genome assembly GCF_031143425.1 of Pleurodeles waltl. Taxonomy (NCBI): domain Eukaryota; kingdom Metazoa; phylum Chordata; class Amphibia; order Caudata; family Salamandridae; genus Pleurodeles; species Pleurodeles waltl. Next base: position 747,123,145 of record NC_090440.1, on the reverse strand, counting down.
ACCATATACTCTTATGGCTACCCTGCACTTACAATGTCTAAGGTTTTGTTTAGACACTGTAGGGGTACCATGCTCATGCACTGGTACCCTCACCTATGGTATAGTGCACCCTGCCTTAGGGCTGTAAGGCCTGCTAGAGGGGTGTCTTACCTATACTGCATAGGCAGTGAGAGGCTGGCATGGCACCCTGAGGGGAGTGCCATGTCGACTTACTCGTTTTGTCCTCACTAGCACACACAAGCTGGCAAGCAGTGTGTCTATGCTGAGTGAGAGGTCTCCAGGGTGGCATAAGACATGCTGCAGCCCTTAGAGACCTTCCTTGGCATCAGGGCCCTTGGTACTAGAAGTACCAGTTACAAGGGACTTATCTGGATGCCAGGGTCTGCCAATTGTGGATACAAAAGTACAGGTTAGGGAAAGAACACTGGTGCTGGGGCCTGGTTAGCAGGCCTCAGCACACTTTCAATTGTAAACATAGCATCAGCAAAGGCAAAAAGTCAGGGGGCAACCATGCCAAGGAGGCATTTCCTTACACAACCCCCCCCCCCCCCAAACGAAAGAGGATGAGACTAACCTTTCCCACGAGAGTCTTCATTTTCTAAGTGGAAGAACCTGGAAAGGCCATCTGCATTGGCATGGGCAGTCCCAGGTCTGTGTTCCACTATAAAGTCCATTCCCTGTAGGGAGATGGACCACCTCAACAGTTTAGGATTTTCACCTTTCATTTGCATCAGCCATTTGAGAGGTCTGTGGTCAGTTTGAACTAGGAAGTGAGTCCCAAAGAGGTATGGTCTCAGCTTCTTCAGGGACCAAACCACAGCAAAGGCCTCCCTCTCAATGGCACTCCAACGCTGCTCCCTGGGGAGTAACCTCCTGCTAATGAAAGCAACAGGCTGGTCAAGGCCATCATCATTTGTTTGGGACAAAACTGCCCCTATCCCATGTTCAGAGGCATCAGTCTGCACAATGAACTGCTTAGAATAATCTGGAGCTTTTAGAACTGGTGCTGAGCACATTGCTTGTTTCAGGGTGTCAAAGGCCTGTTGGCATTCCACAGTCCAGTTCACTTTCTTGGGCATTTTCTTGGAGGTGAGTTCAGTGAGGGCTGTCACAATGGATCCATATCCCTTCACAAACCTCCTGTAATACCCAGTCAAGCCAAGGAATGCCCTGACTTGAGTCTGGGTTTTTGGAGCTACCCAGTCCAGAATAGTCTGGATCTTGGGTTGGAGTGGCTGAACTTGGCCTCCACCTACAAGGTGTCCCAAGTAAACCACAGTTCCCTGCCCTATCTGGCATTTGGATGCCTTGATAGAGAGGCCTGCAGATTGCAGAGCCTTCAAAACCTTCCTCAGGTGGACCAGGTGATCCTGCCAGGTGGAGCTAAAGACAGCAATATCATCAAGATAAGCTGTGCTAAAGGACTCCAAGCCAGCAAGGACTTGATTCACCAACCTTTGGAAGGTGGCAGGGGCATTCTTTAAACCAAAGGGCATAACAGTAAACTGATAATGCCCATCAGGTGTGGAGAATGCTGTTTTCTCTTTTGCTCCAGGTGCCATTTTTATTTGCCAGTACCCTGCTGTCAAGTCAAAGGTACTTAGGAATTTGGCAGCACCTAATTTGTCTATGAGCTCATCAGCTCTTGGAATTGGATGAGCATCTGTCTTGGTGACAGAATTGAGCCCTCTGTAGTCCACACAAAACCTCATCTCTTTCTTTCCATCTTTGGTGTGAGGTTTGGGGACTAAGACCACTGGGCTAGCCCAGGGGCTGTCAGAGCGCTCAATCACTCCCAATTCCAGCATCCTGTGGACTTCCACCTTGATGCTTTCCTTAACATGGTCAGACTGTCTAAAGATTTTGTTCTTGACAGGCATGCTGTCTCCTGTGTCCACATCATGGGTACACAGGTGTGTCTGACCAGGGGTTAAGGAGAAGAGTTCAGGAAACTGTTGTAGGACTCTCCTACAATCAGCTTGCTGTTGGCCAGAGAGGGTGTCTGAGTAGATCACTCCATCTACTGTGCCATCTTTTGGGTCTGATGACAGAAGATCAGGGAGAGGTTCACTCTCTGCCTCCTGATCCTCATCTGTTACCATCAACAGATTCACATCAGCCCTGTCATGGAAGAGCTTAAGGCGGTTCACATGGATCACCCTCTTGGGGCTCCTGCTTGTGCCCAGGTCCACCAGGTAGGTGACCTGACTCTTCCTTTCTAGCACTGGGTAAGGGCCACTCCATTTGTCCTGGAGTGCCCTGGGAGCCACAGGCTCCAGAACCCAGACTTTCTGCCCTGGCTGGAACTCAACCAGTGCAGCCTTTTGGTCATACCAAAACTTCTGGAGTTGTTGGCTGGCCTCAAGGTTTTTGGTTGCCTTTTCCATGTACTCTGCCATTCTAGAGCGAAGGCCAAGTACATAGTCCACTATGTCCTGTTTAGGCTCATGGAGAGGTCTCTCCCAGCCTTCTTTAACAAGGGCAAGTGGTCCCCTTACAGGATGACCAAACAGAAGTTCAAAGGGTGAGAATCCTACTCCCTTCTGTGGCACCTCTCTGTAAGCGAAAAGCAGACATGGCAAGAGGACATCCCATCTCCTTTTGAGTTTTTCTGGGAGCCCCATGATCATGCCTTTTAATGTCTTGTTGAATCTCTCAACCAAGCCATTAGTTTGTGGATGGTATGGTGTAGTGAATTTATAAGTCACTCCACACTCATTCCACATGTGTTTTAGGTATGCTGACATGAAGTTGGTACCTCTGTCAGACACCACCTCCTTAGGGAAACCCACTCTGGTAAAGATACCAATGAGGGCCTTGGCTACTGCAGGGGCAGTAGTCGACCTAAGGGGAATAGCTTCAGGATACCTGGTAGCATGATCCACTACTACCAGGATATACATATTTCCTGAGGCTGTGGGAGGTTCTAGTGGACCAACTATGTCCACACCCACTCTTTCAAAGGGAACCCCCACCACTGGAAGTGGAATGAGGGGGGCCTTTGGATGTCCACCTGTCTTACCACTGGCTTGACAGGTGGGGTAGGAGAGGCAAAACTCCTTAACCATGTTGGACATATTGGGCCAGTAGAAGTGGTTGACTAACCTCTCCCACGTCTTGGTTTGTCCCAAATGTCCAGCAAGGGGAATGTCATGGGCCAATGTTAGGATGAACTCTCTGAACAGCTGAGGCACTACCACTCTCCTAGTGGCACCAGGTTTGGGGTCTCTGGCCTCAGTGTACAGGAGTCCATCCTCCCAATAGACCCTATGGGTTCCAGTTTTCTTGCCCTTGGACTCTTCAGCAGCTTGCTGCCTAAGGCCTTCAAGAGAGGGACAGGTTTCTTGTCCCTTACACAGCTCTTCCCTTGAGGGTCCCCCTGGGCCTAAGAGCTCAACCTGATAAGGTTCAAGCTCCGAAGGCTCAGTTCCCTCAGAGGGCAGAACTTCTTCCTGAGAAGAGAGGTTCCCTTTCTTTTGCTGTGTTGCAGTTGGTTTCCCAACTGACTTTCCTGTTCTCTTGGTAGGCTGGGCCATTTTTCCAGACTCCAGCTCTACTTTTTCACCCTGTGCCTTGCATTGTGCTCTTGTTTTCACACACACCAGTTCAGGGATACCCAGCATGGCTGCATGGGTTTTTAGTTCTACCTCAGCCCATGCTGAGGACTCCAGGTCATTTCCAAGCAGACAGTCCACTGGGATATTTGAGGAGACCACCACCTGTTTCAGGCCATTGACCCCTCCCCATTCTAAAGTAACCATTGCCATGGGATGTACTTTTCTCTGATTGTCAGCGTTGGTGACTGTGTAAGTTTTTCCAGTCAGGTATTGGCCAGGGGAAACCAGTTTCTCTGTCACCATGGTGACACTGGCACCTGTATCCCTCAGGCCCTCTATTCTAGTCCCATTAATTAAGAGTTGCTGTCTGTATTTTTGCATGTTAGGCGGCCAGACAGCTAGTGTGGCTAAATCCACCCCACCCTCAGAAACTAGAGTAGCTTCAGTGTGGACCCTGATTTGCTCTGGGCACACTGTTGATCCCACTTGGAGACTAGCCATACCAGTGTTACCTGGATGGGAGTTTGGAGTGGAACCTTTCTTGGGACAGGCCTTGTCTCCAGTTTGGTGTCCATGCTGTTTACAGCTATGACTCCAGGCCTTTTTGGGATCAAAGTTTTTACCCTTGTACCCATTGTTTTGTGAAGAGGCTCTGGGCCCACCCTCCTGTGCAGGTTTTTGGGGGCCTGTAGAAGACTCTTTACTATTTTTAGTTTTGGTTGTCTCATCACCCTTCCCCTGGGGAGTCTTTGTGACCCCTTTCTTTTGGTCACCCCCTGTTGAAGTCTTGGACACCCTTGTCTTGACCCAATGGTCCGCCTTCTTTCCCAATTCTTGGGGAGAAATTGGTCCTAGGTCTACCAGATGCTGATGCAGTTTATCATTGAAACAATTACTCAATAGGTGTTCTTTCACAAATAAATTGTACAGCCCATCATAATTACTTACACCACTGCCTTGAATCCAACCATCTAGTGTTTTCACTGAGTAGTCAACAAAGTCAACCCAGGTCTGGCTCGAGGATTTTTGAGCCCCCCTGAACCTAATCCTGTACTCCTCAGTGGAGAATCCAAAGCCCTCAATCAGGGTACCCTTCATGAGGTCATAAGATTCTGCATCTTTTCCAGAGAGTGTGAGGAGTCTATCCCTACACTTTCCAGTGAACATTTCCCAAAGGAGAGCACCCCAGTGAGATCTGTTCACTTTTCTGGTTACACAAGCCCTCTCAAAAGCTGTGAACCACTTGGTGATGTCATCACCATCTTCAAATTTTGTCACAATCCCTTTGGGGATTTTTAACATGTCAGGAGAATCTCTGACCCTATTTATATTGCTGCCACCATTGATGGGTCCTAGGCCCATCTCTTGTCTTTCCCTTTCTATGGCTAGGAGCTGTCTCTCTAAAGCCAATCTTTTGGCCATCCTGGCTAACAGGAGGTCATCTTCACTGAGAGCATCCTCAGTGATTTCAGAAATGTGGGACCCTCCTGTGAGGGACTCACTATTTCTGACTAACACAGTTGGAGACAGGACTTGAGGGGTCCTGTTCTCCCTATTTAGGACTGGAGGAGGGACATTGGCCTCCAAGTCACTAATTTCTTCCTCTGTGAGGTCATCATCAGAGGGGTTGGCTTTTTCAAACTCTGCCAACAGCTCCTGGAGCTGAATTTTGGTAGGTCTGGAGCCAATGGTTATTTTTTTGATATTACAGAGAGACCTTAGCTCCCTCATCTTAAGATGGAGGTAAGGTGTGGTGTCGAGTTCCACCACATTCATCTCTGTATCAGACATTATTTTGCTAAGAGTTGGAAGACTTTTTAAAGAATCTAAAACTATTTCTAGGATCTACTTTCAAACTTTTAACAAACTTTTAAACTCTAAAAGACAATGCTAAACAGGGACTTAACACACAAGGCCCTAGCAGGACTTTTAAGAATTTAGAAAAATTTCAAATTGCAAAAATGAATTTCTAATGATAATTTTGGAATTTGTCGTGTGATCAGGTATTGGCTGAGTAGTCCAGCAAATGCAAAGTCTTGTACCCCACCGCTGATCCACCAATGTAGGAAGTTGGCTCTGTATGTGCTATTTCAAAGTAAGGAATAGCATGCACAGAGTCCAAGGGTTCCCCTTAGAGGTAAAATAGTGGTAAAAATAGATAATACTAATGCTCTATTTTGTGGTAGTGTGGTCGAGCAGTAGGCTTATCCAAGGAGTAGTGTTAAGCATTTGTTGTACATACACATAGACAATAAATGAGGTACACACACTCAGAGACAAATCCAGCCAATAGATTTTTATATAGAAAAATATCTTTTCTTAGTTTATTTTAAGAACCACAGGTTCAAATTCTACATGTAATATCTCATTCGAAAGGTATTGCAGGTAAGTACTTTAGGAACTTCAAATCATCAAAATTGCATGTATACTTTTCAAGTTATTCACAAATAGCTGTTTTAAAAGTGGACACAGTGCAATTTTCACAGTTCCTAGGGGAGGTAAGTTTTTGTTAGTTTTACCAGGTAAGTAGGACACTTACAGGGTTCAGTTCTTGGTCCAAGGTAGCCCACCGTTGGGGGTTCAGAGCAACCCCAAAGTCACCACACCAGCAGCTCAGGGCCGGTCAGGTGCAGAGTTCAAAGTGTTGCCCAAAACACATAGGCTAGAATGGAGAGAAGGGGGTGCCCCGGTTCCGGTCTGCTTGCAGGTAAGTACCCGCGTCTTCAGAGGGCAGACCAGGGGGGGTTTGTAGGGCACCGGGGGGGACACAAGCCCACACAGAAATTTCACCCTCAGCAGCGCGGGGCGGCCGGGTGCAGTGTAGAAACAAGCGTCGGGTTTGTAATGGAAGTCAATGGGAGATCTAGGGATCTCTTCAGCGCTGCAGGCAGGCAAGGGGGGGGTTCCTCGGGGAAACCTCCACTTGATCAAGGGAGAGGGACTCCTGGGGGTCACTCCTCCAGTGAAAGTCCGGTCCTTCAGGTCCTGGGGGCTGCGGGTGCAGGGTCTCTCCCAGGTGTCGGGACTTAAGATTCAAAGAGTCGCGGTCAGGGGAAGCCTCGGGATTCCCTCTGCAGGCGGCGCTGTGGGGGCTCAGGGGGGACAGGTTTTTGTACTCACAGTCTTAGAGTAGTCCTGGGGTCCCTCCTGAGGTGTTGGATCGCCACCAGCCGAATCGGGGTCGCCGGGTGCAGTGTTGCAAGTCTCACGCTTCTTGCGGGGAGCTTGCAGGGTTCTTTAAAGCTGCTGGAAACAAAGTTGCAGCTTTTCTTGGAGCAGGTCCGCTGTCCTCAGGAGTTTCTTGTCTTTTCGAAGCAGGGGCAGTCCTCAGAGGATGTCGAGGTCGCTGGTCCCTTCGGAAGGCGTCGCTGGAGCAGGATCTTTGGAAGGCAGGAGACAGGCCGGTGAGTTTCTGGAGCCAAGGCAGTTGTCGTCTTCTGGTCTTCCTCTGCAGGGGTTTTCAGCTAGGCAGTCCTTCTTCTTGTAGTTGCAGGAATCTGATTTTCTAGGGTTCAGGGTAGCCCTTAAATACTAAATTTAAGGGCGTGTTTAGGTCTGGGGGGTTAGTAGCCAATGGCTACTAGCCCTGATGGTGGGTACACCCTCTTTGTGCCTCCTCCCAAGGGGAGGGGGTCACAATCCTAACCCTATTGGGGGAATCCTCCATCTGCAAGATGGAGGATTTCTAAAAGTTAGAGTCACTTCAGCTCAGGACACCTTAGGGGCTGTCCTGACTGGCCAGTGACTCCTCCTTGTTGCTTTCTTTGTTCCCTCCAGCCTTGCCGCCAAAAGTGGGGGCCGTGGCCGGAGGGGGCGGGCAACTCCACTAAGCTGGAGTGCCCTGCTGGGCTGTGACAAAGGGGTGAGCCTTTGAGGCTCACCGCCAGGTGTCACAGCTCCTGCCTGGGGGAGGTGTTAGCATCTCCACCCAGTGCAGGCTTTGTTACTGGCCTCAGAGTGACAAAGGCACTCTCCCCATGGGGCCAGCAACATGTCTCTGGTGTGGCAGGCTGCTGGAACTAGTCAGCCTACACAGACAGTCGGTTAAGTTTCAGGGGGCACCTCTAAGGTGCCCTCTGTGGTGTATTTTACAATAAAATGTACACTGGCATCAGTGTGCATTTATTGTGCTGAGAAGTTTGATACCAAACTTCCCAGTTTTCAGTGTAGCCATTATGGTGCTGTGGAGTTCGTGTTTGACAGACTCCCAGACCATATACTCTTATGGCTACCCTGCACTTACAATGTCTAAGGTTTTGTTTAGACACTGTAGGGGTACCATGCTCATGCACTGGTACCCTCACCTATGGTATAGTGCACCCTGCCTTAGGGCTGTAAGGCCTGCTAGAGGGGTGTCTTACCTATACTGCATAGGCAGTGAGAGGCTGGCATGGCACCCTGAGGGGAGTGCCATGTCGACTTACTCGTTTTGTCCTCACTAGCACACACAAGCTCGCAAGCAGTGTGTCTATGCTGAGTGAGAGGTCTCCAGGGTGGCATAAGACATGCTGCAGCCCTTAGAGACCTTCCTTGGCATCAGGGCCCTTGGTACTAGAAGTACCAGTTACAAGGGACTTATCTGGATGCCAGGGTCTGCCAATTGTGGATACAAAAGTACAGGTTAGGGAAAGAACACTGGTGCTGGGGCCTGGTTAGCAGGCCTCAGCACACTTTCAATTGTAAACATAGCATCAGCAAAGGCAAAAAGTCAGGGGGCAACCATGCCAAGGAGGCATTTCCTTACACAAGGGCCTTGTGTTCTGTGTGCCTAGCCTTGGACAATGTGTACAGACTTCATGGCAACAATGGTTACACGGAATAGGCTGCATGTATAGTGTCTTCTCAGTACATTATCACATGAGTGTAAAATCATGTAAAACGTCAGCATCAGAAATAGATGCCAAGCTAAAATGTGCAATCTAAAATGGAGACCCTGTGCGGACCCTAGGGTGATTCACCAGAAAGAGAAAATGAGATGGATGGATGGAATTTCTGACTGGCACATTCATGTGCTAATACCTGTATTTGCCTTAGAGCCAGTCACTAATGTAGAGTCAGGATTTTCTTTGAATCTCTCTGGAAAGCCAGGGTTGATTTTCCAGACGAAGGAGTGAGATTATTCTTTTTATAGTTGGTTGACCCTTTAGAGGTCAAAGAGATCACTACATGGAGCCAGATTCTGTCATTTTGAATGACTCCTACAATAGATTTCTGGGATGTGTTTACAGTAAATGAAGATTATGTGCTTCGAAAGAGGGCTAGTCTTGCTATGGGAGTTTAACAGATATGGCATTAGAACCAGGCTCTGGCTAGTGACCACCCTGAGGAAGGGTTCCAACCACACATCTCAGAACACAACTGGCTTGCAAAAGATCAGAGGAGTACAAAACTGTTGTCTACAATCTGCCTGAGGCTTTTTAGTACAAGCACCAAAGAACTGAAAGTGCTTCTCATGGGTCAAGCGAGCTGGTCTCCTGTGTTCCCAGATGCATAAACGGCAAGAAGGCTAGAAGAACCAGCAGACCGGTGGGATCTGGAGCTGGAGCTTTTGCTCAAACCCCTATTAAAAGGGTGCCTTTACTGAATAACCAGCAAGATAAGGGGACCTGGCAACATTTGTGGAGCCCTGTCTGAAGAAAGTAGTGTAGCTGGTCTCAAAAGTGATCTGCACCTGGGAAGCTAAACCCTGTAGTTTGGGCACCTTTTGAGTGTTCAGGAGGAAGATATTCAGTAATCTGAGAAATTTGAGAACAATTGAGCGGACCCACCTGGAAGAACAGTTTGCTTGTAACTGCTTTAAATTTTTGGTGCAAGAGTGGCTTCTGGTGGGTATTTGTGATAGTGAGAATTGATTACGTTGACCTTTACACCCCAGTTGATCCTTGGGCCATATTTGGACATTTCCTTCCAAACTTGATCTCTCTAAATTCACTTTTCAAACTGTTTGTCATTTTGATTATGGTTTGATCAGCACATTGTTCACTCTATTAAATTGGTTTCCAATTTTTTTGTTGATAGGTTTATTGACTTTAACTGTGCTTCGTTGCTTTTTGAAAACTTAAATCACATGTCCCCTAGGAAAATCGTGCTGCTTTGTGCCATTACTACCAAGGGTAAGCCGAGGTTTTCGAAGTACTAATGTGGTCTCTCATACAACATTTTCAGAAATCTATTAGTTTGCTATAGAAATTGGCACATGGCAGGACAGGAAGAAATCCCAGAATATGTAGCTTTCCTCCATCCCTGTCTGTGAAACTCATCCCTTGCTCTGCTGCAGTGTGCATAAAATGTGAAGTAGACATTAAGCCGGTTGCACCGATTACTCCACAGTCCTTTGTGGCTAGTATGTAAATCAGCAAAACCACAGTGATGTTGCATGCCATGATCTAAGCAGGGAGGAATCAATTTCAGCAGTACAAGGTCAAAAGCAATAGCCCTTACCGTTCTTATCCATTAAAGACAGTTGTAAGTAAATATCTTATGTTTAAGTGCTCCTCTCTGCATGTTGGAAATAAGATGTGCTATCTGGTGCGATTGGGAGGGTGGAGGAGCAGGGGGAATTTGTGCCGAGCTCCATATCAATAATACTTTGCTTTTATGAGCTCATCATTTGGTACGAAAACCTATAGCTCTATGAAGAATTCCAAGAATGGTTTTGTCTCAATCTGTTTACACAACATTCCAAACTTAATTGTGGTCAATAATACACACAATATATTTTCAAGGATTTAAGATCCGATTTCATACAACTGTATATTACCTGCTGCTGCTTGTTTATCAATCTTGTTTTTATTGATGCTGTTTATAAAACACGCACTTCACAATAGCAGCAATATGTTGTAATGTACAACAGAAGAGGCATTATCCTTATTACAAAAATAAGTTAGTAATAAAGTACATTTACCTTAATTCTGTAAGCAACATTGATGCCTATTTCAAAGTAAACCAGCTTTCCTTTTTTCCGGATAGATTTATCTTCGCTATAGAGTTTTACCTTATTTTATTTTAAGTGGGAGCATGTTGTGCATAAGTAGTTAAACCGATGTTAGTTACTTATATAAGGTGACGTTAAAAATATTTTTTTTGTGTGCATGGTGTTAGCATGATATGCATGGATTGAGGGGAAAAAATATGTAAACCAAATGTCTTTGCAGTTAGCCTGGTCTTTTTGAGCCTGAAGGAGTCCCCCAACCCGGTAAACAAGCTCACTGATATTACTTGAAAACATCCAGTTACATCAAATCTTCCTAAAAATTTGAAACCGCCCTTAAATCTTTCTGCAAAAGATAAGGCTACTCAGAAGCGAAAATTGAATAATTTGTCACTGGGCAGAGTTGGTTCCTCAAATGCACTAAGAACAAGAATCCTTTTCTGAGCTAGATACATTGTGCAAGAAAGCACATTTAGGCTCCCGGTTCAATACATTTGGGCATTGAGGAACATGCCTGGCTGGGAATATCCTACAACATAGGGAAAGTGTGCATTACGTCGCCAACTTAAATCATGTGAAATGTTCAAAGTTATTGTCAGTGCATTATGTAAGTACATTTCCTAATTACAAGGAAGAGTGTCCTGGTGGTATCTGGTCTAGCACCTCTTGCATTTTAAAAGGCAAATAATAAAATTGTAATAGTTCAAAAGCAAACTCCATATATTGTTAAAATAGCAGGTATTGAAAATAAGCAGTTTCCAAACTGCAGGAACAATGCCGGAAAAATCAACTACAAAAATTTAATGCTTTAACAGTAGGTGTTATCCCTTTTTTATTTATTAAGTTAAGCAGCCATTGTTTGCCGTTCCCATCAGATCTTTGCTTTTCGTAGTAGAATAAATAACCTGAGGGGAGAGACGGGACCTATTCTATGAAGACACACACACAGATTGTTAGGTTACTGCTGCTCAATCTTCCTCCCTTTCTCTATTCGGGGGCGGTTCACATACCGTGCTCTCTAAACAAAGTATGTCCTAATGGCATCAAAGACTTAAGTTTCAATTTGAAACTTCGATTCAGTACAAAAAGGTAGTGGGTCTGAGTGTTACGATAGGTATTTCTAAAGATGAGCAACACTTATAAGCTTGTTAAAAATTAAATTAATAATAGTCTAGGGTTTGATAAATAATTCATTTGAAGGAAATACAGTTCGATGTAGTATTTTATTTACAGAGTATTGTTAACACAATTAATCTTTTACCGCTGACAGAAAGTTCCACAACAGGTAAGTCATGAAATTGTTTACGCAGCATGTTTGTTACTTTGCTGCACTATAAACAATGCCCTCTTCTACCTCTTTTCTTTCAAACATAACAACTGAGATATTTAACATATTTGCAATATTCAGTTTGTTAAACTTCTGTAAACTGTTTGAGCTTACCCACATGATCGCAGATCAGCAATATATTTCACTAGGTTACAAACTGTTGCACACATTATGTAGTTTTCATAGGTTCTTTCTAAGGGGATCTCTATTGATAGTCATAAGCACTGAATAGTCCGGCCAGCATGCGGGGATCTTAAGTGTAGATGTTAGCCTTTCTTCATTAAGGCCTGGAGAAACACTTAAGACAATGTTTTGCAGCCTATAAGGAAAGCTACAATAGCCAATTGCTTCAGATTGCATTTAACAAAGGGTAATAAATGTATAGAAATATAGGTAAATTAACTGGATTTGTGATATTTTACTTTCTAAATCTTTCACAAACCCTTATAAAAAGGAAAAAGATGGAGGAGAGGACAATGTAGTCCCTGAGGGAGCCTTTATGTAGATATGAAAAGAGCGTCTGGGCCTTTAAGGGTTCACAGCACACCAATGTCCCATCATGCTCAGCAGGTGGCAGTTGCCTCAGTTCTTTTTTCCAGCTCCTGGTGACAGGATTTAGGAGCACTAAGCTCAGCCTTTTTGTCCTTTTTCCTCAAAAATGTCACTAGGAAATTTTGACAATTGTTTCACTTGACAGATTTAATCTGTTCTAGTGTTATTCTGTAATTTTCTTTGTCAAATAAAAAGCCATCCTTATTGAACAAGTGTCCTGCCTGTGGAAGCAAGAAATCCAAGTAAGACCCTTATGACGTTTGTATCACCTTCCTTCCTGATAGTCATGTTCCTGACATACCTTGAGGGACAGGGAGAAGATTCACTTTAATGGGACAGAAGAGCAGTGCAGCCAGCAACAGGCGCAAGAGCAAGGAGAGGGTCTATCCTCTACCAGGGCTCTTCCACCTTCCTCTGAGGACTCCAGGTAACAGAGATCCAAAAAGAGAGACAACCATTAAAAAACGTCATTCCGGGTTGACGTCGAGGCCTTCGACTTTAATACAAGTTCCAGTACCTACATGCTCCCCGCCGAGAGCAGGGTCGACCAAGAAGAGAAAGCGAGGTTGGACGTCGAGACATAGGAGGTCGATGTCGAAGGAAACCATGACGTTGAGACACAGGCGAAGCTTTATGTCGAGATGTCTGTCGAGATATTGGAGAAAATCGACGTTGAGAAGTCTGTCGATGTAGAGACACTCTAGGCCTGTGGAAAAAGTCAGAAAATAAAGATATTTACCATCCACCTCTCACTCTAAATAGTCCAGGTCGTATTCTCCATCGTCGCCCATCTTGCCTCCCGACTCTCCTCCCTCTACGCCTCTACTCTCCTTTAGTGCGTCTTCCACCTATTTCACGAGCGCCTCTTCCACAAACAATTGTGAAAGCACCTCTGCCAAGGCCTCTAGCTTCTTCTCGAAGATCTCCTTTTTTCAGATCTGGTCTTTGTTCAAGACAATCGTATTCGTGACATCGCCATTGGCCTCGACACTCCTCTTCATGACGATCTTCTCTTCACACACATCACCATCATGTGTCGAAGTCTAGAACACGATTAAGACGTCGTTCTCCCTATTCTTCTTTCTCCAGTGCTGGGAAATATTCACCAGCACTGACCGAATCTCCTCAGCCACAGGTCTCCAGTTGGCTCTGTATATACTATCTCAAAGTAAGAGATAGTGTGCACAGAGTCCAAGAGTTCCCCTTAGAGGTAAGATAGTGGCAAAATTAGATAATTCTAATGCTCTATTTTGTGGTAGTGTGGTCGAGCAGTAGGCTTATCAGAGGGTAGTGTTAAGCATTTGTTGTACACACACAGGCAATACATGAGGAACACACACTCAAAGACTTTACTCCAGGCCAATAGTTTTTATATAGAAAAATATATTTTCTTAATTTATTTTAGAACCACAAGATTCAAGATTTGAAGTAAATACTTAAAATGCAAGGTACTCAACATAGGTAAGTTAGGAACTTTGAACATACACAGTTTTAGTTAAAATCGCAATAAGCTATTTTAAAAGTGGACACAGTGCAAAAATCAACAGTTCCTGGGGGGGGTAAGTAATGGTTAGTTTTTCAGGTAAGTAAGGCACTTATAAGTTCAAGTTCCTGGGCATAGGCAGTCCACCGTTGGGGGTTCAAGGCAACCCCAAAGGTACTGCACCAGCAACACAGGGCCGGTCGGGTGCAGAGGTCAAAGGAGGGCCCAAAACACATGGGCGCCTATGCTCCCGTTCCAGTTTGCCAACAAGTAAGTACCTGCGTCTTCAGAGAGCAGACCGGGGGGTTTTGTAGAGCACTGGGGGGGACACAAGTAGGCACGCAAAACACACCCTCAGCGGCACAGGGGCGGCCGGATGCAGTGTGCAAAGCAGGCGTCTGGTTTTGTAGCGGTGCAGGCCGGCACAGGGGGGCTTCTCCGGACAGCCACCACCTGGGCAAGGCAGAGGGTCGCATGATGGTCACTCCTGCACTGAAGTTCGGTTCCTTCTGGTCCTGGGGGCTGCGGGTGCAGTGCTTGCTCCAGGCGTCGGGTTCCTTGTTACAGGCAGTCGCGGTCAGGGGAAGCCTCTAGATCCTCTCTGCATGCGTCACTGTGGGGATCCAGGGGGGTAATCTCTGGTTACTCACGAGGTCGCAGTCGTCTGGGAGTCCTCCCTGTAGTGTTGGTTCTCTGGAGCTCGAGCCGTGGGCTTCGGGTGCAGAGGGGGAAGTCTCTCGCTTCTGGCGAGAAGTGAGGTGTAGGAAGTTGGCTCTGTATGTGCTATTTCAAAGTAAGGAATAGCATGCACAGAGTCCAAGGGTTCCCCTTAGAGGTAAAATAGTGGTAAAAATAGATAATACTAATGCTCTATTTTGTGGTAGTGTGGTCGAGCAGTAGGCTTATCCAAGGAGTAGTGTTAAGCATTTGTTGTACATACACATAGACAATAAATGAGGTACACACACTCAGAGACAAATCCAGCCAATAGGTTTTTGTATAGAAAAATATCTTTTCTTAGTTTATTTTTAAGAACCACAGGTTCAAATTCTACATGTAATATCTCATTTGAAAGGTATTGCAGGTAAGTACTTTAGGAACTTTAAATCATAAAAATTGCATGTATACTTTTCAAGTTATTGACAAATAGCTGTTTTAAAAGTGGACACAGTGCAATTTTCACAGTTCCTAGGGGAGGTAAGTTTTGGTTAGTTTTACCAGGTAAGTAAGACACTTACAGGGTTCAGTTCTTGGTCCAAGGTAGCCCACCGTTGGGGGTTCAGAGCAACCCCAAAGTCACCACACCAGCAGCTCAGGGCCGGTCAGGTGCAGAGTTCAAAGTGGTGCCCAAAACACATAGGCTAGAATGGGGAGAAGGGGGTGCCCCGGTTCCGGTCTGCTTGCAGGTAAGTACCCGCGTCTTCGGAGGGCAGACCAGGGGGGTTTTGTAGGGCACCGGGGGGGACACAAGCCCACACAGAAATTTCACCCTCAGCGGCGCGGGGGCGGCCGGGTGCAGTGTAGAGACAAGCGTCGGGTTCGCAATGTTAGTCTATGAGAGATCTCGGGATCTCTTCAGCGCTGCAGGCAGGCAAGGGGGGGTTTCCTCGGGGAAACCTCCACTTGGGCAAGGGAGAGGGACTCCTGGGGGTCACTTCTCCAGTGAAAGTTCGGTCCTTCAGGTCCTGGGGGCTGCGGGTGCAGGGTCTCTCCCAGGCGTCGGGACTTAGGATTCAAAGAGTCGCGGTCAGGGGAAGCCTCGGGATTCCCTCTGCAGGCGGCGCTGTGGGGGCTCAGGGGGGACAGGTTTTTGTACTCACAGTCTTAGAGTAGTCCTGGGGTCCCTCCTGAGGTGTTGGATCTCCACCAGCCGAGTCGGGGTCGCCGGGTGCAGTGTTGCAAGTCTCACGCTTCTTGCGGGGAGCTTGCAGGGTTCTTTAAAGCTGCTGGAAACAAAGTTGCAGCTTTTCTTGGAGCAGGTCCGCTGTCCTCGGGAGTTTCTTGTCTTTTCGAAGCAGGGGCAGTCCTCAGAGGATGTCGAGGTCGCTGGTCCCTTTGGAAGGCGTCGCTGGAGCAGGATCTTTGGAAGGCAGGAGACAGGCCGGTGAGTTTCTGGAGCCAAGGCAGTTGTCGTCTTCTGGTCTTCCTCTGCAGGGGTTTTTCAGCTAGGCAGTCCTCCTTCTTGTAGTTGCAGGAATCTAATTTTCTAGGGTTCAGGGTAGCCCTTAAATACTAAATTTAAGGGCGTGTTTAGGTCTGGGGGGTTAGTAGCCAATGGCTACTAGCCCTGAGGGTGGGTACACCCTCTTTGTGCCTCCTCCCAAGGGGAGGGGGTCACAATCCTAACCCTATTGGGGGAATCCTCCATCTGCAAGATGGAGGATTTCTAAAAGTTAGAGTCACTTCAGCTCAGGACACCTTAGGGGCTGTCCTGACTGGCCAGTGACTCCTCCTTGTTGCTTTCTTTGTTCCCTCCAGCCTTGCCGCCAAAAGTGGGGGCCGTGGCCGGAGGGGGCGGGCAACTCCACTAAGCTGGAGTGCCCTGCTGGGCTGTGACAAAGGGGTGAGCCTTTGAGGCTCACCGCCAGGTGTCACAGCTCCTGCCTGGGGGAGGTGTTAGCATCTCCACCCAGTGCAGGCTTTGTTACTGGCCTCAGAGTGACAAAGGCACTCTCCCCATGGGGCCAGCAACATGTCTCTGGTGTGGCAGGCTGCTGGAACTAGTCAGCCTACACAGACAGTCGGTTAAGTTTCAGGGGGCACCTCTAAGGTGCCCTCTGTGGTGTATTTTACAATAAAAGGTACACTGGCATCAGTGTGCATTTATTGTGCTGAGAAGTTTGATACCAAACTTCCCAGTTTTCAGTGTAGCCATTATGGTGCTGTGGAGTTCGTGTTTGACAGACTCCCAGACCATATACTCTTATGGCTACCCTGCACTTACAATGTCTAAGGTTTTGTTTAGACACTGTAGGGGTACCATGCTCATGCACTGGTACCCTCACCTATGGTATAGTGCACCCTGCCTTAGGGCTGTAAGGCCTGCTAGAGGGGTGTCTTACCTATACTGCATAGGCAGTGAGAGGCTGGCATGGCACCCTGAGGGGAGTGCCATGTCGACTTACTCGTTTTGTCCTCACTAGCACACACAAGCTGGCAAGCAGTGTGTCTGTGCTGAGTGAGAGGTCTCCAGGATGGCATAAGACATGCTGCAGCCCTTCGAGACCTTCCTTGGCATCAGGGCCCTTGGTACTAGAAGTACCAGTTACAAGGGACTTATCTGGATGCCAGGGTCTGCCAATTGTGGATACAAAAGTACAGGTTAGGGAAAGAACACTGGTGCTGGGGCCTGGTTAGCAGGCCTCAGCACACTTTCAATTGTAAACATAGCATCAGCAAAGGCAAAAAGTCAGGGGGCAACCATGCCAAGGAGGCATTTCCTTACACAACCCCCCCCCCCCCCCCCCCCCCAAACGAAAGAGGATGAGACTAACCTTTCCCAAGAGAGTCTTCATTTTCTAAGTGGAAGAACCTGGAAAGGCCATCTGCATTGGCATGGGCAGTCCCAGGTCTGTGTTCCACTATAAAGTCCATTCCCTGTAGGGAGATGGACCACCTCAACAGTTTAGGATTTTCACCTTTCATTTGCATCAGCCATTTGAGAGGTCTGTGGTCAGTTTGAACTAGGAAGTGAGTCCCAAAGAGGTATGGTCTCAGCTTCTTCAGGGACCAAACCACAGCAAAGGCCTCCCTCTCAATGGCACTCTAACGCTGCTCCCTGGGGAGTAACCTCCTGCTAATGAAAGCAACAGGCTGGTCAAGGCCATCATCATTTGTTTGGGACAAAACTGCCCCTATCCCATGTTCAGAGGCATCAGTCTGCACAATGAACTGCTTAGAATAATCTGGAGCTTTTAGAACTGGTGCTGAGCACATTGCTTGTTTCAGGGTGTCAAAGGCCTGTTGGCATTCCACAGTCCAGTTCACTTTCTTGGGCATTTTCTTGGAGGTGAGTTCAGTGAGGGCTGTCACAATGGATCCATATCCCTTCACAAACCTCCTGTAATACCCAGTCAAGCCAAGGAATGCCCTGACTTGAGTCTGGGTTTTTGGAGCTACCCAGTCCAGAATAGTCTGGATCTTGGGTTGGAGTGGCTGAACTTGGCCTCCACCTACAAGGTGTCCCAAGTAAACCACAGTTCCCTGCCCTATCTGGCATTTGGATGCCTTGATAGAGAGGCCTGCAGATTGCAGAGCCTTCAAAACCTTCTTCAGGTGGACCAGGTGATCCTGCCAGGTGGAGCTAAAGACAGCAATATCATCAAGATAAGCTGTGCTAAAGGACTCCAAGCCAGCAAGGACTTGATTCACCAACCTTTGGAAGGTGGCAGGGGCATTCTTTAAACCAAAGGGCATAACAGTAAACTGATAATGCCCATCAGGTGTGGAGAATGCTGTTTTCTCTTTTGCTCCAGGTGCCATTTTTATTTGCCAGTACCCTGCTGTCAAGTCAAAGGTACTTAAGAATTTGGCAGCACCTAATTTATCTATGAGCTCATCAGCTCTTGGAATTGGATGAGCATCTGTCTTGGTGACAGAATTGAGCCCTCTGTAGTCCACACAAAACCTCATCTCTTTCTTTCCATCTTTGGTGTGAGGTTTGGGGACTAAGACCACTGGGCTAGCCCAGGGGCTGTCAGAGCGCTCAATTACTCCCAATTCCAGCATCTTGTGGACTTCCACCTTGATGCTTTCCTTAACATGGTCAGACTGTCTAAAGATTTTGTTTTTGACAGGCATGCTGTCTCCTGTGTCCACATCATGGGTACACAGGTGGGTCTGACCAGGGGTTAAGGAGAAGAGTTCAGGAAACTGTTGTAGGACTCTCCTACAATCAGCTTGCTGTTGGCCAGAGAGGGTGTCTGAGTAGATCACTCCATCTACTGTGCCATCTTTTGGGTCTGATGACAGAAGATCAGGGAGAGGTTCACTCTCTGCCTCCTGATCCTCATCTGTTACCATCAACAGATTCACATCAGCCCTGTCATGGAAGAGCTTAAGGCGGTTCACATGGATCACCCTCTTGGGGCTCCTGCTTGTGCCCAGGTCCACCAGGTAGGCGACCTGACTCTTCCTTTCTAGCACTGGGTAAGGGCCACTCCATTTGCCCTGGAGTGCCCTGGGAGCCACAGGCTCCAGAACCCAGACTTTCTGCCCTGGTTGGAACTCAACCAGTGCAGCCTTTTGGTCATACCAAAACTTCTGGAGCTGTTGGCTGGCCTCAAGGTTTTTGGTTGCCTTTTCCATGTACTCTGCCATTCTAGAGCGAAGGCCAAGTACATAGTCCACTATGTCCTGTTTAGGCTCATGGAGAGGTCTCTCCCAGCCTTCTTTAACAAGGGCAAGTGGTCCCCTTACAGGATGACCAAACAGAAGTTCAAAGGGTGAGAATCCTACTCCCTTCTGTGGCACCTCTCTGTAAGCGAAAAGCAGACATGGAAGAGGACATCCCATCTCCTTTTGAGTTTTTCTGGGAGCCCCATGATCATGCCTTTTAATGTCTTGTTGAATCTCTCAACCAAGCCATTAGTTTGTGGATGGTATGGTGTAGTGAATTTATAAGTCACTCCACACTCATTCCACATATGTTTTAGGTATGCTGACATGAAGTTGGTACCTCTGTCAGACACCACCTCCTTAGGGAAACCCACTCTGGTAAAGATACCAATGAGGGCCTTGGCTACTGCAGGGGCAGTAGTTGACCTAAGGGGAATAGCTTCAGGATACCTGGTAGCATGATCCACTACTACCAGGATATACATATTTCCTGAGGCTGTGGGAGGTTCTAGTGGACCAACTATGTCCACACCCACTCTTTCAAAGGGAACCCCCACCACTGGAAGTGGAATGAGGGGGGCCTTTGGATGCCCACCTGTCTTACCACTGGCTTGACAGGTGGGGCAGGAGAGGCAAAACTCCTTAACCATGTTGGACATATTGGGCCAGTAGAAGTGGTTGACTAACCTCTCCCACGTCTTGGTTTGTCCCAAATGTCCAGCAAGGGGAATGTCATGGGCCAATGTTAGGATGAACTCTCTGAACAGCTGAGGCACTACCACTCTCCTAGTGGCACCAGGTTTGGGGTCTCTGGCCTCAGTGTACAGGAGTCCATCTTCCCAATAGACCCTATGGGTTCCAGTTTTCTTGCCCTTGGACTCTTCAGCAGCTTGCTGCCTAAGGCCTTCAAGAGAGGGACAGGTTTCTTGTCCCTTACACAGCTCCTCCCTTGAGGGTCCCCCTGGGCCTAAGAGCTCAACCTGATAAGGTTCAAGCTCCAAAGGCTCAGTTCCCTCTGAGGGCAGAACTTCTTCCTGAGAAGAGAGGTTCCCTTTCTTTTGCTGTGTTGCAGTTGGTTTCCCAACTGACTTTCCTGTTCTCTTGGTAGGCTGGGCCATTCTTCCAGACTCCAGCTCTACTTTTTCACCCCGTGCCTTGCATTGTGCTCTTGTTTTCACACACACCAGTTCAGGGATACCCAGCATTGCTGCATGGGTTTTTAGTTCTACCTCAGCCCATGCTGAGGACTCCAGGTCATTTCCAAGCAGACAGTCCACTGGGATATTTGAGGAGACCACCACCTGTTTCAGGCCATTGACCCCTCCCCATTCTAAAGTAACCATTGCCATGGGATGTACTTTTCTCTGATTGTCAGCGTTGGTGACTGTGTAAGTTTTTCCAGTCAGGTATTGGCCAGGGGAAACCAGTTTCTCTGTCACCATGGTGACACTGGCACCTGTATCCCTCAGGCCCTCTATTCTAGTCCCATTAATTAAGAGTTGCTGTCTGTATTTTTGCATGTTAGGCGGCCAGACAGCTAGTGTGGCTAAATCCACCCCACCCTCAGAAACTAGAGTAGCTTCAGTGTGGACCCTGATTTGCTCTGGGCACACTGTTGATCCCACTTGGAGACTAGCCATACCAGTGTTACCTGGATGGGAGTTTGGAGTGGAACCTTTCTTGGGACAGGCCTTGTCTCCAGTTTGGTGTCCATGCTGTTTACAGCTATGACACCAGGCCTTTTTGGGATCAAAGTTTTTACCCTTGTACCCATTGTTTTGTGAAGAGGCTCTGGGCCCACCCTCCTGTGCAGGTTTTTGGGGGCCTGTAGAAGACTCTTTACTATTTTTAGTTTTGGTTGTCTCATCACCCTTCCCCTGGGGAGTCTTTGTGACCCCTTTCTTTTGGTCACCCCCTGTTGAAGTCTTGGACACCCTTGTCTTGACCCAATGGTCCGCCTTCTTTCCCAATTCTTGGGGAGAAATTGGTCCTAGGTCTACCAGATGCTGATGCAGTTTATCATTGAAACAATTACTTAACAGGTGTTCTTTCACAAATAAATTGTACAGCCCATCATAATTACTTACACCACTGCCTTGAATCCAACCATCTAGTGTTTTTACTGAGTAGTCTACAAAGTCAACCCAGGTCTGGCTCGAGGATTTTTGAGCCCCCCTGAATCTAATCCTATACTCTTCAGTGGAGAATCCAAAGCCCTCAATCAGGGTACCCTTCATGAGGTCATAAGATTCTGCATCTTGTCCAGAGAGTGTGAGGAGTCTATCCCTACACTTTCCTGTGAACATTTCCCAAAGGAGAGCACCCCAGTGAGATCTGTTCACTTTTCTGGTTACACAAGCCCTCTCAAAAGCTGTGAACCATTTGGTGATGTCATCACCATCTTCATATTTAGTTACAATCCCTTTAGGGATTTTCAACATGTCAGGAGAATCTCTGACCCTATTTATGTTGCTGCCACCATTGATGGGTCCTAGGCCCATCTCTTGTCTTTCCCTCTCTATGGCTAGGATCTGTCTTTCCAAAGCCAATCTTTTGGCCATCCTGGCTAACTGGATGTCCTCTTCACTGGGGCTATCCTCAGTGATTTCAGAGGTGTTGGTCTCTCCTGTGAGGGAACCAGCATCTCTGACTATTATTTTTGGAGTCAGGGTTTGAGGGACCCTGTTCTCCCTAGATAGGATTGGTAGGGGGGAATTGTCCTCCAAATCACTATCCTCTTCCTCTGAGTTGCCACCCTCAGAGGGGTTGGCCTTTTCAAACTCTGCCAAAAGCTCCTGGAGCTGTATTTTGGTAGGTTTGGGGCCCATTGCTATTTTCTTTAGTTTACAGAGTGACCTTAGCTCCCTCATCTTAAGATGGAGGTAAGGTGTGGTGTCGAGTTCCACCACAGTCACATCTGTGCTAGACATTTTGCTTCTAAAAGTTGGAATACTTTTTAAGAATCTACAACTGGTTCTAGAATCTAATTCAAACTTTTACAAACTTTTAAACTCTAAAAGAAATGCTAAACAGGATCTAACACAAGGCCCTAGCAGGTCTTTTAAGAATTTAGAAAACTTTTCAAATTGCAAAAATCAATTTCTAATGACAATTTTGGAATTTGTCGTGTGATCAGGTATTGGCTGAGTAGTCCAGCAAATGCAAAGTCTTGTACCCCACCGCTGATCCACCAATGTAGGAAGTTGGCTCTGTATGTGCTATTTCAAAGTAAGGAATAGCATGCACAGAGTCCAAGGGTTCCCCTTAGAGGTAAAATAGTGGTAAAAATAGATAATACTAATGCTCTATTTTGTGGTAGTGTGGTCGAGCAGTAGGCTTATCCAAGGAGTAGTGTTAAGCATTTGTTGTACATACACATAGACAATAAATGAGGTACACACACTCAGAGACAAATCCAGCCAATAGGTTTTTGTATAGAAAAATATATTTTCTTAGTTTATTTTTAAGAACCACAGGTTCAAATTCTACATGTAATATCTCATTTGAAAGGTATTGCAGGTAAGTACTTTAGGAACTTTAAATCATAAAAATTGCATGTATACTTTTCAAGTTATTGACAAATAGCTGTTTTAAAAGTGGACACTTAGTGCAATTTTCACAGTTCCTAGGGGAGGTAAGTTTTGGTTAGTTTTACCAGGTAAGTAAGACACTTACAGGGTTCAGTTCTTGGTCCAAGGTAGCCCACCGTTGGGGGTTCAGAGCAACCCCAAAGTCACCACACCAGCAGCTCAGGGCCGGTCAGGTGCAGAGTTCAAAGTGGTGCCCAAAACACATGGGCTAGAATGGGGAGAAGGGGGTGCCCCGGTTCCGGTCTGCTTGCAGGTAAGTACCCGCGTCTTCGGAGGGCAGACCGGGGGGGTTTTGTAGGGCACCGGGGGGGACACAAGCCCACACAGAAATTTCACCCTCAGCGGCGCGGGGGCGGCCGGGTGCAGTGTAGAGACAAGCGTCGGGTTCGCAATGTTAGTCTATGAGAGATCTCGGGATCTCTTCAGCGCTGCAGGCAGGCAAGGGGTGGTTTCCTCGGGGAAACCTCCACTTGGGCAAGGGAGAGGGACTCCTGGGGGTCACTTCTCCAGTGAAAGTTCGGTCCTTCAGGTCCTGGGGGCTGCGGGTGCAGGGTCTCTCCCAGGCGTCGGGACTTAGGATTCAAAGAGTCGCGGTCAGGGGAAGCCTCGGGATTCCCTCTGCAGGCGGCGCTGTGGGGGCTCAGGGGGGACAGGTTTTTGTACTCACAGTCTTAGAGTAGTCCTGGGGTCCCTCCTGAGGTGTTGGATCTCCACCAGCCGAGTCGGGGTCGCCGGGTGCAGTGTTGCAAGTCTCACGCTTCTTGCGGGGAGCTTGCAGGGTTCTTTAAAGCTGCTGGAAACAAAGTTGCAGCTTTTCTTGGAGCAGGTCCGCTGTCCTCGGGAGTTTCTTGTCTTTTCGAAGCAGGGGCAGTCCTCAGAGGATGTCGAGGTCGCTGGTCCCTTTGGAAGGCGTTGCTGGAGCAGGATCTTTGGAAGGCAGGAGACAGGCCGGTGAGTTTCTGGAGCCAAGGCAGTTGTCGTCTTCTGGTCTTCCTCTGCAGGGGTTTTTCAGCTAGGCAGTCCTTCTTCTTGTAGTTGCAGGAATCTAATTTTCTAGGGTTCAGGGTAGCCCTTAAATACTAAATTTAAGGGCGTGTTTAGGTCTGGGGGGTTAGTAGCCAATGGCTACTAGCCCTGAGGGTGGGTACACCCTCTTTGTGCCTCCTCCCAAGGGGAGGGGGTCACAATCCTAACCCTATTGGGGGAATCCTCCATCTGCAAGATGGAGGATTTCTAAAAGTTAGAGTCACTTCAGCTCAGGACACCTTAGGGGCTGTCCTGACTGGCCAGTGACTCCTCCTTGTTGCTTTCTTTGTTCCCTCCAGCCTTGCCGCCAAAAGTGGGGGCCGTGGCCGGAGGGGGCGGGCAACTCCACTAAGCTGGAGTGCCCTGCTGGGCTGTGACAAAGGGGTGAGCCTTTGAGGCTCACCGCCAGGTGTCACAGCTCCTGCCTGGGGGAGGTGTTAGCATCTCCACCCAATGCAGGCTTTGTTACTGGCCTCAGAGTGACAAAGGCACTCTCCCCATGGGGCCAGCAACATGTCTCTGGTGTGGCAGGCTGCTGGAACTAGTCAGCCTACACAGACAGTCGGTTAAGTTTCAGGGGGCACCTCTAAGGTGCCCTCTGTGGTGTATTTTACAATAAAAGGTACACTGGCATCAGTGTGCATTTATTGTGCTGAGAAGTTTGATACCAAACTTCCCAGTTTTCAGTGTAGCCATTATGGTGCTGTGGAGTTCGTGTTTGACAGACTCCCAGACCATATACTCTTATGGCAACCCTGCACTTACAATGTCTAAGGTTTTGTTTAGACACTGTAGGTGTACCATGCTCATGCACTGGTACCCTCACCTATGGTATAGTGCACCCTGCCTTAGGGCTGTAAGGCCTGCTAGAGGGGTGTCTTACCTATACTGCATAGGCAGTGAGAGGCTGGCATGGCACCCTGAGGGGAGTGCCATGTCGACTTACTCGTTTTGTCCTCACTAGCACACACAAGCTGGCAAGCAGTGTGTCTGTGCTGAGTGAGAGGTCTCCAGGGTGGCATAAGACATGCTGCAGCCCTTCGAGACCTTCCTTGGCATCAGGGCCCTTGGTACTAGAAGTACCAGTTACAAGGGACTTATCTGGATGCCAGGGTCTGCCAATTGTGGATACAAAAGTACAGGTTAGGGAAAGAACACTGGTGCTGGGGCCTGGTTAGCAGGCCTCAGCACACTTTCAATTGTAAACATAGCATCAGCAAAGGCAAAAAGTCAGGGGGCAACCATGCCAAGGAGGCATTTCCTTACATGAGGTCTTTAAGAGTTGCTTCTTTGTTGCAAAAATGTTGCTGTGGTTGAACAGTGCCGCTGTTCTCGGGAGTTTCTTGGTCCTTGGATTTCAGGGCAGTCCTCTGAGGCTTCAGAGGTCGCTGGTACCTGTCAGATGCGTCGTTGTTGCAGTTTTCTTCGAGAGAGCCCGGTAGGGCTGGGGCCAAAGCAGTTGTCTGTCGTCTCCGCAGGGCTTTCAGGTCAGCAGTCCTTCTTCTTTAGGTTGCAGGAATCTAGTTTCCTAGGTTCTGGGGGTGCCCCTAAATACTGAATGTAGGGATGTGTTTAGGTCAGGAGGGCAGTAGCCAATGGCCAACACCCTCTTTGTGCCTCCTCCGTGAGGGGAGGGGGGGCACATCCCTAATCCTATTGGGGGAAACCTCCAAACTCAAGATGGAGGATTTCTAAAGGCAGGGGTCACCTCAGCTCAGGACACCTTAGGGGCTGTCCTGACTGATGGGTGACTCCTACTTGTTTTTCTCATTATCTTCTCCAGCCTTGCCGCCAAAAGTGGGGGCAGTGGCCAGAGGGGCGGGCATCTCCACTAGCTGGAGTGCCCTGGGGTATTGTAACACGAAGCCTGAGCCTTTGAGGCTCACTGCTAGGTGTTACAGTTCTTGCAGTGGGGTGGAGCACCTGCACCCAGTGCAGGCTTTGTTTCTGACCTCAGAGGGCACAAAGGCTCTCACCCCATGGGGTCAAAAACTCGTCTGTGGCAGGCTGGCACAGACCAGTCAGTCCTGCACTAAAGGATTGGGTAAAATAAAGGGGGCATCTTCTAAGATGCCCTCTGTGTGCATTTTGTAAGAAATCAAGCACTGGCATCAGTGTGGGTTTATTATTCTGAGAAGTTTGATACCATACTTCCCAGTATTCAGTGTAGCCATTATGGAGTTGGGGAGTTCATTTTGACAAACTCCCAGACCATATACTTAATATGGCCACCCTGTAGTTACAATGTGTAAGAATTGACTTAGATACTGTAGGGGCATATTGCTCATGCAGCAATGCCCTCACCTGTGGTATAGTGCACCCTGCCATAGGGCTACAAGGCCTGCTAGAGGGGTGACATACCTATGCCACAGGCAGTATTTTGTGTGCATGGCATCCTGAGGGGGATGCTATGTCGACTTTGCCTTTTTCTTCCCACCAACACACACAATCTGCAATGGCAGTGTGCATGTGTTAGGTGAGGGGTCCCTTAGGGTGGCACAACACATGCTGCAGCCCTTAGGGACCTTACTTGGTCACAGGGCCCTTGGTACCACTGGTACCTTTTACAAGGGACTTATCTGTGTGCCAGAGGTGTGCCAATTGTGGAAACAATGGTACATTTTTAGTGAAAGAACGCTGGTGCTGAGGCCTGGTTAGCAGGGTCCAAGCACACTTCTTAGTCAAGTCAACATCAATATCCGGCAAAAAGTGGGGAGTAACTGCAACAGGGAGACATTTTCCTACAACATGTTCATATGGATTGTGGAAAAACCGCCTGAATGTGCTAAATTGTGCTTTAAAAAAAGGTTGCCACCTTATTGCAAAACTCTTGAGAATTCTCAATATCTGTGGGCATATCAGAAGTTATGAGGGAGCGTACTACTCTAAAAAGTTCTGTTGGAGTATTAATAGCTTCCTTAATTTTACATGACTAATATTTGGTTTTAGCAATGTTAATTGCATTTTTATAAAGACTAAGGATAGCTCCCAGCTCTACTTTTTCCGTGGGAATAGGGTCTAACCTCCATTTCCGTTCTTGTTGACGATACTTCCTACGCCAATTTTTAAGATCATTGGTAAACCACAGGAAGCTAGCCTTTTTTTCTTAGAGAGCAGAGATCTATCACACTTCCCTCACTATGATACTCATAGCTCCCACGTGGGCACGTCAACACTGGTATACAACACTATTGGATCTATTTGTAGTACCACATCACAAGCTCCCAAACAGACCAGACCTATTGACTCAACATAAAGGTCAAACCAGGCATCCCTAACCCAATATGCTCAACTTTTGCGATTTGGCTCCTGAGGTCATAGAGTTTGGATATCTACAGCTTCCATCAGAATGTATGGACATTCTAAAGGAAGCACGTAAACCTACAACCAGGCAGTGCTATGCAGCTAAATGGAAACATTTTGTATATTACTGCCAACCTAAAAACATAGACCCACTTAAAGCATCAGTACAGGATATTGTATGTTATTTGCTTTACTTACAAAAAGCAAATCTTGCATATTCATCTATTAAAAAATCATTTAGCAGCAATATCAGCCTACCTCCAAAACAGACAGCTTACTTCTCTGTTTAGAATTCCTGTCATAAATGCTTTTAATGGAAGGCCTTAAAAGAGTTATTCCACCTAGAACAAAAGGCTTATGGGTCCACCATTTGAACCCATGTATTCTTGCGCTCTTCAATTTAATAGAAGGTTGCTTTCCTAGTAGCAATTACTACGTAAAGAAGAGTTAGTGAAATTCAAGCATTCACTTTAGTAGAGCCTTTCTTCCAAATTCACAAACACAAAATAGTACTTAGGACAAATCCAAAATTTCTACCCAAAGTGGTTTCACCATTTCACATCAATCAGTCAGTGGAATTGCCAGACTTCTTTCCACAGCCAGATTCAGTTGCTGAAATAGCTCTCATGTTCTCATGTATTATATAGACATAAAAGATTTTAGGAAATCTAATCACATTTGTGGCTTTTCAACAGCCTCATAAGGGTTAGACTATTTCAAAACAAGGCTTGACCAGATGGATAGTAAAGTGTATTCAAACTTGGTATCTTAAAGCTAAAAGGCAACTATTTGTAACTCCTAAAGAACATTCTACTAGAAAGAAAGGAGCTTCAATGGCATTCTTAGGAAATATACAAAGGGAAGACATATGCAAAGCAGCTACATGGTCCACACCACACACATTTACTAAACACCACTATGTGGATGTGCTATCTCGCCACCAGCATATGTTGGTCAAGCAGTGCTTAAAACACTATTTCAAAGTACTCCAACTCCTACAGGCTAGCCACCACTTATTTTAGGAAGGGACTGCTTTTCAGTCTATGCAAAGCATGTGTATCTGCAGCTACACATGCCACAAATAGGTGTACACTGGGTAAGTGACATTCTCCATATGCTTTGGCACCAGAATCAATACATTCAGTTAAGTACGTTTTGCACAAGAAATACTTTAAGGTTTCAACATTTGTGGAGGAAAAACAAGTAGTGCATACAGGTATAGTACAGCAACTTGCGGGACCAATCTCCTGGACATAAGGTAAGGATTGTGCAAGGGTCAAGGTAACACCAACAGGTCACACCGGGCGGAACTGGGATGGCTGGGTGCCCAATGTTAGTCAAGGAGGATTGGTCCGGCTGAAAATAAGCTTCAGGTAGGGACTGGGGATCCAGTAAGGGTGAACCACCAAGTGGGCTCAGTTCTTGCAATGCTTGGGGATGTAGTGACACCAGTGGTCCTTTACTCCTCAGTCTGGGGCATTTGGATGCAGAAGGTTCTTGAACCATCAGGGTTTTTGTCACCGGTAACAGTCGTGGTGGAGTTGGCCCATGGAAACAGGCTGCAGACGAGGGCTGGGACACCAGTCCGGCTGAACCAACAAGTGGGATTAGATCTCATGACCCTGGGGGACACGAGGCACCTGTGGTCCTCTTCTCCTCTATCTGGCACATCCAGGTGCAGACGTGCAGTAGACCATCATGTTGCAGTCACCAGAGGCTGTCACGGTTGGAGGTGGGGTCTGCACAAAGAGGGTCGCAGTGGGGAAACCGACAATGGTCTCTAGAGAGGCTGGGGACCACACTGGCACTGTTGGCCCAATTCAACTTGGGCTAGAGAGCACGGGTGCAGTGATGCTGTCATCTGATTTTGACAGTCCTAAGTCCTCTTCAGTGTATCTTGAGTGCCTGCAAAGGTGCAAGGAAGCAGCTTCACTACTTCACTGGAGTGCCTTATGCTGGGGTGAAGGCTGGCAGTTTTCCCGAGCTTTTGGAAGTTTCAGCAGCTGGAGGGAGAGGTGTCTTTCTCGCAACTGTTGAAGTCAGCAGGAAGACTGGCAGGGTTGGCACCGAGACAGTCACTAGTTGTTAGTTCTTGCCTTTTGCGTCTCTGGAGAGTCCTTCAGGTCAGCAGGATCTGATTTCCTGGTGCCTGGGCTCCCCCAAATACTGAATTTAGGGGAGTGTAAGATAGTAGCCAATGGGCCACTTACCTGGGTTCACTATACCCCCATATGTCCACTTCCTGTTTACGTCACAATCACAGATGGCGCCAATGATCCTCCAACAATGCTGACGACACCTCGCGTAGCCGGACGACGAACGCGGATCCGACTAACGCCACCTAACAGTGCGCGCAGGGTACTGCTCAGCAGAAAAATTCTGGATTCAAAGCTGACGCCAGAGAATTCTAAGGTAAGGAATCTGCACCTAGATATAGAGTCTCTACCAGATAATTTGTTACAGAAGGTAAGTAACTTATTCTTCTCCAGCTCCTTCCAGCAACTTCAGCATTTCCCCAGCTGGGCATCCTCTGAGAGCGGTGAGTCTTCAGCCTGCACAAGAAGTAAGATAGAATCTCCCTCGGAGTGAAGGAGTCACTTCCCCGCATCTGCTGTCACCAACCTCAACTACGTTAGCCCTAGGTACCAGGGGTAAGATTTACTTGGGACTTGGAGTAAGAGCTAAAGAGTGTGCCTGTTTTTTCAAAACAACTGTGCAGTTTTGGGAAAGGGCTCTGGCACTGGGGACCTGGTTATCAGGCACCCAGTGCACGAACGGTCAAATTTACCTCAGGTTTCATGCAATAAGTGGAGGTCTAACCATTCCAAAAAGGGTGCTTTCCTACACTGATCAATTACACTATCTGAGGGTCCTAATGGCACACACACCCCAAAAACTCAGGCAGTATAACACAGAAAGTATTACTGAGGGATTGCAAGCATCCGTTCACTTTTGGACTAACCTCCCTGTATTCTTTATGGGCCAAGTGGCTGTTGCCAAGATGGTGTATTTACCTCATTGTTTGTATACTATGCAGCACTGGCTTGACACCCTTCCTCGTTCAGCCTTTCGGAGATTGCAGTCCCTCCTTAAGTCTGATATGGGGCTAGAAGCAGATGCAGAATGGCAAGGGGCTTTCTGTTTCTGCCATTGATGGAGAGGGACTGGCAGTCCCCAAACTGATACTGTATTATTTGGTCCCGCAGCTGCAGCACGCTGTCTGAGCGTAGTACCTGGGAGAAATCGCTCTTAGAAAATGAGACAGATGTTTCTTCTCTCCCACAGTTGCTGATGACAGGATGAGGTACACTTCCAGTACGATACTTTGTCAGAGACACAGCTTCCCTTTGTGAAAGGACTATCAAAGTGGTGTTTGGGAAGGCTAACTTTTCTAGAGAGTTTAACATTCCAGACCCTTGCTGACTCAGTGAATATAAATGCCTGGAAGGAGAGTGGCAGTAGGACCCTTGGAGACCTATACTCCAATGAGGTGTTTATTAGCTTTGAAGCAGCATGAAAAGTCTATGGACTAGGGCCTCGGCAATTGCTAACACATGCCAGTATAGCAGCCATAGTCAGAATCTATGTCCACCTTCCCTGCTGCTCTGATGGCATTGCTTACCTTTTTTGGGTTATTATAACTTGATCTCCCATCTCTACATGACGGCTGATCGTGCCCGTGCCCCATAACTTGCACGGGCAGCCTGTGATGGAGAATTAGGTGTCCATCTAGAGGTCGTGCAATGGCATAGGAACTGTGCATTGTTCCAGTCTATTTCTGTAATGGCATGTTAAAGCTAATATACTTCAGTTTTTTTTTTTTTGCACTGTACCTATGTGACACCAGAACTTCTTCATAAAATGGACCCCAGTAAACCCAGGGTTTGCCACAGATGCCATGCTCCTGTGTCAAGTTACTCACATTTAGCATGAAACTGCTCAGTAGAGTACACGCCTTCTGGATGACTGTAGTGGTTCGTGTAGCTACTGTGGTGAGAACGCCGTTAGATGCAGATCCGCTTGTTTGCCTTTTGGTGATTATTCAATGGTGTAAGTGTCGGAAAATGGAGTTTAAGTTCTTACACCTGTCGTTACTTTTGGCTAAAAGAAGAGGTTGCAATTACTTGGGCGAGGCAAGTTGGCCCTAGTGTGGAAAGATGGGTGATGGATGTGGATGAATAGGCTGTGGTGGAGGAGGTACACCTCAAAAAGTTTAACCGTGATGAGAAGGCAGAGGAGGGCTTGAGAGTATGGTAGGAGGTGCTGGCCAAGTTTGTAGGCCATGGGGGCTCACAGGGTCTCGTATCAGATGACAAAGTGATCTCTGCTGATACAGATACTTGATGACTAATACCGGGCTGTGTGAGAAGTTTGAACTGGGTGTAATACTTCTGTATCAAAGTTGTGACAGTGTGATGACTTACTCCTCTATGTCAACTGGTTGGAGATGAGTTTTGTTTATATTTTTGTTCTTGTTCTCTCTATAAAATCAATAAAAGATGTCTATGTATAGAGAGAAAAGTTCAGAATGCTATCGTTACTTCAAATGTATTTCCAAATCTACCAGGGAGACTGACTTTGTTCAGTAGATCTCCAAGATGTGTATTTTCACATTCACATAGCCAGGAAACATTGAACATTTCTAAGATTTGTAATAGATCACAAGCACTACCAACACAAGGTACATCCTTTTAGCTTCAACTCAGCCATCAGAACCTTTTCAAAGTGCATGCAGTAGTTGCCGCACATCTCAGGAAACTTCGCACATACGTTCAGCAGTGCCTAGACGACTGGCTTATCAAGGCATCCGCAGAAAAAGATGCACAACTCCATTATCAGATGACAATCCATACACTCCACGAGCTAGGCTTGCAGGTTAGTCGTTGTATTATCCTAGGTGTCATCATCGACAGCATACAAGCAAATGTTTATTGTCCTAAGGAGAGCCTGTTATCCACCTGTCTAAAATGTCACTCTCATTAGAGCTTCTCATTCATCAGTGAGAAAAATGTCATCCCTCCTGGGCTCAATGGCATTGTGCATATTTCTGATACCGTGAGACCCCTTCAAGAATGTCTGGAGGACCATGGGACCAAAACTCGGGCAACTGGGAGGACAAGCTCACACTTTCCCTCAAAGCGCAGCAGTCCCCCAAATGGTGGTGGAAACCAAAATATCTCCATCAGGGGATCCCCTTTCATTAGGCAATTCCTCCTCAGACAGTAGTAACAAATGCCTCTATTTCAGTTTGAGGAGTGTAGGAAAATGGCTCCCTGTTGCAGTTACCCCCCACTTTTTTTGCCTGAAATGATGCTGACTTGACTGAGAAGTGTGCTGGGACCCTGCTAACCAGGCCTCAGCACCAGTGTTCTTTCACTAAAAATGTACAATTGTTTCCACAATTGGCACACCCCTGGCACACAGATAAGTCCTTGTCTAAGGTACCAGTGGTACCAAGGGCCCCATTACCAGAGAAGGTCCCTAAGGGCTGCAGCATGTGTTGTGCCACCCTAAGGGGCTCCTTACCTAACACATGCACACTGCCATTGCAGATTGTGTGTGTTGGTGGGGAGAAAAAGGCAAAGTCAACATGGTATCCCCCTCAGGATGCCATGCCTACAAAATACTGCCTGTGGCATAGGTAAGTCACCACTCTAGCAGGCCTTACAGCCCTAAGGCAGGGTGCACTATACCACAGGTGAGGGCATAGCTGCATGAGCAAAATGCCCCTACAGTGTCTGTCTATTCTTAAGACATTGTAAGCACAGTATGGTCATATTAAGTATATGGGTTGGGAGTTTGTCAAAACGAACTCCACAGCTCCATAATGGCTACACTGAATACTGGGAAGTTTGGTATCAAACTTCTCAGAATAATAAACCCACACTGATGCCAGTGTTGGATTTATTACAAAATGCACACAGAGGGCATCTTAGAAGATCCTAGGAGGACTCCTAGGCGACTGCGACCTTGTGAGTAGCCCGAGATGACCCCCCTGTTCCCCCACAGCGACGCATGCAGAGAGAATCCAGAGGCTCCACCTGACCGCGACTGCCTGTAACAGGGAACCCAACGCCTGGACCAAGCGCTGCACCCGCAGCCCCCAGGACCAGAAGGAACTGAACCTCAGTGCAGGAGTGACCCTCTGCCTAGCCCAGTCAGTGGCTGGCCCGAGAAGCCCCTCTGTGCCCTGCCTACACTGCTAGTGACCCTTGGGTCCCTCCATTGATTTCAGTTACAAACCCAATGCCTGCTTTGCTCACTGCACCCGGCCGCCCCTGTGCCGTTGAGGGTGTGTTTTGTGTGCCTACTTGTGTTTCCTCTCCCTCCCCACCCCCGTGCTCTACAAACCCCCCCTGGTCTGCCCTCCGAAGACGGACGCAGGTACTTACCTGTAGGCAGACTGGAACCGGAGCACCCCTGTTCTTCATAGGTGCCTATGTGTGTTTGGGCACCTCTTTGACCTCTGCACCTGACCGGACCGAGCTGCTGGTGTGGTAACTTTGAGGTTGCCTTGAACCCCCAGCTGTGGGCTGCCTATGCCCAGGAATTTAGACTTGTAAGTGTCTTACTTACCTGACAAACTAACCATTACTTACCTTCCCCAGGAACTGGTGATTTTTGCACAGTGTTCACTTTTAAAATAGCTTATTGCCATTTTTACTAAAACTGTGTATGCTATTGCTCTAATTCAAAGTTCCTAACTTACCTCTGAGGAGTGCCTTGCATTTTATGTATTTACTTCAAATCTTGAACTTGTGGTTCTAAAAAT
Source organism: Pleurodeles waltl (assembly GCF_031143425.1). Classification (NCBI taxonomy): domain Eukaryota; kingdom Metazoa; phylum Chordata; class Amphibia; order Caudata; family Salamandridae; genus Pleurodeles; species Pleurodeles waltl. Next base: position 747,089,267 of record NC_090440.1, on the reverse strand, counting down.
AAATTAAGAAAATATATTTTTCTGTATAAAAACTATTGGCCTGGAGTTACGTCTTTGAGTGTGTGTTCCTCATTTATTGCCTGTGTGTAAAGAAATGGCTCCCTGTTGCAGTTACCCCCCACTTTTTGCCTGATACTGATGCTGACTTGACTGAGAAGTGTGCTGGGACCCTGCTAACCAGGCCCCAGCACCAGTGTTCTTTCACCTAAAATGTACTTTTGATTCCACAATTGGCACATCCTGGCATCCAGGTAAGTCCTTTGTAACTGGTACCCCTGGTACCAAGGGCCCTGATGCCAGGGAAGGTCTCTAAGGGCTGCAGCAGATCTTATGCCACCCTGGGGACCCCTCACTCAGCACAGACACACTGCTTACCAGCTTGTGTGTGCTGGTGAGAACAAAACGAGTAAGTCGACATGGCACTCCCCTCAGGGTGCCATGCCAGCCTCACACTGCCTATGCAGTATAGATAAGTCACCCCTCTAGTAGGCCTTACAGCCCTAAGGCAGGGTGCACTATACCATAGGTGAGGGCACCAGTACATGAGTACTGTGCCCCTACAGTGTCTAAGCCAAACCTTAGACATTGTAAGTGCAGGGTAGCCATAAGAGTATATGGTCTGGGAGTCTGTCAAACACGGACTCCACAGCACCATAATGGCTACACTGAAAACTGGGAAGTTTGGTATCAAACTTCTCAGCACAATAAATGCACACTGATGCCAGTGTACATTTTATTGTAAAATACACCCCAGAGGGCACCTTAGAGGTGCTCCCTGAAACCTTAACCGACTATCTGTGTAGGCTGACTAGTTCCAGCAGCCTGCCACAACCGAGACATGTTGCTGGCCCCATGGGGAGAGTGCCTTTGTCACTCTGAGGCCAGTAACAAAGCCTGCACTGGGTGGAGATGCTAACACCTCCCCCAGGCAGGAGCTGTCACACCTGGCGGTGAGCCTCAAAGGCTCACCCCTTTGTGCCAGCACCGCAGGACACTCCAGCTAGTGGAGTTGCCCGCCTCCTCCGGCCACGGCCCCCACTTTTGGCGGCAAGGCCGGAGAAAATAATGAGAATAACAAGGAGGAGTCACTGGCCAGTCAGGACAGCCCCTAAGGTGTCCTGAGCTGAAGTGACTCTAACTTTTAGAAATCCTCCATCTTGCAGATGGAGGATTCCCCAATAGGATTAGGGATGTGACCCCCTCCCCTTGGGAGGAGGCACAAAGAGGGTGTACCCACCCTCAGGGCTAGTAGCCATTGGCTACTAACCCCCCAGACCTAAACACGCCCTTAAATTTAGTATTTAAAGGCTTCCCTGAACTTAAGAATTTAGATTCCTGCAACTTACCGAAGAAGAAGACTGCTGAGCTGAAAACCCCTGCAGAAGAAGAAAGAAGACACCAACTGCTTTGGCCCCAGTTCTACCGGCCTGTCTCCTGCCTTCTAAAGAAACCTGCTCCAGCGACGCTTTCTCAAGGACCAGCGACCTCTGAATCCTCAGAGGACTGCCCTGCTTCAAGAAAGACAAGAAACTCCGGAGGACAGCGGCCCTGCTCCAAAAGAACTGCAACTTTGTTTCAAGGAGCAGACTTAAAGACCCCTGCAACTCCCCGCAAGAAGCGTGAGACTTGCAACACTGCACCCGGCGACCCCGACTCGACTGGTGGAGAACCAACACCTCAGGGAGGACCCTCCGGCGAGTCCGAGACCGTGAGTAACCAAAGTTGTCCCCCCTGAGCCCCCACAGCGACGCCTGCAGAGGGAATCCCGAGGCTCCCCCTGACCGCGACTGCCTGAACTCCATTTCCCGACGGCTGGAAAAGACTCTGCACCCGCAGCCCCCAGCACCGAAAGGAACGGAACTCCTGTGCAGGAGTGACCCCCAGGAGGCCCTCTCCCTTGCCCAGGTGGTGGCTACCCCGGGGAGCCCCCCCCTTGCCTGCCTGCGACGCTGAAGAGATCCCTTGATCTCTCATTGAACAACATTGAAAACCCGACGCGTGTTTGCACACTGCACCCGGCTGCCCCCGCGCTGCTGAGGGTGTACTTTTTGTGCTGACTTGTGTCCCCCCCGGTGCCCTACAAAACCCCCCTGGTCTGCCCTCCGAAGACGCGGGTACTTACCTGCTGGCAGACCGGAACCGGGGCACCCCCTTCTCTCCATTGCAGCCTATGCGTTTTGGGCACCTCTTTGACCTCTGCACCTGACCGGCCCTGAGCTGCTGGTGTGGTAACTTTGGGGTTGCTGTGAACCCCCAACGGTGGGCTACCTTGGACCCAAACCTGAGACTTGTAAGTGATTTACTTACCTGACAAAACTAACAAAAACTTACCTCCCCTAGGAACTGTGAAAATTACACTGTGTCCACTTTTAAAACAGCTTATTGTGTTTTATGTAAAAAGTATACATGCTAATGTAATGATTCAAAGTTCCTAAAGTACTTACCTGCAATACCTTTCAAATGAGATATTACATGTAGAATTTGAACCTGTGGTTCTTAAAATAAACTAAGAAAATATATTTTTCTATAACAAAACCTATTGGCTGGATTTGTCTCTGAGTGTGTGTTCCTCATTTATTGCCTGTGTGTATGTACAACAAATGCTTAACACTACTCCTTTGATAAGCCTACTGCTCGACCACACTACCACAAAATAGAGCATTAGTATTATCTCTTTTTGCCACTATCTTACCTCTAAGGGGAACCCTTGGACTCTGTGCATACTATTCCTTACTTTGAAATAGTGCATACAGAGCCAACTTCCTACATTGGTGGATCAGCGGTGGGGTACAAGACTTTGCATTTGCTGGACTACTCAGCCAATACCTGATCACACGACAAATTCCAAAAATTGTCATTAGAAATTGTTTTTGCAATTTGAAATTTTTCTAAATTCTTAAAAGTCCTGCTAGGGCCTTGTGTTAGTCCCTGTTAGCATTTCCTTTTTAGAGTTTAAAAGTTTGGTAAAAGTTTGAATTAGAACCTAGAACTAGTTTTTGATTCTTAAAAAGTATTCCAACTTTTAGAAGCATAATGTCTAGTGCAGAGATGAATGTGGTGGAACTCGACACCACACCTTACCTCCATCTTAAGATGAGGGAGCTAAGGTCACTCTGTACACTAAAGAAAATAGTAATGGGCCCCACACCTTCCAAACTACAGCTCCATGAGCTTTTGGCAGAGTTTGAAAGAGCCAACCCCTCTGAGGATGGCAACACAGAGGATGATGATAGTGACTTGGAGGGTGATTCCCCCCTACCAGTACTATCTAGGGAAGACAGGGCCTCTCAAGCCCTGACTCCACAAATCATAGTCAGAGATGCTGGTTCCCTCACAGGAGGGACCAACCTCTCTGAAATCACTGAGGATAACTCCAGTGAAGAGGACATCCAGTTAGCCATGATGGCCAAACGTTTGGCTTTGGAAAGACAGATCCTAGCCATAGAAAGGGAAAGACAAGAGATGGGCCTAGGACCCATCAATGGTGGCAGCAACATAAATAGGGTCAGAGATTCTCCTGACATGTTGAAAATCTCTAAAGGGATTGTAACTAAATATGAAGATGGTGATGACATCACCAAATGGTTCACAGCTTTTGAGAGGGCTTGTGTAACCAGAAAAGTGAACAAATCTCACTGGGGTGCTCTCCTTTGGGAAATGTTCACAGGAAAGTGTAGGGATAGACTCCTCACACTCTCTGGAAAAGATGCAGAATCTTATGACCTCATGAAGGGTACCCTGATTGAGGGCTTTGGATTCTCCACTGAGGAGTATAGGATTAGATTCAGGGCGGCTCAAAAATCCTCGAGCCAGACCTGGGTTGACTTTGTAGACTACTCAGTAAAAACACTAGATGGTTGGATTCAAGGCAGTGGTGTAAGTAATTATGATGGGCTGTACAATTTATTTGTGAAAGAACACCTATTAAGTAATTGTTTCAATGATAAACTGCATCAGCATCTGGTAGACCTAGGACCAATTTCTCCCCAAGAATTGGGAAAGAAGGCGGACCATTGGGTCAAGACTAGGGTGTCCAAAACTTCCACAGGGGGTGACCAAAAGAAAGGGGTCACAAAACCTCCCCAGGGGAAAGGTGGTGAGACAGCCAAAAACAAAAATAGTAAAGAGTCTTCTACAGGCCCCCAAAAACCTGCACAGGAGGGTGGGCCCAGAGCCTCTTCACAAAACAATTCTGGGTACAAGGGTAAAAACTTTGATCCCAAAAAGGCCTGGTGTCGTAGCTGTAGTCAGTCTGGACACCAAACTGGAGACAAGGCCTGTCCCAAGAAAGATACCACTTCTAACTCCACTCCAGCTAAAACTGGAATGGCCAGTCTCCAAGTGGGATCAACAGTGTGCCCAGAGCAAATCAGGTGTCACACTGAAGCTACATTAGTCTCTGAGGGTGGGGTGGATTTAGCCACACTGGCTGCCTGGCCCCCTAACATGCAAAAATACAGGCAGCAGCTCTTAATTAATGGGACAAGTGTAGAGGGCCTGAGGGATACAGGTGCCAGTGTCACTATGGTGACAGAGAAACTGGTTTCCCCTGGCCAATACCTGGCTGGACAAACTTATCCAGTCACCAACGCTGACAATCAGACTAAAGTACATCCCATGGCTATGGTAACTTTAGAGTGGGGAGGGGTCAATGGCCTGAAACAGGTGGTGGTCTCCTCAAATATCCCAGTAGACTGTTTGCTTAGAAATGACCTGGAGTCCTCAGCATGGGCTGAGGTAGAACTGAAAACCCATGCAGCCATGCTGGGTATCCCTGAACTGGTGTGTGTCAAGACAAGGGCACAGTGCAAGGCACAGGGTGAAAAAGTAGAGCTGGAGTCTGGAAGAAAGGCCCAGCCTACCAAGAGAAAAGGAAAGTCAGCTGGGAAACCAGCTGCAACACAACAAGAAAAAGGGAACCTCTCTTCTCAGGAAGAAGTTCTGCCCTCTGAGGGAACTGAGCCTATGGAGCTGGAACCTTATCAGGTTGAGCTCTTGGGCCCAGGGGGACCCTCAAGGGAAGAGTTGTGTAAGGGACAAGAAACCTGTCCCTCTCGTGAAGGCCTTAGGCAGCAAGCTGCTGAAGAGTCCAAAGGCAAGAAAAATGGAACACATAGGGTCTATTGGGAAGATGGACTCCTGTACACTGAGGCAAGAGATCCCAAACCTGGTGCCACTAGGAGAGTGGTAGTGCCTCAGAGTTTCAGAGAGTTTATTCTGACCTTAGCCCATGATATTCCCCTTGCTGGGCATTTGGGACAAACCAAGACGTGGGAGAGGTTAGTCAACCACTTCTACTGGCCCAATATGTCCCAGAAGGTTAAGGAGTTTTGCCTCTCCTGCCCCACCTGTCAAGCCAGTGGTAAGACAGGTGGGCACCCAAAGGCCCCCCTCATTCCACTTCCAGTGGTGGGGGTCCCCTTTGAAAGAGTGGGTGTGGACATAGTGGGTCCACTGGAACCTCCCACAGCCTCAGGAAATATGTACATCCTAGTAGTAGTGGATCATGCTACTAGGTATCCTGAAGCTATTCCCCTTAGGTCATCTACTGCCCCTGCAGTAGCCAAGGCCCTCATTGGTATCTTTACCAGAGTGGGCTTCCCTAAGGAGGTGGTGTCTGACAGAGGTACCAACTTCATGTCAGCATACCTAAAACACATGTGGAATGAATGTGGAGTGACTTATAAATTCACTACACCATATCATCCACAAACTAATGGCCTTGTTGAGAGATTCAACAAGACATTAAAGGGCATGATCATGGGGCTCCCAGAAAAACTCAAAAGGAGATGGGATGTCCTCCTGCCATGTCTGCTTTTCGCTTACAGAGAGGTGCCTCAGAAGGGAGTAGGGTTCTCACCCTTTGAACTTCTGTTTGGCCACCCTGTAAGGGGACCACTAGCTCTTGTGAAAGAAGGCTGGGAGAGACCTCTTCATGAGCCTAAACAAGACATAGTGGACTATGTACTTGGCCTTCGCTCAAGGATGGCAGAGTACATGGAAAAGGCAAACAAAAACCTTGAGGCCAGCCAACAGCTCCAGAAGTGTTGGTATGACCAAAAGGCTGCACTGGTTGAATTTCAACCAGGGCAGAAAGTCTGGGTTTTGGAGCCTGTGGCTCCCAGGGCACTTCAGGACAAATGGAGTGGCCCTTACCCAGTGCTAGAGAGGAAGAGTCAGGTCACCTACCTGGTAGACCTGGGCACAAGCAGGAGCCCCAAGAGGGTGATCCATGTGAACCGCCTTAAGCTCTTCCATGACAGGGCTGATGTAAATCTGTTAATGGTAACAGATGAGGATCAGGAAGCTGAGAGTGAGCCTCTCCCTGATCTTCTGTCATCAGACCCTAAAGATGGCTCAGTAGATGGAGTGATCTATTCAGACACCCTCTCTGGCCAACAGCAAGCTGACTGTAGGAAGGTCCTGCAACAGTTTGCTGAGCTCTTTTCCCTAACCCCTGGTCAGACACACCTGTGTACCCATGATGTGGACACAGGAGACAGCATGCCTGTCAAAAACAAAATATTCAGACAGTCTGATCAAGTTAAGGAAAGCATCAAGGTGGAAGTCCACAAGATGCTGGAATTGGGAGTAATTGAGCACTCTGACAGCCCCTGGGCTAGCCCAGTGGTCTTAGTCCCCAAACCTCACACCAAAGAAGGAAAGAGAGAGATGAGGTTTTGTGTGGACTACAGAGGGCTTAACTCTGTCACCAAGACAGATGCCCATCCCATTCCTAGAGCTGATGAGCTGATTGATAAATTAGGGGCTGCCAAATTCTTAAGTACCTTTGACTTAACAGCAGGGTACTGGCAAATCAAAATGGCCCCTGGAGCAAAAGAAAAGACAGCATTCTCCACACCTGATGGGCATTATCAGTTTACTGTTATGCCCTTTGGTTTAAAGAATGCCCCTGCCACCTTCCAAAGGTTGGTGAATCAAGTCCTTGCTGGCTTGGAGTCCTTCAGTGCAGCTTATCTTGACGATATTGCTGTCTTTAGCTCCAACTGGCAGGATCACCTGGTCCACCTGAAGAAGGTTTTGAAGCCTCTGCAATCTGCAGGCCTCTCTATCAAGGCATCCAAATGCCAGATAGGGCAGGGAACTGTGGTTTACTTGGGACACCTTGTAGGTGGAGGCCAAGTTCAGCCACTCCAGCCTAAGATCCTGACTATTCTGGACTGGGCAGCTCCAAAAACCCAGACTCAAGTCAGGGCATTCCTTGGCTTGACTGGGTACTATAGGAGGTTTGTGAAGGGATATGGATCCATTGTGACAGCCCTCACAGAACTCACCTCCAAGAAAATGCCCAAGAAAGTAAACTGGACTGTAGAATGCCAATAGGCCTTTGACACCCTGAAACAAGCTATGTGCACAGCACCAGTTCTAAAAGCTCCAGATTACTCCAAGCAGTTCATTGTGCAGACAGATGCCTCTGAACATGGGATAGGGGCAGTTTTGTCCCAAACAAATGATGATGGCCTTGACCAGCCTGTTGCTTTCATTAGCAGGAGGTTACTCCCCAGGGAGCAGCGTTGGAGTGCCATTGAGAGGGAGGCCTTTGCTGTGGTTTGGTCCCTGAAGAAGCTGAGACCATACCTCTTTGGTACTCACTTCCTAGTTCAGACTGACCACAGACCTCTCAGATGGCTGATGCAAATGAAAGGTGAAAATCCAAAACTGTTGAGGTGGTCCATCTCCCTACAGGGAATGGACTTTATAGTGGAACACAGACCTGGGACTGCCCATGCCAATGCAGATGGCCTTTCCAGGTTCTTCCACTTAGAAAATGAAGACTCTCTTGGGAAAGGTTATTTTCATCCTCTTTCGTTTGGGGGGGGGGTTGTGTAAGGAAATGCCTCCTTGGCATGGTTACCCCCTGACTTTTTGCCTTTGCTGATGCTATGTTTTGAATTGAAAGTGTGCTGAGGCCTGCTAACCAGGCCCCAGCACCAGTGTTCTTTCCCTAACCTGTACTTTTGATTCCACAATTGGCACACCCTGGCATCCAGGTAAGTCCCTTGTAACTGGTACCCCTGGTACCAAGGGCCCTGATGCCAGGGAAGGTCTCTAAGGGCTGCAGCAGATCTTATGCCACCTTGGGGACCCCTCACTCAGCACAGACACACTGCTTACCAGCTTGTGTGTGCTGGTGAGAACAAAACGAGTAAGTCGACATGGCACTCCCCTCAGGGTACCATGCCAGCCTCACACTGCCTATGCAGTATAGATAAGTCACCCCTCTAGTAGGCCTTACAGCCCTAAGGCAGGGTGCACTATACCATAGGTGAGGGCACCAGTACATGAGTACTGTGCCCCTACAGTGTCTAAGCCAAACCTTAGACATTGTAAGTGCAGGGTAGCCATAAGAGTATATGGTCTGGGAGTCTGTCAAACACGGACTCCACAGCACCATAATGGCTACACTGAAAACTGGGAAGTTTGGTATCCAACTTCTCAGCACAATAAATGCACACTGATGCCAGTGTACATTGTATTGTAAAATACACCCCAGAGGGCACCTGTAAGGAAATGCCTCCTTGGCATGGTTGCCCCCTGACTTTTTGCCTTTGCTGATGCTATGTTTACAATTGAAAGTGTGCTGAGGCCTGCTAACCAGGCCCCAGCACCAGTGTTCTTTCCCTAACCTGTACTTTTGTATCCACAATTGGCAGACCCTGGCATCCAGATAAGTCCCTTGTAACTGGTACTTCTAGTACCAAGGGTCCTGATGCCAAGGAAGGTCTCTAAGGGCTGCAGCATGTCTTGTGCCACCCTGAGACCTCTCACTCAGCACAGACACACTGCTTGCCAGCTTGTGTGTGCTAGTGAGGACAAAACGAGTAAGTCGACATGGCACTCCCCTCAGGGTGCCATGCCAGCCTCTCACTGCCTATGCAGTATAGGTAAGACACCCCTCTAGCAGGCCTTACAGCCCTAAGGCAGGGTGCACTATACCATAGGTGAGGGTACCAGTGCATGAGCATGGTACCCCTACAGTGTCTAAGCAAAACCTTAGACATTGTAAGTGCAGGGTAGCCATAAGAGTATATGGTCTGGGAGTCTGTCAAACACGAACTCCACAGCACCATAATGGCTACACTGAAAACTGGGAAGTTTGGTATCAAACTTCTCAGCACAATAAATGCACACTGATGCCAGTGTACATTTTATTGCAAAATACACCCCAGAGGGCACCTTAGAGGTGCCCCCTGAAACTTAACCGACTGTCTGTGTAGGCTGACTAGTTCCAGCAGCCTGCCACACCAGAGACATGTTGCTGGCCCCATGGGGAGAGTGCCTTTGTCACTCTGAGGCCAGTAACAAAGCCTGCACTGGGTGGAGATGCTAACACCTCCCCCAGGCAGGAGCTGTGACACCTGGCGGTGAGCCTCAAAGGCTCACCCCTTTGTCACAGCCCAGCAGGGCACTTCAGCTTAGTGGAGTTGCCCGCCCCCTCCGGCCACGGCCCCCACTTTTGGCGGCAAGGCTGGAGGGAACAAAGAAAGCAACAAGGAGGAGTCACTGGCCAGTCAGGACAGCCCCTAAGGTGTCCTGAGCTGAGGTGACTCTGACTTTTAGAAATCCTCCATCTTGCAGATGGAGGATTCCCCCAATAGGGTTAGGATTGTGACCCCCTCCCCTTGGGAGGAGGCACAAAGAGGGTGTACCCACCCTCAGGGCTAGTAGCCATTGGCTACTAACCCCCCAGACCTAAACACGCCCTTAAATTTAGTATTTAAGGGCTACCCTGAACCCTAGAAAATTAGATTCCTGCAACTACAAGAAGAAGGACTGCCCAGCTGAAAACCCCTGCAGAGGAAGACCAGAAGACGACAACTGCCTTGGCTCCAGAAACTCACCGGCCTGTCTCCTGCCTTCCAACGATCCTGCTCCAGCGACGCCTTCCAAAGGGACCAGCGACCTCGACATCCTCGGAGGACTGCCCCTGCTTCGAAAAGACAAGAAACTCCCGAGGACAGCGGACCTGCTCCAAGAAAAGCTGCAACTTTGTTTCCAGCAGCTTTAAAGAACCCTGCAAGCTCCCCGCAAGAAGCGTGAGACTTGCAGCACTGCACCCGGCGACCCCGACTCGGCTGGTGGCGATCCAACACCTCAGGAGGGACCCCAGGACTACTCTAAGACTGTGAGTACAAAAACCTGTCCCCCCTGAGCCCCCACAGCGCCGCCTGCAGAGGGAATCCCGAGGCTTCCCCTGACCGCGACTCTTTGAATCCTAAGTCCCGACACCTGGGAGAGACCCTGCACCCCCAGGACCTGAAGGACCGGACTTTCACTGGAGGAGTGACCCCCAGGAGTCCCTCTCCCTTGATCAAGTGGAGGTTTCCCCGAGGAACCCCCCCCTTGCCTGCCTGCAGCGCTGAAGAGATCCCTAGATCTCCCATTGACTTCCATTACAAACCCGACGCTTGTTTCTACACTGCACCCGGCCGCCCCCGCGCTGCTGAGGGTGAAATTTCTGTGTGGGCTTGTGTCCCCCCCCGGTGCCCTACAAAACCCCCTTGGTCTGCCCTCCGAAGACGCGGGTACTTACCTGCAAGCAGACCGGAACCGTGGCACCCCCTTCTCTCCATTCTAGCCTATGCGTTTTGGGCACCACTTTGAACTCTGCACCTGACCGGCCCTGAGCTGCTGGTGTGTTGACTTTGGGGTTGCTCTGAACCCCCAACGGTGGGCTACCTTGGACCAAGAACTAAGCCCTGTAAGTGTCTTACTTACCTGGTTAACCTAACAAATACTTACCTCCCCTAGGAACTGTGAAAATTGCACTAAGTGTCCACTTTTAAAACAGCTATTTGTGAATAACTTGAAAAGTATACATGCAATTTTGATGATTTGAAGTTCCTAAAGTACTTACCTGCAATACCTTTCGAATGAGATATTACATGTAGAATTTGAACCTGTGGTTCTTAAAATAAACTAAGAAAATATATTTTTCTATATAAAAACCTATTGGCTGGATTTGTCTCTGAGTGTGTGTACCTCATTTATTGTCTATGTGTATGTACAACAAATGCTTAACACTACTCCTTGGATAAGCCTATTGCTCGACCACACTACCACAAAATAGAGCATTAGTATTATCTATTTTTACCACTATTTTACCTCTAAGGGGAACCCTTGGACTCTGTGCATGCTATTCCTTACTTTGAAATAGCACATACAGAGCCAACCTCCTACAGCACCTTAGAGGTGCCCCCTGAAACCTTAACCGACTATCTGTGTAGGCTGACTAGTTCCAGCAGCCTGCCACAACCGAGACATGTTGCTGGCCCCATGGGGAGAGTGCCTTTGTCACTCTGAGGCCAGTAACAAAGCCTGCACTGGGTGGAGATGCTAAAACCTCCCCCAGGCAGGAGCTGTCACACCTGGCGGTGAGCCTCAAAGGCTCACCCCTTTTGTGCCAGCACCGCAGGACACTCCAGCTAGTGGAGTTGGCCGCCCCCTCCGGCCACGGCCCCCACTTTGGACGGCAAGGCCGGAGAAAATAATGAGAATAACAAGGAGGAGTCACTGGCCAGTCAGGACAGCCCCTAAGGTGTCCTGAGCTGAAGTGACACTAACTTTTAGAAATCCTCCATCTTGCAGATGGAGGATTCCCCAATAGGATTAGGGATGTGACCCCCTCCCCTTGGGAGGAGGCACAAAGAGGGTGTACCCACCCTCAGGGCTAGTAGCCATTGGCTACTAACCCCCCAGACCTAAACACGCCCTTAAATTTAGTATTTAAGGGCTCCCCTGAACCTAAGAATTTAGATTCCTGAAACTACAAGAAGAAGAAGACTGCTGAGCTGAAAAACCCCTGCAGAGGAAGAACAGAAGACACCAACTGCTTTGGCCCCAGTCCTACCGGCCTGTCTCCTGCCTTCCAAAGAAACCTGCTCCAGCTACGCTTTCCAAAGGACCAGCGACCTCTGAATCCTCAGAGGACTGCCCTGCTTCAAGAAAGACAAGAAACTCCCGAGGACAGCGGCCCTGCTCCAAAAGAACTGCAACTTTGTTTCAAGGAGCAGACTTAAAGACCCCTGCAACTCCCCGCAAGAAGCGTGAGACTTGCAACACTGCACCCGGCGACCCTGACTCGACTGGTGGAGAACCAACACCTCAGGGAGGACCCTCCGGCGACTCCGAGACCGTGAGTAACCAAAGTTGTCCCCCCTGAGCCCCCACAGCGACGCCTGCAGAGGGAATCCCGAGGCTCCCCCTGACCGCGACTGCCTGAACTCCATTTCCCGACGGCTGGAAAAGACTCTGCACCCGCAGCCCCCAGCACCGAAAGGAACGGAACTCCTGTGCAGGAGTGACCCCCAGGAGGCCCTCTCCCTTGCCCAGGTGGTGGCTACCCCGAGGAGCCCCCCCCCCCCCCCTTGCCTGCCGGCGACGCTGAAGAGATCCCTTGATCTCTCATTGAACAACATTGAAAACCCGACGCGTGTTTGCACACTGCACCCGGCCACCCCGCGCTGCTGAGGGTGTACTTTTTGTGCTGACTTGTGTCCCCCCCGGTGCCCTACAAAACCCCCCTGGTCTGCCCTCCGAAGACGCGGGTACTTACCTGCTGGCAGACCGGAACAGGGGCACCCCCTTCTCTCCATTGCAGCCTATGTGTTTTGAGCACCTCTTTGACCTCTGCACCTGACCGGCCCTGAGCTGCTGGTGTGGTAACTTTGGGGTTGCTCTGAACCCCCAACGGTGGGCTACTTTGGACCCAAACCTGAGACTTGTAAGTGATTTACTTACCTGACAAAACTAACAAAAACTTACCTCCCCCAGGAACTGTGAAAATTGCACTGTGTCCACTTTTAAAACAGCTTATTGTGTTTTATGTAAAAAGTATACATGCTAATGTAATGATTCAAAGTTCCTAAAGTACTTACCTGCAATACCTTTCAAATGAGATATTACATGTAGAATTTGAACCTGTGGTTCTTAAAATAAACTAAGAAAATATATTTTTCTATAACAAAACCTATTGGCTGGATTTGTCTCTGAGTGTGTGTTCCTCATTTATTGCCTGTGTGTATGTACAACAAATGCTTAACACTACTCCTTTGATAAGCCTACTGCTCGACCACACTACCACAAAATAGAGCATTAGTATTATCTCTTTTTGCCACTATCTTACCTCTAAGGGGAACCCTTGGACTCTGTGCATACTATTCCTTACTTTGAAATAGTGCATACAGAGCCAACTTCCTACAATAGTGTCTTGCATCCTGTTATGCTACCAGAAAGTGAAAAAAGTTTTGTCTGGTAAACCTAAAGCTCATTCCACAAGAGAGAAAGCGGCTTTTTTAAAGAGAAATATACCCATTGCTGAGATATGTAAAGCAGTTACATGGAGTTCTGTTCACACTTTTGCCAAACATTACGGACTCAGATGATAGAGCTGATGCTCAGGTAGGACAGGCCTCCCTGAGAATCTGTTGCATAATCTGATCTATCGGTCATCTTTTTCTTCCCATCGATGTTTGTGAGGATGGCTTGCTACTCTAGTTAGTGCTTATGACTATCCATAGAGATCACCTGAGAGAGAAGAAATGGTTTCTTACTGGTAGTCCTAGTTCTCTCTCGGGGGAAATCTCTTTTGAAGTCTTAAGCAACCCACCTTCATCCCTGATGGAGGTAACAGACAATTATTGGACAGTTTTCTTACCTAATACTGCCACTGCCTTGGTAAAAAGAACTGAGGCAACTGCGACTCGCTGGGCATGATAGGATGATGAGATGCTGGTGTGCTGTGGTCCCTTAAAGGCACAGACACCTTTATATATCTACATAATGGCATCCTATGGACCTCATTGTCTTCTCCGTCTTCATCTTTTTCCTCTTAAAAAGGGATTGTGAAAGACATTTAAACAATCACATATCACAATTCCTGTTAATTTGCCTGATTTTTAAATATATTTATTACCCTTTTTTTTTAAATGGTATCGGAAGCAATTGGCCAATTTAGCCTTCTTTATAGGCTGCAAAACATGAATGTCTTAAGTATTTTTCCAGGACTTACTGAAGAAAAGCGAACTTCTACACTTAAGGTAATTTATTGTACAGAAGTGCTCCGGGATCCCCGCACATGGGCGTGACTATTCAGTGCTTCTGAATTCAATGGAGATTCTCCTGAGAGAGAGCTTAGGATTACAGGTAAAAAGCATTCCTTATCTTTAGTGATAGCACTCATCATTGTAAGATAAATTTAAACATTATGTGGTATGCAACTATACCTTGTCTCACCCTTAAGTTCATTTTTCCAAGAATTTTGGCTACTTTGTTATCACTAATATGCTTTGAACTTTATTATTTTGCTCCCAATAGCTCCAGGTTTGCATCCTGTTCCAGGCGGGGTATTCCCAGTCCCTCCAGCTGCTGTAGTCTTAATGAAGCTGCTCCCCCCTCCGATTTGTTACCAGGTATGTAATAACATTATTATTATATATATATATATATATATATTGCACACTTCTCTTCCGTGGATATAGGAAAAAGGCAGCACTCCACAGCCATAACGGATTCAATCATGTTTATTCACCTACAGGGACGCGTTTCGGCGTTGCCGCCTTCATCGACCTGTGAGCCGCCATTTTAGCTCGGTTTTTATACTCCAATTACAATGAACTCAATTAACATATATCATGCGAAAAACTGTTTTAGTCACAAATTTTCACCATACGTTTCAATTAAACAGCAATTAAATACGATTAAAAAAAAATTCAATAAAAAAATATACAATGTAAAAATACATTAGCTTGTCGAGTGTCAATTCTTCAGTGTTTATAAAATGTGTTAAACTAACCCTCGCCTATAATCCATGAATACAACTATCTCTATTCAGTCAATGATCATTTTCCGAATTCGTTACCATTATGATTCAATAATAATATGCGTACTGAATAATGATCTACATGAAATTCATTCCTTTATGTACACTTATTTTCTTAGTGTGTATGTGTGTGCATATATAGTAACAAAATATTCTCATCAATCCTTGTGAGTATGGATCTCTCTAAAATTACTTAATTAGTATAAGTGAATGTGCATCTCCTCACTACTATTCAATCCATTTGGCTCTTTAGTATCAAATGCCAATATATATTTGGATTCTAATTTCCTTAAATATTTTTCTCTGTCTCCTCCCCGAACATCTTTTTTCACTCCATCTATTACGCTATACATTATTTCCTCTACTTTACCTCTGTGTACTTCATGTATGTGTCTAGCTACTGGGTAAGTCTCATCTCGATTTAAAATTGCCCTCAAATGTTGCAAAATTCTTTTGTGTACCTGCAATTTTGTGCTGCCTACATACATTTTGGGACAGCTGCATTTTAGTATATACACCACATGGTCGCTTTTGCAATTGTATTTGCCTCTAATGGAGTGTATAATTTTGCCTCCTACTTTGATAAAACTGATATTCTCTCCATTTTTGCAGGCTTTGCATTTAAAACATTTATAGAAGCCATCTTGGGGTTTGAGCCAATTAGTATTGGACGTTACATTTCTCACATCACTCTTGACTAAAATATCTTTCATGGATGTTCCTTTTCTGTATGTTATAATAGGTTTATTGCTTATTTGTTCCCCAATCACAGGATCACTCTTAAGCATGTGCCAATGCTTTTGTAGCAACTTTCTCATCTCCAAGTGTGCCATGTTGAACGTGGTTATAAACCTCGTTGTATTCTCTAACTTGTTCAATCTCTGTCCTGTTCTATTACATGTCCTAGATACTCCTCCATCTTGTCTGGAAAATAGAAGCAAATCCCTGGTGCGTGATTTTACTTTTCTCACTGCCCTTTCTAATATGGGTTGAGAATATCCCCTATCATATAATCTGTAAATCATTTCTCCTTGTACATCTTTAAAATTTTGCTCTGTGCTGCAAATTCTTTTGGCCCTTAGCAACTCACCGAATGGGATATTATCAATCAATGATTGTGGATGATAACTAGTGGCATGCAGAATACTATTGCCTGCTGTTGGCTTTCTATATACTGTTGTTTCTATTTTGTTATTGACAATCATTATTTTCACATCTAAAAATTCAATCTCATACTTATGGACTTTCCCAGTGAATCTTAGATTGCAATCATTTATATTAATCTCTTCCAAAAACTGTGTAGCAGTACTCATATCACCTTTCCAAATTATGAAAATATCGTCTATATACCTTAACCACAAAATTATGTTGTCATTCCATTTGTCCATGGGGGAATTGTTAAGGACCAATTCTTCCCACCACCCCATGTAGAGGTTGGCGTAACTTGGGGCAAAACATGTGCCCATCGCGGTACCCCGTTGCTGTTCAAAAATCTCTTGATTGAAAAAAAACATATTATGTTCAAGGCACCATTGTATCATTTCAATTAACATTTTACTATGCTGGTAAAAATGGATTGGTCTTGCACGTAAAAAGTGTTCAATAGCCTTTACCCCTAGATTATGTGGTATGCTTGTGTATAATGATGTAACATCTAGACATATCAGCAAAAATTCACTTTCCCATGTAATGTCGAAGATCCTCCTCAAAAAATCTGTACTATCCTTCAAATATGAGGCTAAATTCATTACTAGAGGTTGTAGAAAGGAATCTATATATTGGGACACATACTCAAAAAGACTCCCTCTGATAGATACTATCGGTCTACCTGGCGGCTTTAAGGCATCCTTGTGGATTTTTGGTATCGGGTAGAATACCGGGAGTTTGGGAAAATCAACCTTCAAAAATCTGTGTTCATGATCATTGATTAACCCCTCTTTTCTCCATTGCTCCAGTTTATTGTCAAAATTGACCTTAACTTCATCAACATGTTTCATATCAATCCTTCTGTAACATATTACATCATTTAGTTGCTTGTATGCTTCTTCCATATAATCCTCTATGGACCATATCACAACATTCCCCCCTTTGTCAGAACTTCTAATTATGATCCGTGGATTATTTGATAACTTATTCAAGGTCTTATAATAATTGTTCTTATTTCTACTGGTTTTGCTCATCATCTTCAACCTGAGAGCTTTCAGTTCTTTAATTATGGTATCCGAAAATTGATCAATCATGTCTCCACTTGGGGCTATATACATATATATGAACTTTTGTGTATTTTCACTCCTCTTGTTGTCCGTGGTCATAACCATCAGTGCCCAGGCGCAAGTGGTGGCAGAATTTGCATCACAATTAAAGATAAATGATTTTTAACAGGTAGCTATCCCACCCGGCAGGTCAAACAGGTCAACTGTAAACAGTAGAAAAGAGGATTGCTTCCTTCCCATAGATCTAGCAAAATATAAGTATGAATGTTTGTCTAAAGAATTAATCAAAAGTAAGCAAATATTTTACTTCCACAAGTACCGTGCTTCACCTTTGTGACAACCGGTGCATTTAAAGTATATTTGGTTGTTTTAGATCATTAGAATCTGTTATTGAACCTATTTTTGGGAGTTTGGCTTTGCCTCCAATTTCTGTTTAATTTTAGCAAACTGAAATAGTGGTATATGTTTAAGGAACATTTGTTTTTGTTAACTGACTGAAAAAATGGGTCTTGTAAAATCACCCTAATCCATCCATAATATGGCCCCTGTCAAAGTCAAATAGGTATATGCAATCCCATAAGCATTTGTGTATCACTTACAGTACCTGTGTCAGAGAAAAATGCCCACTTTCATTTCTAGGCTCAAAGGTAATTAACATAATTTAATTATGTATCTTTAGGAAATAATTAAGATTTCTTTATTGTTCCAGTTAATTATGTCCATCAAATGATGTTTGTGTTGTCTTAAGTTTGTTATTGTGGATGCCATGCCTGATAGAGACTTCTTGTTGCAGATTCCTTACCTTTGAATTTCCCACAGGTGTCGGACTGGATTATGAGAATTTTCATGAGCAGTACCCCTGCGTGCCGTTAGGTGGCATCAATCAGTTCCGCGCCCATTATTGGCGGCGTCCATGCCAGATATGACATTGCAGTTCCTCTATAGACGCCACCCCGGCCCGATGACGTCAGTTCTTTTCTTTCTGTGACAGATAGCACTTATCCAAAGAGAGCTAGCACTCATATTTGACTGCCTTTTTTCAACTTAGTCGAGGATTTTTTTTGGAGTTTTTAACTCCTGGTGTGTTGAGGATGTCTTTTAGGAAGACAGGATTCAAACCATGCGGATCGTGTCATCGGGCTATGTCCGTGATGGATCTGCACCTTGTGTGTCTTTGGTGCGTGGAACGTGACCACAACCCGAAGTCGTGCTCAGAGTGTCTGGCTATGCACCCGAAGGCTTTGAAGGAGTGGTCCCTGAAGCTGATGGAGGCCCGACACTCAACTCTTCACAATACGAGATCATGGTTGAGAGGGAATGTCCACGGATCGGCTGCATAGTCCTGTATCATCGTTGTCCCACTTACCAATTCCTTGAGGCATTCGGGCCAGTTAATGCACAAGAAGAAATCTAATAAGTTAAAGCATTCTTCGACTTCTCCTTCGTGGCTGACAAGACGAGGGCGCGTAAACGTTGAACCTTTGCCTGGGCCAAGTCTGCGCCTCCCTGAGTTTCTAGCAGCCAGAGGGACCCTCAGCTTAAAGAGTTATGAGGCCATGCACCAAATTTCTGGGCATTCCGACACCACTGGAGTGCTTTTGGGCCTTGCGGAGTCAGAAGGGGCCCATTTGTGCTTCACGCTGGTGGCTTAGGCCTCAACACCAAAGGGCACCCATAGATCCAGTGTTTAATCCGGACCAATGTTAGTCATATCACTCCGACCTTTCTGAAGGCGCCATCCCTATTCTAATCCACAACTCCAACACAAAGCCAGATGGGCACCATACAACGCCAATTCAGATGCCGGTAGGAGCCTTGCCTGCTATGTCTGACCCTGAGCCCCTTTCTTATAAGCTAGGTTACGGTGACGAATGGGAGGGGTCACTGGGCCCTTTAGAATACCAGCTCCAGGAAGAACTACCTATGGGACAGGTATGCAGACTTGGGTTAAGCAGCGGCCTGGATACTTCTCCAGATACTGGCATGCTTTCTCTCCCTACCTTGGCTACTGAGGAGTGAGCTTCCTATTCTATGGTGTAATTTTGACTGAAAGAGCACTGGGTTCCTGCCAGCCAGGTCGGAAGTGCCAGATCTTTTCCCCAAACTGCACAGTCATTTTTCCCAATTGGCAAAATCTTTAACACCTACTGTAAGTACCTAGTAAATGGTGCCTGTGGTACCTAGAGCCTATGAATGAAGGGTCCTTAAGGACTGCAGCACGAAATGTGCCACCCTAAGGGTCCCATCACCAAGCACATGACAGGCTGCCATTGCAGGCTGTGTGTCTTGGTGCAGGCAAAAGTGAAAACAGAACATGGAGTAAAGCCTGTGTGACATGTCCTCTAAACACTGCATGCAATATATGTAAGTAATCCCTCTAGCAGGCCTTACAGCCCTAAGGCAGGGTGCACTATACTACATGTGAGGGCATATCTGCAAGAGCAGATATGCCCGTGCTATGTCTGTCGATTCTGAGACATAGTAAGTGACCAGGGAACCCATTTTAAATGCATGTGCTGAGCACTGGTGTAGGAAGTTGGCTCTTTATATACTATTGCAAAGTGAGAGATAGTGTGCACAGAATCCAAGGGTTCCCCCTAGAGGTTGATAGTGGTAAAATTAGATAATACTAATGCTCTATTTTGTGGTAGTGTGGTCGGGCAAAAGGCTTATCAGAGCATTTGTTGTACACACACAGGCAATAAATGAGGAACACACACTCAGACTTAACTCCAGGCCCATAGGTTTTTATATAGAAAAAATATATTTTCTTAATTTATTTTTAGAACCTCAAGATTCAAATTTGAGGTAAGTACATACATTGTAAGATACTTCACACAGGTCTAAGTATAGAACTTTGATTTAAAGCAGTAGTACACACAGTTTTGGTTAAAATGGCAAATAGCTATTTTAAAAGTGGACACAGTGCAAAAATCAACGGTTCCTGGGGAGGTAAGTAATGGTTAGTTTTTCAGGTAAGTAAGACACTAGTTCAAGTTCCTGGGCATAGGCAGCCCACCGTTGGGGGTTCAAGGCAACCCCAAAGTTACCACACCAGCAGTGCAGGGCTGGTCAGGTGCAGAGGTCAAAGAAGTGCCCAAAACAAATAGGTGCCTATGAAGAACCGGGGGTGCTCCGGTTCCAGTCTGCCAGCAGGTAAGTACCTGCGTCCTCAGGGGGCAGACCAGGGGGGTTTTGTAGAGCACTGGGGGGGACACAAGTAGGCACTCAAAACACCCTCAGCGGCACAGGGGCGGCCGGGTGCAGTGTGCAAAGCAGGCGTCGGGTTTCAGGTAGGAATCAATGGAGGGACCCGAGGGTCACTCTAGTGGTGCAGGCAAGTACAGGGGGGGGCTTCTCGGGACAGCCACCACCTGGGCTAGGCAGAGGGTCGCCTTGGGGTCACTCCTGCGCTGGAGTTTGGTTCCTTCAGGTCCTGGGGGCTGCGGGTGCAGTGCTTGGTCCAGGCGTCGGGTCCCTTGTTACAGGCAGTCGCGGTCAGGGGGAGCCTCTGGATTCCCTCTGCAGGCATTGCTGTGGGGGCTCAGGGAGGTCTCTGTATCTCGAGCCCGAGGCGTCGGGTGCTGAGTGAGGGGTCCCCAGGGTGGCATAAGACATGCTGCAGCCCTTAGAGAACTTCCCTGGCATCAGGGCCCTTGGCACCAGGGGTACCAGTTACAAGGGACTTACCTGAGTGCCAGGGCTGTGCCAAATGTGGAAGCAAAGGTACAGTTTAGGGAAAGAACACTGGTGCTGGGGCCTGGTTAGCAGGGTCCCAGCACACTTTCAATCAAAACCTGGCATCAGCAAAGGCAAAAAGTCATGGTGTAACCATGCCAAGGTGGCAATTCCTTACAGGTCCTGTCTTGGGATCTGTTCTGAGCTGTTCCCCCAGTCTTCTTGCCTTTTCTCTTGGGAGGCTGATCCACTATTTCAGGATCCAGCTCTCCTGTTTCTCTCTGAGGTTTGCTCTGTGCTCTAATCTTGACACAAGCCCACTCTGGGATCCCAAGCATTTTTGCATGGGTCTTTCGCTCTATCTCAGCCCCTGGGTAATGCTGCAAGTCATTACCAAGTAGGCAATCTACAGGGATAGATGAGGACACAACCACTTCTTTCTGCCCTGCTACTCCTCCCCATTCAAAGTTTACCATAGCCATGGGTTGGATCTTGGTCTCATTGTCAGAATTGGTGACAGGATAAGACCTCCCTACCAGGAACTGAGTTGAGGGGACCAGGTGATACCATGGTGATACTAGCCCCTGTTTTTCCACATTAATTACAGGGTGCTGCCTGTATTTGTTCATATTACTTGGCCAGGCAGCACAGGATAAATCTACCCACTCTGTGACTAATGTTGCCTCTGTGGGGACACTGACATGGTCGGGCCACATCTCTGACACCGTCTGGATTTTGGCAACTGCATTTACTGCAGATTGACTAGAGACATTCTTTTTGTTTTTCCAGCCAGAGTCTCAAGTTTGGTGCCCTTTAGTTTTATAATCTTGGCACCAAGCCTTGCTTGGTCAAAGTGGTTCCCTTTGTACCCTCCCCTGGACTGTGAGTAGTCTCTGGGCCCACCCTCCTGTGCAGATTTTTGGGGGCCTTGAGAAAACTCTTTGTTGTTTTTGTTTTGGCTTCTATCTTTCTGGGGGGGGGGGGGGGGGGGAGGTTTGGCCTTTTTCCTTTGGCCTCCCCCCACCACTGGTAGTTTTGAGGGGAAAGAGGAGCCAGGTGTACCAGATGTTGATGTAGCCTATCGTTGGAGCAATTACTCAACAGATGCTCTTTCACAAACAAATAGTACAGCCCATCATAATCTTGTACTTTGTTCCCGGCTAACCACCCACCCAGCATTTTTACTGAATAGCCCACAAAGTCAAACCAGGTCTAGCTCTGGGATTTTCAAGCCTCCCTGAACTTTATCCTGTACTCTTCATTTGTAAACCCAAAGCCCTCAATCAGGGTACCCTTCATGAGGTCATAGGATTTAGAATCTGCCTCATTCAGTGTCAGGAGCCTGTCCCTGCACTTTCCTGAGAATAACTCCCAAATGAGTGTTCCCAGTGTTTCTTTTCAATTCCCCACCCAGTACAGGCTCTTTCAAAGGCAGTAAACCATTTCACTAGATCATCCCCTTCAGTGATGGGAGGGACAACACCTTTTGGGAGGTTTATGTTGACCGCTTTTTCTTTCAACTCTTGTATGCTGCCGCCAGAGATGGGTGCCAAGCCCAACTCTTTCCTTTCTTTTTCTATCTCCAAAAGCTGACTTTCTAAAGCCAGTCTTGTGTTCAGCCTGGCAATATCCAGATGTGTATCTGTGGGTGCTCTAGAGCTTGTGTGAAAAGAGGAGCTACCCACATCCCTATTGTCCACAGGTTCATCATACACCTCAGATGCATCATCATTAGCTAGGGGGAGGATCTCTTTCATACTGGGCCACCAGAAACCTATGTTTCTCTGTTTTGGGGCTTTTCTCAGTTTGACGTTTGTACAGCCTGCAGAGTTTCCTTAATTGATTATAGCTATATGCCTCATAAGGTTCCAGGTGAGCTCCCGGTTTCCGTACTCTGCTTCTGACATTTTTATATTACTAAAGTCAGGACCTTTTTAGAATTTAGAATTCCCATTTTTGGATAACCAACTAAAGCAAAAGACTTAACACTTTTCCTAAGTTGTAGGGACCTAACCAGGGTCCTATAACTTATTTTTAGAAAATTGCAAACACGGTTAGTCAATTAGAAAATCAAAAAGAGTTATCTAAAGACAATTTTGAGAGTTATTCATGTGTTCGCACAATTGAAAAAGTGGTATCCGCAAATTCAAAGCCTTTATCCCACCAAATGTAGGAGGATGGCACCCTCTACGTAGTGTGCAAAACTAGGCACACTGTGCAGGGGTCCAGGCAACCACATGTTGGTTTCCAGAGATAAAAATTAAACCACCTAATGCTCCAATTTTTAAGGTAGCTGGTCGAGCAATTAGACAAATCCAGGAGATGTGCTAAGTATTTGCTATACTCACAAATCCAATCATGCACCACACAAACTCAATAAATAACTCGAGACCAGAATTTATTAAAATGCTACAGACTTTTATATAAGTTTTAAGACCAAGATCTTTAAGTTATGTTAAGTACTTTTTGAGATATGACTTTTCAAAGTTTTAATAAAGTTAGTCTTTCTGTGCGTAATTATGCACCATAGGAATCTATAGGCAGTCACTTTTAATAATGCAGTAAAATTGTACAGTCGAGATACTAGTCTCTTTTCTTGCAGGGTGGCCGTAGTAGTCGTGGGCACACTGTGCCAGCTGGAGTGCCTCAGGCTGCTCCAGGTTCCGGCGGGAGCAGCGTTGGAAAGTCTCTTGGCACTGGTTTGCAGATTTAAAGATGATGGCTGGGGATCCCCTTGGGCTGTTGAGGTCACAAGGGGTTGGGGACCCAGGGCACACAGCAGATCCTGTGATGCAAGGCTTAGGGCGGCCAGGTGCAGGGCTATTTGAAGGTCCTGAATGCTGTGCGCAAAAGGTTCCCTTGGAGCTGGAGGCAAGTCTTCTTCCTTGGGCCTTGCAGGACGTCGTGGGTACTCTGGTGGGAGGTCCGGGGTGTCACTCACGTCCCTCGACTAGGGCGTCCTCCTGGTCCAGTTGGAGCACTTGGGGAGCTATTTTTGGGGTTGTCTGACGTGTACTGACAAGTACCTGGGTTATTGGCACAACTCGGCTACAGGTCTGGCTGCGACTTCAAGTTGCAAAGATATTGTCCGGTTGGTGAAGTGATCCGCATCGGTTGGATGGTTCCTTGCAGGTTCCTTTGGTTTCTTGAGTGGTGCCTCCACTCAGGAGGAACATGCGAAGCCTGGAGGTCCTGGGGTCTTTTGGGGGCTCGAGTTCAAGGGTGGTGGCCCTTTGAAGCTCACCGCCAGGAGAGTGCACGTTCCTGAGGGAGGAGGTGTTAGCTCCTCCACCCAGGAACGGCATTGTTTTACAACCAGAGAGCCATGGCTCTCCCCCAGGTTTGTATATTGGCCGTTTGGAAGTGGCAGGCTGGATGGAACCAGTCACCGACTGTGCCAGTTAAGTTAGCTTTTGCACCTCTAAGGTGACCCCTGGGTACTTTTGGGGTTAAATCCAATACTGGCTCCAGTTTGGATTTAATATTATGAGTTGTTTGATACCAAACAACCCAGGGTACATAGTGGCCATCGTGTAACTGGGAAACTCATGTTTTACCAGTGTCCAGTACATGTACTTAAAATGGCTGCTCTGTTCACTCACTATGTCCCAGGATTGGCAAGGACACAGTGGGGGCATATTGCTCATGCAGCTATGCCCTCACATATAGTGTATGGTGCCTTAGGGCTGTAAGGCCTACCAGAGGGGTGACTTATCCATAATGTAAGGAAATGCCTCCTTGGCATGGTTACCCCCTGACATTTTGCCTTTGCTGATGCCAAGTTATGATTTGAAAGTGTGCTGAGGCCTGCTAATCAGGCCCCAGCACCAGTGTTCTTTCCCTAACCTGTACCTTTGTCTCCACAATTGGCACACCCTGGCATCCAGGTAAGTCCCTTGTAACTGGTACCCCTGGTACCAAGGGCCCTGATGCCAGGGAAGGTCTCTAAGGGCTGCAGCATGTCTTATGCCACCCTGGGGGACCCCTCACTCAGCACAGACACACTGCTTGCCAGCTTGTGTGTGCTGGTGGGGAGAAAATGACTAAGTCGACATGGCACTCCCCTCAGAGTGCCATGCCAACCTCACACTGCCTATGGCATAGGTAAGTCACCCCTCTAGCAGGCCTTAGAGCCCTAAGGCAGGGTGCACTATACCACAGGTGAGGGCATAGGTGCATGAGCACTATGCCCCTACAGTGTCTAAGCAAAACCTTAGACATTGTAAGTGCAGGGTAGCCTTAGGTGTATACGGTCTGGGAGTCTGTCATACACAAACTCCACAGCACCATAATGGCTACACTGAAAGCTGGGAAGTTTGGTATCAAACATCTCAGCACTATAAATGCACACTGATGCCAGTGTACATTTTATTGTGATATACACCCAGCGGGCATCTTAGAGATGCCCCCTGAAAACATACCCGACTTCCAGTGTGGGCTGACTAGTTTTGCCAGCCTGCCACACACCAGACATGTTGCTGGCCACATGGGGGAGAGTGCCTTTGTCACTCCGTGGCCAGTAACAAAGCCTGTACTGGGTGGAGGTGCTTCTCACCTCCCCCTGCAGGAACTGGAACACCTGGCGGTGAGCCTCAAAGGCTCACCCCCTTTGTTACAGCGCCACAGGGCATCCCAGCTAGTGGAGATGCCCGCCCCTCCGGCCACAGCCCCCACTTTTGGCGGCAAGGCCGGAGGAGATAATGAGAAAAACAAGGAGGAGTCACTGGCCAGTCAGGACAACCCCTAAGGTGTCCTGAGCTGAGGTGACTCTGACTTTTAGAAATCCTCCATCTTGCAGATGGAGGGTTCCCCCAATAGGATTAGGGATGTGCCCCCCTCCCCACCGGGAGGAGGCACAAAGAGGGTATAGCCACCCTCAGGGCTGGTAGCCATTTGCTACTAACCTCCCAGACCTAAACACACCCCTAAATTGAGTATTTAGGGGCCCCCAGAACCAAGAAAGATAGATTCCTGCAACCTGAAGTCGAAGAAGGACTGCTGACCTGAAGCCCTGCAGAGAAGACGGAGACACCAACTGCTTTGGCCCCAGCCCTACTGGCCTGCCTCCCCACTTCAAGAAAAACTGCAACAGCAACGCCTCAGAGGACTACCCTGCATCTAAAAGGACCAAGAAACTCCAGAGGACAGCGGCCCTGTTCCAAAGAAACTGCAACTTTGCAACAAAGAAGCAACTTTTAAAGACCACACGTTTCCCGCCGGAAGCGTGAGACTTTCCACTTTGCACCCGACACCCCCGGCTCGACCTGCGGAAAACTAACTCTACAGGGAGGACTCCCCGGCGACTGCAAGCCCGTGAGTAGCCAGAGTTGACCCCCCTGAACCCCCACAGCGACAGCCAGGGAAGGTCTCTAAGGGCTGCAGCATGTCTTATGCCACCCTAGGGACCCCTCACTCAGCACAGACACACTGCTTGCCAGCTTGTGTGTGCTGATGGGGAGAAAATGACTAAGTCGACATGGCACTCCCCTCAGGGTGCCATGCCAACCTCCCACTGAAGTGGGGGCTGTATCCAGGGGGCGGGCATCTCCACTAGCTGGAGTGCCCTGGGGCATTGTAACACGAAGCTTGAGCCTTTGAAGCTCACTGCTAGGTGTTACAGTTCCTGCAGGGGGGAGGTGTGAAGCACCTCCACCCAGAGCAGGCTTTGTTTCTGTACTCAGAGAGCACAAAGGCTCTCACCGCATGAGGTCAGACACTCGTCTCTCAGCAGCAGGCTGGAACAGACCAGTCAGTCCTGCACTGAACAATTGGGTAAAATACAGGGGGCATCTCTAAGATGCCCTCTGTGTGCATTTTTTTATAAATCCAACACTGGCATCAGTGTGGGTTTATTATTCTGAGAAGTTTGATACCAAACTTCCCAGTATTCAGTGTAGCCATTATGGAGCTGTGGAGTTCGTTTTTGACAGACTCCCAGACCATATACTCTTATGGCTACCCTGCACTTACAATGTCTAAGGTTTTGCTTGGACACTGTAGGGGCATAGTGCTCATGCACCTATGCCCTCACCTGTGGTATAGTGCACCCTGCCTTAGGGCTGTAAGGCCTGCTAAAGGGATGACTTTACCTATGCCATAGGCAGTGTGAGGTTGGCATGGCACCCTGAGGGGAGTGCCATGTCGACTTAGTCATTTTCTCCCCACCAGCACACACAAGCTGGCAAGCAGTGTGTCTGTGCTGAGTGAAGGGTGCCTAGGGTGGCATAAGACATGCTGTGGCCCTTAAAGACCTTCCCTGGCATCAGGGCCCTTGGTACCAGGGGTACCAGTTACAAGGGACTTGCCTGGGTTGTGCCAATTGCGGAGACAATGGTACATTTTAGGTGAAAGAACACTTGTGCTGGGGCCTGGTTAGCAGGGTCCCAGCACACTTCTCAGTCAAGTCAGCATCAGTATCAGGCAAAAAGTGGGGGGTAATTGCAACAGGGAGCCATTTCCTTACACAAGCCCCCCCCCCCCCCCCCTCTCACCCCCCCCCCCCCCCCCCCCAGCCCACAGGCCAGGAGATTCAGCCAAAGCTGGGAGAGTCTTCCTAGTCTGTCAGGCGAGGAAGAGTAGAGGAAATAGGCTGGTTTGTTGCAGGGCCTACTCTGCCTTACATCCTCCTGTTCAGGTTATTCCCTGTGGGGAACTGACCCACTTCCACAGTGATAGGACCTAGTCTGAATTGCCTCTTGTCTGTGCTTTTAATGTCTTCACCCATTCTCTCTATTTAGGGTTTAGAGGTATCCACCTCTGCTAATCTTATCTTAACCAGGGTCACCCCTAGCTTACCCAAAGAGGTTACCCAGAGCTGGAGTAACCCCACCATGACCAATAGGGTCAGGGGGCCTAACTTGCTATTTGGCCTGGGGTCAGACCACCATGCCAAGGATAGTGCACCCATAAAGACTAACACCCAGCAGAGGCAACTGACAGCTGTCAGTGCCCAGAACCACACCTTTAGCTCATCACCTACAAGTGAAGGGGCTAACTTACAGGCTTCTTTGGGTTCAGGGTGCCTGTCTGCATCTTGTAGTAAACACCCTCCTTCCACTCTTTCTTCTGTTAACTGAGGAGCCACCCACTCAGGTTTAACAGTTGCCTGACTAGCCAGGACTTCTTGTGGGCGAGGTTGGACTTTACCAGTGCCATTTTTGGAGTTCTCCCCTATTGGAGCAGAATCTCCTTGGCTTGTTGGAACCTTGGCTAAAGGTTGTCCACCTTTCCTACTATGTTTTCCTTTCTTTTTCTTTTGGGGCCTACTTGGAGTTACTGCAGGGGCAGAACGTCCAGAATCCTTGGGAGAGGACTGGCACTGGACCAGTTCCTCTCTTGGGCTCTGACTAACCTCTGGGTAGTCATTTCCAAGGAGACAATCAAGGGGGAGGTCTGTACTGACTACCACCCTTCTCCAGCTAAAAGTCCCACCCACTTCTATGGGCACAAAAGCCACGGCCTATCAGTGACCCTGTCTGGGCTAACTCTTACTCTGGCAGTCTCACCTGGGACGTACTAGTTTGAGAACACCAGCCTGTCATGCACAATAGTGTGACTGGCACAAGTGTCTCTCAGGGCAGTGGCTGGGATTCCATTCACCAGTAGGTGGTGGAAGTGTCTACTTCCCTCTGGAATCTCCAACTCACCTGTTGGGCCCTTTTTCCAGTTGAAAGCTATGAAGACCTCCTCATCTGAGGAGTCATCCCCAATGGCTACACTGGTCACCCCTGGGATTTTGCTAGGGGGCTTGTTTTTGGGACAAGAAGTGTCCTTGGTGTGGTGCCCTGTCTGTCTACAGTTTTGGCACCATGCCTTAGTGGCATCCCAGTTCTTACCCTTTGTTTTGGGTTGTGTCTTGGGGCCCACCCACCTGGTCTGGTTTTTGGGGGCCTACAGAGGACTCTTTTTCTTTATTTCTAGTGGGGAGGCTTTGTAACCTCTTTCTTTTGGTCACCCACAGTGGAAGACTTGGTTACCCTAGTCTTGACCCAGTGGTCTGCCTTCTTTCCCAATTCGTGGGGAGAAATTGGACCTAGGTCTACCAGATACTGATGCAACTTTGCATTGAAGCAGTTACTTAAAATGTGTTCTTTCATAAACAAATTATAAAGCCCAACATAGTCATGCACTTCATTTCCATTTACCCAACCATCCAGTGTTTTCACTGAGTAGTCTACAAAATCAACCCAGGTCTGGCTCGAGGATTTTTGAGCCCCCCTGAACCTAATTCTATACTCCTCAGTGGAGAATCCAAAGCCCTCAATCAGGGTAGCCTTCATGAGGTCATAGGATTCTGCATCTTTTACAGAGTGTGAGGAGTCTATCCCTAC
The DNA here is from genome assembly GCF_031143425.1 of Pleurodeles waltl. Lineage (NCBI taxonomy): Eukaryota > Metazoa > Chordata > Amphibia > Caudata > Salamandridae > Pleurodeles > Pleurodeles waltl. The sequence continues at coordinate 747,060,204 of NC_090440.1, read as the reverse complement.
ACTTTCCAGTGAACATTTCCCAAAGGAGAGCACCCCAGTGACATCTGTTTACTTTTCTGGTTGCACAAGCCTTCTCAAAAGCTGTGAACCATTTGGTGATGTCACCACCATCTTCATATTTAGTTACAATCCCTTTTGGGATTTTCAACATGTCAGGAGAATCTCTGACCCTATTTATGTTGCTGCCACCATTGATGGGACCAAAACCCATCTATTGTCTTTCCGTTTCTATGGCTAGGAGCTGTCTCTCTAAAACCAATCCTTAGGCCATCCTGGCTAGCAGGAGGTCCTCTTCATTGAGGCTGCCCTCAATGCTTCCAGAGTTGCTGGACTCTCCTGTGAGAAGCAGCATCTCTGACTATCACTTGTGGAGACAGGGTTTGAGGGACCCTGTTCTCCCTAACTAGGATTGGAGGTGGGAATTCCTCCACATCACTAGCTTCCTCCTCTGGGAAGGTATCCTCAGAGGGGGTTGTTTTTAGCAAACTCCTCCAAAAGCTCCTGGAGCTGTACTTTGGTAGAGTTTGAACCAGTTTTAATCTTTTTGATTTTGCAGAGAGACCTTAACTCTGACATCCTAAGATGCAGGTAAGGGGTGACGTTGAGTTCCATCACTATCTCTTCTGCATTAGACATTATGTTTCTAAAAGTTGGAATACTTTTTAAGAATCTAAAACTATCTCTAGAACTTAATCCAAACTTTTACAAAACTTTTAAACTCTAAAAGAAATGCTAACGGGGACTAACACAAGGCCCTAGCAGGACTTTTAAAAAATTTGAAAAATAGCTCAAATTTCAAAAATTAGTTTCTAATGACAATTTTTGGAATTTAGTCGTGTGATCAGGTATTGGCTGAGTAGTCCAGCAAATGCAAAGTCTTGTACCCCACCGCTGATCCACCAACGTAGGAAGTTAGCTCTGTATGTACTATTTCAAAGTAAGAAATAGCATGCACAGAGTCCAAGGGTTCCCCTTAGAGGTACGATAGTGGCAAAAAGAGATAATTCTGATGCTCTGTTTTGTGGTAGTGTGGTCGAGAAGTAGGCTTATCAGAGGGTAGTGTTAAGCATTTGTTGTACATACACACAGGCAATAAATGAGGAACGCACACTCAAAGACAATTCCAGGCCAATAGGTTTTTGTATAGAAAAATATATTTTCTTAGTTTATTTTAAGAACCACAGGTTCAAGGTTTACAATCAATACTTTAAATGAAAGGTATTTCACTTAGGAACTTTAGGAACTTTGAATTAGCAAAATAGCACATACAGTTTTCACACAAATGGCAATAAGCTGTTTTAAAACTGGACACTGCAATTTTCAACAGTTCCTGGGGGAGGTAAGTGTTTGTTAGTTTTGCAGGTAAGTAAACCACCTACAGGGTTCAAAGTTGGGTCCAAAGTAGCCCACCGTTGGGGGTTCAGGGCAACCCCAAAGTTACCACACCAGCACCTCAGGGCCGGTCAGGTGCAGAGGTCAAAGTGGTGCCCAAAACACATAGGCTTCAATGGAGAAGGGGGTGCCCCGGTTCCAGTCTGCCAGCAGGTAAGTACCCGCGTCTTCGGAGGGCAGACCAGGGGGGTTTTGTAGGGCACCGGGAGGGGACACAAGTCAGCACAAAAAGTACACCCTCAGCGGCACGGGGGCTGCCGGGTGCAGAGTGCAAACAGGCGTCAGGTTTGCAATAGGTTTCAATGGGAGACCAAGGGGTCTCTTCAGCGAAGCAGGCAAGGGGGGGGGGGCTCCTCTGGGTAGCCACCACCTGGGCAAGGGAGAGGGCCACCTGGGGGTCGCTTCTGCACTGGAGGTCGGATCCTTCAGGTCCTGGGGGCTGCGGGTGCAGTGTCTTTACCAGGCGTCGGGTTCTTGGAAGCAGGCAGTCGCGGTCAGGGGGACCCTCTGGATTCCCTCTGCAGGCGTCGCTGCGGGGGCTCAGGGGGGTCAACTCTGGCTACTCACCGGGTCGCAGTCGCCGGGGAGTCCTCCCTGTAGTGTTGGTTGCCCGCAGGTCGAGCCGGGGGCGTTGGGTGCAGAGTGCAAAGTCTCATGCTTCCGGCGGGAAACGTGTTGTCTTTAAAAGTTTCTTCTTTGTTTCAAAGATGTTTATTCTTTGGAGCAGAGCCGCTGTCCTCAGGAGTTCTTGGTCATTTTAGATGCAGGGTAGTCCTATGAGGCTTCAGAGGTCGCTGGACCCTGTGTAACGCGTCGCTGTTACAGTTTTTCTTGAAGTGGGGAGACAGGCCGATAGAGCTGGGGCCAAAGCAGTTGGTGTCTCCGTCTTCTCTGCAGGGCTTTCAGGTCAGCAGTCCATCTTCGTCTTAGGTTGCAGTAATCTAGTTTCCCAGGTTCTGGGGAGCCCCTAAATACTGAATTTAGGGGTGTGTTTAGGTCTGGGAGGGCAGTAGTTAATGGCTACTAGCCCTGAGGGTGGCTACACCCTCGTTGTGCCTCCTCCCTGAGGGGAGGGGGCACATCCCTAATCCTATTGGGGGAATCCTCCATCTGCAAGATGGAGGATTTCTAAAAGTCAGAGTCACCTCAGCTCAGGACACCTTAGGGGTTGTCCTGACTGGCCAGTGACTCCGCCTTGTTTTTCTCATTATCTCTCCTGGACTTGCCGCCAAAAGTGGGGGCTGTGTCCAGGGGGTGGGCATCTCCACTAGCTGGAGTGCCCTGGGGCATTGTAACACGAAGCCTGAGCCTTTGAGGCTCACTGCTAGGTGTTACAGTTCCTGCAGGGGGGAGGTGTGAAGCACCTCCACCCAGAGCAGGCTTTTGTTTCTGTCCTCAGAGAGCACAAAGGCCCTCACCACATGGGGTCAGAAACTCGTCTCTCAGCAGCAGGCTGGCACAGACCAGTCAGTCCTGCACTGAACAATTGGGTAAAATACAGGGGACATCTCTAAGATGTCCTCTGTGTGCATTTTTTAATAAATCCAACACTGGCATCAGTGTGGGTTCATTATTCTGGGAAGTTTGATACTAAACTTCCCAGTATTCAGTGTAGCCATTATGGAGCTGTGGAGTTCGTTTTTGACAGACTCCCAGACCATATACTCTTATGGCTACTGTAAGGAAATGCCTCCTTGGCATGGTTACCCCCTGACTTTTTGCCTTTGCTGATGCTATGTTTTGAATTGAAAGTGTGCTGAGGCCTGCTAACCAGGCCCCAGCACCAGTGTTCTTTCCCTAACCTGTACTTTTGATTCCACAATTGGCACACCCTGGCATCCAGATAAGTCCCTTGTAACTGGTACCTCTGGTACCAAGGGCCCTGATGCCAGGGAAGGTCTCTAAGGGCTGCAGCATGTATTATGCCACCCTAGAGACCCCTCACTCAGCACAGACACACTGCTTACCAGCTTGTGTGTGCTAGTGAGAACAAAATGAGTAAGTCGACATGGCACTCCCCTCAGGGTGCCATGCCAGCCTCTCACTGCCTATGCAGTATAGGTAAGACACCCCTCTAGCAGGCCTTACAGCCCTAAGGCAGGGTGCACTATACCATAGGTGAGGGTACCAGTGCATGAGCACTGTGCCCCTACAGTGTCTAAGCAAAACCTTAGACATTGTAAGTGCAGGGTAGCCATAAGAGTATATGGTCTGGGAGTCTGTCAAACACGGACTCCACAGCACCATAATGGCTACACTGAAAACTGGAAAGTTTGGTATCAAACTTCTCAGCACAATAAATGCACACCGATGCCAGTGTACATTTTATTGCAAAATACACCCCAGAGGGCACCTTAGAGGTGCCCCCTGAAACTTAACCGACTGTCTGTGTAGGCTGACTAGTTCCAGCAGCCTGCCACACTAGAGACATGTTGCTGGCCCCATGGGGAGAGTGCCTTTGTCACTCTGAGGCCAGTAACAAAGCCTGCACTGGGTGGAGATGCTAACACCTCCCCCAGGCAGGAGCTGTAACACCTGGCGGTGAGCCTCAAAGGCTCACCCCTTTGTCACAGCACCGCAGGACACTCCAGCTAGTGGAGTTGCCCGCCCCCTCCGGCCCCGGCCCCCACTTTTGGCGGCAAGGCCAGAGAAAATAATGAGAATAACAAGGAGGAGTCACTGGCCAGTCAGGACAGCCCCTAAGGTGTCCTGAGCTGAGGTGACTCTAACTTTTAGAAATCCTCCATCTTGCAGATGGAGGATTCTCCCAATAGGATTAGGGATGTGACCCCCTCCCCTTGGGAGGAGGCACAAAGAGGGTGTACCCACCCTCAGGGCTAGTAGCCATTGGCTACTAACCCCCCAGACCTAAACACGCCCTTAAATTTAGTATTTAAGGGCTTCCCTGAACCTAAAGATTTAGATTCCTGCAACAACAAGAAGAAGGACTGCCTAGCTGAAAACCCCTGCAGAGGAAGACCAGAAGACAACAACTGCCTTGGCTCCAGAAACTCACCGGCCTGTCTCCTGCCTTCCAAAGAACTCTGCTCCAGCGATGCCTTCCAAAGGGACCAGCGACCTCTGAATCCTCTGAGGACTGCCCTGCTTCGACGACGACAAGAAACTCCCGAGGACAGCGGACCTGCTCCAAAAAGACTGCAACTGTATCCAAAGGAGCAGCTTTAAAGAACCCTGCAATCTCCCCGCAAGAAGCGTGAGACTTGCAACACTGCACCCGGCGACCCCGACTCGGCTGGTGGAGAACCAACACCTCAGGGAGGACCCCCGGACTACTCTACGACTGTGAGTACCAAAACCTGTCCCCCCTGAGCCCCCACAGCGCCGCCTGCAGAGGGAATCCCAAGGCTTCCCCTGACCGCGACTCTCTGAAACCTAAGTCCCGACGCCTGGAAAAGACCCTGCACCCGCAGCCCCCGGGACCTGAAGGACCGGACTTTCACTGCAGAAGTGACCCCCAGGAGTCCCTCTCCCTTGCCCAAGTGGAGGTTTCCCCGAGGAAGCCCCCCCTTGCCTGCCTGCAGCGCTGAAGAGATCCCTTGATCTCTCATTGACTTCCATTGCGAACCCGACGCTTGTTCTAACACTGCACCCGGCCGCCCCCGCCCCGCTGAGGGTGAAATTTCTGTGTGGGCTTGTGTCCCCCCCGGTGCCCTACAAAACCCCCCTGGTCTGCCCTCCGAAGACGCGGGTACTTACCTGCTGGCAGACTGGAACCGGGGCACCCCCTTCTCTCCATTGAAGCCTATGCGTTTTGGGCACCACTTTGAACTCTGCACCTGACCGGCCCTGAGCTGCTGGTGTGGTAACTTTGGGGTTGCTCTGAACCCCCAACGGTGGGCTACCTTGGACCAAGAACTGAACCCTGTAAGTGTCGTACTTACCTGGTAAAACTAACAAAAACTTACCTCCCCCAGGAACTGTGAAAATTGCACTAAGTGTCCACTTTTAAAATAGCTATTTGTGAATAACTTGAAAAGTATACATGCAATTGAAATGATTCAAAGTTCCTAATGTACTTACCTGCAATACCTTTCAAACAAGATATTACATGTTAAATTTGAACCTGTGGTTCTTAAAATAAACTAAGAAAATATATTTTTCTATAACATAACCTATTGACTGGATTTGTCTCTGAGTGTGTGTACCTCATTTATTGTCTATGTGTATGTACAACTAATGCTTAACACTACTCCTTGGATAAGCCTACTGCTCGACCACACTACCACAAAAATAGAGCATTAGTATTATCTATTTTTACCACTATTTTACCTCTAAGGGGAACCCTTGGACTCTGTGCAGGCTATTCCTTACTTTGAAATAGCACATACAGAGCCAACTTCCTACAGCTACCCTGCACTTACAATGTCTAAGGTTTTGCTTAGACACTGTAGGGGCATAGTGTTCATGCACCTATGCCCTCACCTGTGGTATAGTGCACCCTGCCTTAGGGCTGTAAGGCCTGCTAGAGGGGTGACTTACCTATGCCATAGGCAGTGTGAGGTTGGCATGGCACCCTGAGGGGCGTGCCATGTCGACTTAGTCATTTTCTCCCCACCAGCACACACAAGCTGACAAGCAGTGAGTCTGTGCTGAGTGAGGGATCCCTAGGGTGGCATAAGACATGCTGCAGCCCTTAGAGACCTTCCCTGGCATCAGGGCCCTTGGTACCAGGGGTACCAGTTACAAGGGACTTAACTGGATGCCAGGATGTGCCAATTGTGGAGACAAAGGTACAGTTTTAGGGAAAGAACACTGGTGCTGGGGCCTGGTTAGCATAACTTGGCATCAGCAAAGGCAAAAAGTCAGGGGGTAACCATGCCAAGGAGGCATTTCCTTACATATGACAATCAAGTAAATGCCATTATCTCCTCCTCCTTTTACAGACTAAGGGTAATTAAGAAAATCCTTCTATACAGTTCATCTGATTTACAGAAAACAGTAGTTAGTCTTGTGGGCAGATGTATCAAAGACCTGTTTTGCGTTTCTTAAATAGCGGATTTTAAGAAATTGCTATTTGAGAAATGCAAAATGGGATTTAAGAAAATAGCGGATCCCTAATAGCGATTTCTTAAGATTTGCAATCACTATTAGGGAATGGGACTCCATTCATCCCTGTGGACCTGAAAACCCATAGGTGCAAATGGTTTTGCATTTCCTAATTTGTGAATTTTTCTTAGGAATTCGCAACTTAGGTAATGCAAATCCAAGGGTACTACCCCCACCCGCCCCCAAAAAAAGAAATTGTGCACATGTAAAGCGCACACATACATGGCACTTTTAAAAATGCATTTTTAATGCATTTTTTAAAATTGCACTTGGTTACCACCAAATTTGAACTTGTGGTAATTCCATTTCCTAAATGCCCAGTTCGCATTTAGGAAATGGCTGATACATGTGCATAGGTAATCGCAAATAGGTATTCCCTATTTGCAATTACCTATTTAGGGAATCGCAATTTGTAATTCACTAAATAGTCGCAATTTTAGGAAATCACTATTTTAGTGGTTCCTTAAAATTGCACTGTGAATGCCTTTCATAAATTCTGAAATGCTATTTTGCATTCACAAACGGGTGAATGTTATGACTTGCACCGTTTGCGAATGCAAAATTATTGGATACATCTAGCCCTTAGTTTAGTCTAACTTAGACTACTGTAACAGTCTCTTCTTGAACATGCAAATACATGAACAAGTTCCATACTCTGCAAAAAGCGGATGCACACGTCTTGTTAGGGCTGCCTAAATGTAAGTCTGCAACAGAAGCCGTGCGATTGCTTCAGTGGCTACCAGTTAAACAGCGAATTACCTTTAAGGCCCTGTGCATTGCTCACAAAGCATTCCACGAGATAGGCCCAGAGTATCAGAAAGACAGTTTCAAATGGTACTGCCCCTGTAGGTCTCTGTGCTCCATTGGTGCCAAAAAGGTTGTAGTCTTTAAGTTCAAACGCTTTTAATGGGGCAGGAGGAATTAGTATTGCTGTGTGTACATCTGAATTATGGAATATTTCTCCCTTTACACATCTTATCTATGACCAATCTGGCTTTTCCGTAATCAGTAGAGGTTATTCAGACCTTTGTAACAGTGACAGAGCCAAGACACCGCCGAGTAGTTGTTTGCTTTAAAAGTACCTATAACAAGGAAAAAGGGAGCTTCTATGGCATTTGTGGGTAATATATCGTTAAAGGACATTTGTACAGCTACTTCAAGGTTCTCAACAGACATCTTTACAAAACAATACCATGTAGATGTTTAGGCAAGAAAAGAAGCACAATTGGTTAAAATACTCCTACTTCTGTGAAGGCTGCACCATCTAGGCTGTACAAAAAACTAAAAACCTTCAGAGCACGATAAGTTGTTCCTGGGGGTGGATCCTCCACTTTACACATTCATCATTGCTACAGCAAGAAAAATCATGCTGCTCTTCCTTTGTCCACTATTTTGCAGACAATGAGAGTGAACTCTTGGACCCCGTGAGCAGGAACATCTGGGGCACTTCACTGACAAATGGTAAATCTGCAAGTACAACTGTCCTCTTGGAGACACAAGACAAATTCCTATAGGATTTGTCACAGCAGTTTGTCAGTGACTTGCTTCAAGAAAGAAGTGATGATTTAATGGAGATCCTTAGTGAAGGCGTAATGGTCTCCAATCAGATAATTTGTGCTGCTATTGGCACCTCAGGTCCAGCTGTACATGGCAACTCAAAGCCTGGTGGTAAGATGCTCAGCAGTACCTGCCTAGATTTCACACCAGCATCATGCAGACAAACTTAATCAGGAAGGTCAACATCCTTATGCAGATGCAGGCTGGTTAGGTGGTTCTGCCTCACCAAAAACAATTGGTAATTAGTTTACTCTACTTTCTGGTGAAGAAGAAAGGACCTAAAAATGAATTCTGACCCATACTGAGTTCCAAAGTAGCAAACAAGTGACTAAGTAAAGAGATGTTCAGACTGCTAGCACTCAATCAAATCTATCCTCCGCTCAATTAAGGGGCTTGGCTGCGCTCCATAGATTTTCAGGATGCTGGTTTCCAAATCCCTACTATCAAAAACACTGACAATTCCTGAGATTCACTGTAGGGAACGAACATTACCATTTAAGGTCCTACCATTCATTCTGAAGTCTGCACCAAGATTGTTTGTGAAATGCATGGCAGTTGGGGCGCACCTCATAAAAATAGAAGATCTTTGTCCATCCGTATGTAGACAATTGGCTAATCAGAGCCTCGATTTCACAGCAAGCTCCTCAAGTCCAGTTGATAGTCTGACCCATGAAATGTCTGGGTCACTTGACAATCACAAAATCAACATCAACCCCCATGTAGTCCGTGCCCTACCTGGAAAGGATATTGGTCACCTTCAATACAAAAGTGCATTTTTCAGAGGGGAGACTATTATCTATCCATCTGACGTGTCACAATATTTCAAAAACCTTCTATCTGACAGCAAAACAGATTTAGGGCCTGATTCTAACTTTGGAGGACGGTGTTAAACCGTCCCAAAAGTGGCGGATATACCACCTACCGTATTACGAGTTCCATAGGATATAATGGACTCGTAATACGGTAGGTGGTATATCCGCCACTTTTGGGACGGTTTAACACCGTCCTCCAAAGTTAGAATCAGGCCCTTAATCTCTTCTGGGCTCAATGGTATCTTGTATTTTTCTATGCCCATCTTCAAGTTATACAATTGCTATAGTACTTCGAAGACAAGCGTTTCCAATACTATGGCACTATGGAACTTCCTATCTCAAGAATAAATTGAGTTCTGTTTCTTTCACGAATCCCGGGCCGACTGCTAATCTGTTGATACTGGCACTAAACACTAATATTGGACTAAAAACATGTATAAAGGATTGAGCTTTGATTCATGAGTGCCCTGACATCTGTTTATCACTATTTGGTTTCCATTGGAAACATTAGAGGAGAGAGGAAGATCCTCTTGCCGGGAGCACCGTGCCTAAGATTATGATTCATTTTTGCTGTGTGGATTTACTGTGAGCCCTCAATTCCTATGATTATCTTCCTATTTGATTCTGCACAACGTTTGTACCTGGGGTTTTCCTTAATTGGACTTTTGCACAAGCGCAGACAATAAAAATGTCCAGAGTCTGCCTCAAGGTACTACCACATAGGGTCTAGACAAAATGACTTTTTGAACAACGAGGCTAGGAAATGCTTTCCCTCAAAATACCCTGGTACTAGTGATCATCATAAGGCTGATGATCTTAATTGGGTTAGGGTAGCCAAGGCAATGGTGGCTAATAGAATTTCTTGACATGTCAGTGTGTCCATGCAGGGAGGTTTCTGTGCACAAGTTCGGGGGCCAGATCCTCCATCCCAAACCACCATTTATGAATTTGCCAGCCTAACTCCAGTTAGAGCCTCTTGCAGAAGTGTATGGGCATTCTGAAAGAAACTAAGTGCCCATCCACAAGAGCTTCATATGCCTTCAAATGGAAGAGATTTTGCATCTAGTATGCGCAGAAAAACTTCACTCTAACTGCCAAGAAGAAATTGTATTACAATATGTAGGAAGTTGGCTCTGTATGTGCTATTTCAAAGTAAGGAATAGCATGCACAGAGTCCAAGGGTTCCCCTTAGAGGTAAAATAGTGGTAAAAATAGATAATACTAATGCTCTATTTTGTGGTAGTGTGGTCGAGCAGTAGGCTTATCCAAGGAGTAGTGTTAAGCATTTGTTGTACATACACATAGACAATAAATGAGGTACACACACTCAGAGACAAATCCAGCCAATAGGTTTTTGTATAGAAAAATATCTTTTCTTAGTTTATTTTAAGAACCACAGGTTCAAATTCTACATGTAATATCTCATTCGAAAGGTATTGCAGGTAAGTACTTTAGGAACTTCAAATCATCAAAATTGCATGTATACTTTTCAAGTTATTCACAAATAGCTGTTTTAAAAGTGGACACAGTGCAATTTTCACAGTTCCTAGGGGAGGTAAGTATTGGTTAGGTTAACCAGGTAAGTAAGACACTTACAGGGCTTAGTTCTTGGTCCAAGGTAGCCCACCGTTGGGGGTTCAGAGCAACCCCAAAGTCACCACACCAGCAGCGCAGGGCCGGTCAGGTGCAGAGTTCAAAGTGGTGCCCAAAACGCATAGGCTAGAATGGAGAGAAGGGGGTGCCCCGGTTCCGGTCTGCTTGCAGGTAAGTACCCGCGTCTTCGGAGGGCAGACCAGGGGGGTTTTGTAGGGCACCGGGGGGGACACAAGTCCACACAGAAATTTCACCCTCAGCGGCGCGGGGGCGGCCGGGTGCAGTGTAGAAACAAGCGTCGGGTTCGCAATGTTAGTCTATGAGAGATCTCGGGATCTCTTCAGCGCTGCAGGCAGGCAAGGGGGGGGTTCCTCGGGGAAACCTCCACTTGGGCAAGGGAGAGGGACTCCTGTGGGTCACTTCTCCAGTGAAAGTCCGGTCCTTCAGGTCCTGGGGGCTGCGGGTGCAGGGTCTCTCCCAGGCGTCGGGACTTTAGGTTCAAAGAGTCGCGGTCAGGGGAAGCCTCGGGATTCCCTCTGCAGGCGGCGCTGTGGGGGCTCAGGGGGGACAGGTTTTGGTACTCACAGTATCAGAGTAGTCCTGGGGTCCCTCCTGAGGCGTCGGATCTCCACCAGCCGAGTCGGGGTCGCCGGGTGCAGTGTTGCAAGTCTCACGCTTCTTGCGGGGAGCTTGCAGGGTTCTTTCAAGGCTGCTGGAAACAAAGTTGCAGCCTTTCTTGGAGCAGGTCCGCTGTCCTCGGGAGTTTCTTGTCTTTTCGAAGCAGGGGCAGTCCTCAGAGGATGTCGAGGTCGCTGGTCCCTTTGGAAGGCGTCGCTGGAGCAGGATCTTTGGAAGGCAGGAGACAGGCCGGTGAGTTTCTGGAGCCAAGGCAGTTGTCGTCTTCTGGTCTTCCTCTGCAGGGGTTTTCAGCTAGGCAGTCCTTCTTCTTGTAGTTGCAGGAATCTAATTTTCTAGGGTTCAGGGTAGCCCTTAAATACTAAATTTAAGGGCGTGTTTAGGTCTGGGGGGTTAGTAGCCAATGGCTACTAGCCCTGAGGGTGGGTACACCCTCTTTGTGCCTCCTCCCAAGGGGAGGGGGTCACAATCCTAACCCTATTGGGGGAATCCTCCATCTGCAAGATGGAGGATTTCTAAAAGTTAGAGTCACTTCAGCTCAGGACACCTTAGGGGCTGTCCTGACTGGCCAGTGACTCCTCCTTGTTGCTTTCTTTGTTCCCTCCAGCCTTGCCGCCAAAAGTGGGGGCCGTGGCCGGAGGGGGCGGGCAACTCCACTAAGCTGGAGTGCCCTGCTGGGCTGTGACAAAGGGGTGAGCCTTTGAGGCTCACCGCCAGGTGTCACAGCTCCTGCCTGGGGGAGGTGTTAGCATCTCCACCCAGTGCAGGCTTTGTTACTGGCCTCAGAGTGACAAAGGCACTCTCCCCATGGGGCCAGCAACATGTCTCTAGTGTGGCAGGCTGCTGGAACCAGTCAGCCTACACAGATAGTTGGTTAAGTTTCAGGGGGCACCTCTAAGGTGCCCTCTGTGGTGTATTTTACAATAAAATGTACACTGGCATCAGTGTGCATTTATTGTGCTGAGAAGTTTGATACCAAACTTCCCAGTTTTCAGTGTAGCCATTATGGTGCTGTGGAGTTCGTGTAAAACAGACTCCCAGACCATATACTCTTATGGCTACCCTGCACTTACAATGTCTAAGGTTTTGTTTAGACACTGTAGGGGCACAGTGCTCATGCACTGGTACCCTCACCTATGGTATAGTGCACCCTGCCTTAGGGCTGTAAGGCCTGCTAGAGGGGTGTCTTACCTATACTGCATAGGCAGTGAGAGGCTGGCATGGCACCCTGAGGGGAGTGCCATGTCGACTTACTCATTTTGTTCTCACTAGCACACACAGGCTTGTAAGCAGTGTGTCTGTGCTGAGTGAGGGGTCTCTAGGGTGGCATAAGACATGCTGCAGCCCTTAGAGACCTTTCTTGGCATCAGGGCCCTTGGTACTAGAAGTACCAGTTACAAGGGACTTATCTGAATGCCAGGGTGTGCCAATTGTGGATACAATGGTACATTTTAGGTGAAGGAACACTGGTGCTGGGGCCTGGTTAGCAGGGTCCCAGCACACTTCTCAGTCAAGTCAGCATCAGTATCAGGCAAAAAGTGGGGGGGTAACTGCAACAGGGAGCCATTTCTTTACACAAGCCCCCCCCAGCCCACAGGCCAGGAGACTCAGCCCAAGCTGGGAGAGTGTTCCTAGTCTGTCAGGCGAGGAAGAGTAGGAGAAATAGGCTGGTTAGTTGCAGGGCCTACTCTGCCTTACATCCTTCTGTTCAGGTCATTCCCTTTGGGGAACTGACCTACTTCCACAGTGATAGGACCTAGTCTGAATTGCCTCTTGTCTGCCTCTTCAATGTCTCCACCCATTCTTTCTATTTTGGTCTTAGAGGTGTCCACCTCTGCTAACCTTATCTTGGCCAGGGTCACCCCTAGCTTACCCAGAGAGGTTACCCAGAGCTGGAGTAACCCCACCATGACCAATAGGGTCAGGGGGCCTAACTTGCTATTTGGCATGGGGTCAGACCACCATGCTAAGGATAGTGCAGCCATAAAGGCTAACACCCAGCAGAGGCCACTGACAGCTGTCAGTGCCCAGAACCACACCTTTAGCTCTTCACCTAAAAGGGAAGGGGCTAAGTTACAGGCTTCTTTGGGTTCAGGTTGCCTGTCTGCTGTATTGGAGTGGGGGGTTACCACATCTTGTAGTAAACACCCTTCTTCCACTCTTTCTTCTGTTAGCTGAGGAGCCACCCACTCAGGTTTAACAGTTGCCTGACTAGCCAGGACTTCTTGTGGGTCAGGTTGGACTTTATCAGGGCCATTTTTGGAGTTCTCCCCTACTGGAGCAGAATCTCCTTGGCTCGCTGTAACCTTGGCTAAAGGTTGTCCACCCTTCCTACTCTGTTTTCTTTTCTTCTTCTTCTGGGGCCTGCTTGCATTTACTGCAGAGGCAGGACTTCCAGAATCCTTGGGAGAGGACTGGCACTGGACCAGTTTCTCTCTTGGGCTCTGACTAACCTCTGGGTAGTCATTTCCAAGGAGACAATCAAGGGGGAGGTCTGTACTGACTACTACCCTTCTCCAGCTAAGAGTGCCACCCACTTCTATGGGCACTAAAGCCACAGGCCTCTTAGTGACCCTGTCTAGGCTAACTCTTACCCTGGCAGTCTCACCTGGGATGTACTGGTTTGAGAGCACCAGCCTGTCATGCACAATAGTGTGACTGGCACAAGTGTCTCTCAGGGCAGTGGTTGGGATCCCATTCACCAGTAGGTGGTGGAAGTGTCTACTTCCCTCTGGAATCTCCAACTCACCTGTTGGGCCCTGTTTCCAGTTGAAGGCTAGGAAGACCTCCTCATCTGAGGAGTCATCTCCCATGGCTACACTGGTTACCCCAGGAATTTTGTTCTGGGGTTTGTTTTTGGGACAAGAAGTGTCCTTGGTGTGGTGCCCAGACTGTTTACAGTTGTGGCACCAGGCCTTAGTGGCATCCCAGTTCTTACCCTGGTACCCACCTTTGTTTTGGGTTGTGTCTTGGGGCCCACCCACCTGTTCTGGTTTTTGGGGGCCTACAGAGGACTCTTTTTCTTGGTTTCTAGTGTTACCCACTTTCTCCTGGGGAGTTTTTGTAACCCCTTTCTTTTGGTCACCCCCAGTGGAAGTTTTGGTTACTCTAGTCTTGACCCAGTGGTCTGCCTTCTTTCCCAATTCTTGGGGAGAAATTGGACCTAGGTCTACCAGATACTGATGCAACTTTTCATTGAAGCAGTTACTTAAAATGTGTTCTTTCATAAACAAATTATAAAGCCCAACATAGTCACACACTTCATTTCCAGTTAACCAACCATCTAGTGTTTTTACTGAGTAGTCTACAAAATCAACCCAGGTCTGGCTCGAGGATTTTTGAGCCCCCCTGAATCTAATTCTATACTCCTCAGTGGAGAATCCAAAGCCCTCAATCAGGGTACCCTTCATGAGGTCATAAGATTCTGCATCTTTTCCAGAGAGTGTGAGGAGTCTATCCCTACACTTTCCAGTGAACATTTCCCAAAGGAGAGCACCCCAGTGAGATCTGTTCACTTTTCTGGTTACACAAGCCCTCTCAAAAGCTGTGAACCATTTGGTGATGTCATCACCATCTTCATATTTTGTTACAATCCCTTTGGGGATTTTTAGGATGTCAGGAGAATCTCTGACCCTATTTAAGTTGCTGCCACCATTGATGGGACCTAGGCCCATCTCTTTTCTTTCCCTCTCTATGGCTAGGAGCTGCTTTTCCAAAGCCAATCTTTTGACCATCCTGGCTAACAGGGGGTCATCTTCACTGGAGTTATCCTCAGTGATTTCAGAGGTGTTGGTCTCTCCTGTGAGGGAACCAGCATCTCTGACTATTATTTTTGGAGTCAGGGTTTGAGGGACCCTGTTCTCCCTAGATAGGACTGGTAGGGGGGAATTTTCCTCCAAGTCACTATCCTCTTCCTCTGAGTTGCCACCCTCAGAGGGGTTGGCCTTTTCAAACTCTGCCAAAAGCTCCTGGAGCTGTATTTTGGTAGGTTTGGGGCCCATTGTTATTTTCTTTATTTTACAGAGTGACCTTAGCTCCCTCATCTTAAGATGGAGGTAAGGTGTGGTGTCAAGTTCCACCACAGTCACATCTGTGCTAGACATTTTGCTTCTAAAAGTTGGAATACTTTTTAAGAATCTACAACTAGTTCTAGGTTCTAATTCAAACTTTTACAAACTTTTAAACTCTAAAAGAAATGCTAAACAGGATCTAACACAAGGCCCTAGCAGGTCTTTTAAGAATTTAGAAAACTTTTCAAATTGCAAAAATCAATTTCTAATGACAATTTTGGAATTTGTCGTGTGATCAGGTATTGGCTGAGTAGTCCAGCAAATGCAAAGTCTTGTACCCCACCGCTGATCCACCAATGTAGGAAGTTGGCTCTGTATGTGCTATTTCAAAGTAAGGAATAGCATGCACAGAGTCCAAGGGTTCCCCTTAGAGGTAAAATAGTGGTAAAAATAGATAATACTAATGCTCTATTTTGTGGTAGTGTGGTCGAGCAGTAGGCTTATCCAAGGAGTAGTGTTAAGCATTTGTTGTACATACACATAGACAATAAATGAGGTACACACACTCAGAGACAAATCCAGCCAATAGGTTTTTGTATAGAAAAATATCTTTTCTTAGTTTATTTTAAGAACCACAGGTTCAAATTCTACATGTAATATCTCATTCGAAAGGTATTGCAGGTAAGTACTTTAGGAACTTCAAATCATCAAAATTGCATGTATACTTTTCAAGTTATTCACAAATAGCTGTTTTAAAAGTGGACACTTAGTGCAATTTTCACAGTTCCTAGGGGAGGTAAGTATTGGTTAGGTTAACCAGGTAAGTAAGACACTTACAGGGCTTAGTTCTTGGTCCAAGGTAGCCCACCGTTGGGGGTTCAGAGCAACCCCAAAGTCACCACACCAGCAGCGCAGGGCCGGTCAGGTGCAGAGTTCAAAGTGGTGCCCAAAACGCATAGGCTAGAATGGAGAGAAGGGGGTGCCCCGGTTCCGGTCTGCTTGCAGGTAAGTACCCGCGTCTTCGGAGGGCAGACCAGGGGGGTTTTGTAGGGCACCGGGGGGGACACAAGTCCACACAGAAATTTCACCCTCAGCGGCGCGGGGGCGGCCGGGTGCAGTGTAGAAACAAGCGTCGGGTTCGCAATGTTAGTCTATGAGAGATCTCGGGATCTCTTCAGCGCTGCAGGCAGGCAAGGGGGGGATTCCTCGGGGAAACCTCCACTTGGGCAAGGGAGAGGGACTCCTGGGGGTCACTTCTCCAGTGAAAGTCCGGTCCTTCAGGTCCTGGGGGCTGCGGGTGCAGGGTCTCTCCCAGGCGTCGGGACTTTAGGTTCAAAGAGTCGCGGTCAGGGGAAGCCTCGGGATTCCCTCTGCAGGCGGCGCTGTGGGGGCTCAGGGGGGACAGGTTTTGGTACTCACAGTATCAGAGTAGTCCTGGGGTCCCTCCTGAGGCGTCGGATCTCCACCAGCCGAGTCGGGGTCGCCGGGTGCAGTGTTGCAAGTCTCACGCTTCTTGCGGGGAGCTTGCAGGGTTCTTTCAAGGCTGCTGGAAACAAAGTTGCAGCCTTTCTTGGAGCAGGTCCGCTGTCCTCGGGAGTTTCTTGTCTTTTCGAAGCAGGGGCAGTCCTCAGAGGATGTCGAGGTCGCTGGTCCCTTTGGAAGGCGTCGCTGGAGCAGGATCTTTGGAAGGCAGGAGGCAGGCCGGTGAGTTTCTGGAGCCAAGGCAGTTGTCGTCTTCTGGTCTTCCTCTGCAGGGGTTTTCAGCTAGGCAGTCCTTCTTCTTGTAGTTGCAGGAATCTAATTTTCTAGGGTTCAGGGTAGCCCTTAAATACTAAATTTAAGGGCGTGTTTAGGTCTGGGGGGTTAGTAGCCAATGGCTACTAGCCCTGAGGGTGGGTACACCCTCTTTGTGCCTCCTCCCAAGGGGAGGGGGTCACAATCCTAACCCTATTGGGGGAATCCTCCATCTGCAAGATGGAGGATTTCTAAAAGTTAGAGTCACTTCAGCTCAGGACACCTTAGGGGCTGTCCTGACTGGCCAGTGACTCCTCCTTGTTGCTTTCTTTGTTCCCTCCAGCCTTGCCGCCAAAAGTGGGGGCCGTGGCCGGAGGGGGCGGGCAACTCCACTAAGCTGGAGTGCCCTGCTGGGCTGTGACAAAGGGGTGAGCCTTTGAGGCTCACCGCCAGGTGTCACAGCTCCTGCCTGGGGGAGGTGTTAGCATCTCCACCCAGTGCAGGCTTTGTTACTGGCCTCAGAGTGACAAAGGCACTCTCCCCATGGGGCCAGCAACATGTCTCTAGTGTGGCAGGCTGCTGGAACCAGTCAGCCTACACAGATAGTTGGTTAAGTTTCAGGGGGCACCTCTAAGGTGCCCTCTGTGGTGTATTTTACAATAAAATGTACACTGGCATCAGTGTGCATTTATTGTGCTGAGAAGTTTGATACCAAACTTCCCAGTTTTCAGTGTAGCCATTATGGTGCTGTGGAGTTCGTGTAAAACAGACTCCCAGACCATATACTCTTATGGCTACCCTGCACTTACAATGTCTAAGGTTTTGTTTAGGCACTGTAGGGGCACAGTGCTCATGCACTGGTACCCTCACCTATGGTATAGTGCACCCTGCCTTAGGGCTGTAAGGCCTGCTAGAGGGGTGTCTTACCTATACTGCATAGGCAGTGAGAGGCTGGCATGGCACCCTGAGGGGAGTGCCATGTCGACTTACTCATTTTGTTCTCACTAGCACACACAGGCTTGTAAGCAGTGTGTCTGTGCTGAGTGAGGGGTCTCTAGGGTGGCATAAGACATGCTGCAGCCCTTAGAGACCTTTCTTGGCATCAGGGCCCTTGGTACTAGAAGTACCAGTTACAAGGGACTTATCTGAATGCCAGGGTGTGCCAATTGTGGATACAATGGTACATTTTAGGTGAAGGAACACTGGTGCTGGGGCCTGGTTAGCAGGGTCCCAGCACACTTCTCAGTCAAGTCAGCATCAGTATCAGGCAAAAAGTGGGGGGGTAACTGCAACAGGGAGCCATTTCTTTACACAATATCTTCATCATTTGGCCTTGTCAGGTTTGAGGATATCTTCACTTAAAGTCCATTTATAAGAAGAAACAGACCTCTATTAAATCTATGTAAAGCATGTGCATCTAGAATTCTTTCACAGCATGTTGACCGTGGTGAAAGGAACAAAAAATAAAGGTACTAAACTATAATACAGAAAAAAAACGAAAATGGTGGTGACACGTGAGACATTGTGGGCTTGTGCTCAGCGTCATAAACTCTACCTATGGTTGATTACCAAAAGCAAAACATTTACACAAGTCAGAATGTTGTGAACCCGACCACTGGGTGGCAAAATAATTAAAAACATGCACACATATACGAGCTCCATGCTTGCAAAACTATCGTTATAGGCAAGTAATTTGTTTCTTTAGGCTGCAAGATGTCCAATAGTCAATAGTTAGGGGCACTTGGTCGGGGCAAGGAAAACAGTGACAGTGTGATTTTCTTGCATTTGTTATAACCCCATATCAGCCAGTAACCCTTGCTATTGGCTAAATATGGTTTCATTGGTCACTAAGAATATAACCTTTTGTTTTATTTTTTTATCTTTTGTTTTTTGTTTTGTTTTTTACACCAGTTAAGTTCTCTGAAACAATTGCCATAAATTCTGTACCAGTGAAAAGAGCAATGTGGCCTTCAGCCAGGACCAGGCTGCTTACCTAGTTGTACTGCTGAAGTTATTAGGCACTACCCTGCTATAAGAAGGCTTCCCTCATTCTGCAATTTTAAGTAAAAGAGAGTTAAGATTGAAGATTAACTGGTCTTGGGGTCTGCAGGCTGCTGGGGGCTCACAGTGACGAGCAGAGTCAGCAGCAGAGGCATTAGAAGCACAGGGAAGACACTGTG
Organism: Pleurodeles waltl; assembly: GCF_031143425.1. Taxonomy (NCBI): domain Eukaryota; kingdom Metazoa; phylum Chordata; class Amphibia; order Caudata; family Salamandridae; genus Pleurodeles; species Pleurodeles waltl. The sequence goes on along the minus strand of NC_090440.1, from coordinate 747,041,223 downwards.
AATGTATGTGTGAGTAACTAAACACCTGTCCAAACTGCACCCCTGATCAGTGTCTTCTTCAGGAGAAGTGAAATTAATGAATAATATAAAAACATTACTTTGAATGTACGAACGACATGCAAGTCTTTCATTGTAATTAATCTAAATTGTTTTTCACAATAGGGTCCTTTCGTGCAAGTGGATGAACTCATTGCAAATTTACGGCGATATAAAATGCCAGATAGTAAGTATGATTAAACGTGGGTGGATTGTTTGTTTACTCCATTGTATCAGCCATGTACAAAAGCATGTAAACTTGAATGTACACTATAGGTTTGTATGCTCCTAAAGAGCCTTCCTCTTATTGTATCTTTCATAAATTAAGTCTGTGTTACTATAAAGTGAAACTGAATACAATGAATGCTCTTGATTAACATTATCGAATAGCATAAGCATATGGTGTTCTTCTGGCACCAATGGAGTACTAGATCTTAAAAAAATCTATCCCGTTCCTTTCATGTACCATGGCTTGAAACAGTGTTACCAGATCTGGCAGTAAAGTAACCTAAGTTACTAAGTCTGTGTTGCTATAAAGTGAAACTGAATACATTTGATGCTCCTGATTAACATTATCATATAGCAGAAGTATATGGTGTTCTTCAGGTACCAATGCACTAATAGTTCATACTAAAATTGGTTCAGTTCCTTTCATGTACCATGACTTGAAACCGCATTACCAGGTCTGGCAGTAAAGTTACTTAAGATTTGATGGTATGTGTGACTGTAGACGCTCATGCTCTGCATACTTTCACCATCTAGTTTTGAGGCAGGAAGTTAGCAAGTTGTTTTTGTTCGCAAAGTTTTTAGAGTCACGAGGTATAGTGACTCCTCCTCTAACTGGTAATGCATATGGGCATTGTAGGAAGTTGGCTGTGTACATACTATCTCAAAGTGAGAGATAGTCGCCCGGGAGTCCTCCTTGAGGTGTTGGTTTTCTGCAGGTCGAGCCGGGGGCGTCGGGTGCAGAGTGTAGAGTCTCACGCTTCCGGCAGGAAACGTGAAGTCTTTGGAAGTTGCTTCTTTGTTGCAAAGAAGTAGCTGGTTTTGAACAGGGCCGCTGTTCATGGGAGTTTCTTGGTCTTGTAGTCCAGGGCAGTCCTTCAGACTTCTAACTTTTTGCCTTTGCTGATGCTAATTTATGATTTGAAAGTGTGCTGGAACCCTGCTAATCAGGCCCCAGCACCAGTGTTCTTTCCCTAAACTGTACCTTTGTCTCCATTATTGGCACAACCCTGGCACTCAGGTAAGTCCCTTGTAACTGGTACCCCTGGTACCAAGGGCCCTGATGCCAGGGAAGGTCTCTAAGGGCTACAGCATGTCTTATGCCACCCTAGGAACCCCTCACTCAGCACATGTATACTGCCTCACAGCTTGTGTGTGCTGGTGGGGAGAAAATGACTAAGTCCACATGACACTCAGAGTGCCATGCCAACCTCACACTGCCTGTGGCATAGGTAAGTCACCCCTCTAGCAGGCCTTACAGCCCTAAGGCAGGGTGCACTATACCACAGGTGAGGGCATATGTACATGAGCACTATGCCCCTACAGTGTCTAAGCAAAACCTTAGACATTGTAATTGCAGGGTAGCCATAAGAGTGTATGGTCTGGGAGTTTGTTAAACACGAACTCCACAGTTCCATAATGGCTACACTGAAATCTGGGAAGTTTGGTATCAAACTTCTCAGCACAATAAACGCACACTGATGCCAGTGTACATTGTAAGTGCAGGGTAGCCATAAGAGTGTATGGTCTGGGACTTTGTTAAACACAAACTCCTCCAGCTAGTGGAGATGCCCGCCTCTCCGGCCACTGCCCCCACTTTTGGCGGCAAGGCTGGAGGAGATGATGAGAAAAACAAGGAGGAGTCACCCACCAGTCAGGACAGCCCCTAAGGTGTCCCGAGGTGATCCCTACCTTTAGGAATCCTCCATCTTGAGTTTGGAGGATTCCCCCAATAGGATTAGGGATGTGCCCCCCTCCCCACAGGGAGGAGGCACAAAGAGGGTGTAGCCACCTTAAAGGACAGTAGCCATTGGCTACTGCCCTCCCAGACATAAACACCCCCCTAAATTCAGTATTTAGGGGCTCCCCAGATCCCAGGAAATCAGATTCCTGCAACCTGAAGAAAGAAGGACTGCTGACCTACAAGCCTGCAGAGAAGGAGGAAGACGATGTAGGAAGTTGGCTCTGTATGCACTATTTCAAAGTAAGGAATAGTATGCACAGAGTCTAAGGGTTCCCCTTAGAGGTAAGATAGTGGCAAAAAGAGATAATACTAATGCTCTATTTTGTGGTAGTGTGGTCGAGCAGTAGGCTTATCAAAGGAGTAGTGTTAAGCATTTGTTGTACATACACACAGGCAATAAATGAGGAACACACACTCAGAAACAATTCCAGGCCAATAGGTTTTTGTTATAGAAAAATATATTTTCTTAGTTTATTTTAAGAACCACAGGTTCAAATTCTACATGTAATATCTCATTTGAAAGGTATTGCAGGTAAGTACTCTAGGAACTTTGAACAATTACAATAGCATATATACTTTTTACATAAAACACATTTAGCTGTTTTAAAAGTGGACACAGTGCAATTTTCACAGTTCCTGGGGGAGGTAAAGTAATGTAAGTTCTTGCAGGTAAGTAAACCACCTACAGGGTTCAAATTGGGGTCCAAGGTAGCCCACCGTTGGGGGTTCAGAGCAACCCCAAAGTTACAACACCAGCAGCTCAGGGCCGGTCAGGTGCAGAGTTCAAAGTGGTGCCCAAAACGCATAGGCTTCAATGGAGAGAAGGGGGTGCCCCGGTTCCAGTCTGCCAGCAGGTAAGTACCCGCGTCTTCGGAGGGCAGACCAGGGGGGTTTTGTAGGGCACCGGGGGGGGACACAAGTCCACACAGAAAGTACACCCTCAGCAGCGCGGGGGCGGCCGGGTGCAGTGTCAGGTTTTCAATGGGTTTCAATGAGAGACCAAGGGGTCTCTTCAGTGGTGCAGGCAGGCAAGGGGGGGGGGGCTCCTCGGGGTAGCCACCACCTGGGCAAGGGAGAGGGCCTCCTGGGGGTCACTCCTGCACTGGGGTTCCGATCCTTCAGGTCCTGGGGGCTGCGGGTGCAGGGTCTTTTCCAGGCGTCGGGATTTCAGAGTCAGGCAGTCACGGTCAGGGGGAGCCTCGGGATTCCCTCTGCAGGCGTCGCTGTGGGAGCTCAGGGGGTACAACTTTGGTTACTCACAGTCTCTGAGTCGCCAGAGGGTCCTCCCTGAGGTGTTGGTTCTCCACTAGTCGAGTAGGGGTCGCCGGGTGCAGTGTTGCAAGTCTCACGCTTCTTGCAGGGATTGCAGGGGTCTTTAAATCTGCTCCTCTGGATACAAAGTTGCAGTCTTTGTTGAACAGGGCCGCTGTTCTCTGGAGTTTCTTGGTCTTTTGGAAGCAGGGCAGTCCTCTGAGGATTCAGAGGTCGCTGGTCCCAGGGAAAGCGTCGCTGGAGCAGGTTTCTTCTGAAGGAGGGAGACAGGCCGGTAGGGCTGGGGCCAAGCAGTTGGTGTCTTCTTCTTCTCTGCAGGGTTTTTCAGCTCAGCAGTCCTCTTCTTCTGTAAGTTGCAGGAATCTAAATTCTTAGGTTCAGGGGAGCCCTTAAATACTAAATTTAAGGGCGTGTTTAGGTCTGGGGGGTTAGTAGCCAATGGCTACTAGCCCTGAGGGTGGGTACACCCTCTTTGTGCCTCCTCCCAAGGGGAGGGGGTCACATTCCTATCCCTATTGGGGGAATCCTCCATCTGCAAGATGGAGGTTTTCTAAAAGTTAGTCACCTCAGCTCAGCACACCTTAGGGGCTGTCCTGACTGGCCAGTGACTCCTCCTTGTTTTTCTCATTAATTCCTCCGGCCTTGCCGCCAAAAGTGGGGCCGTGGCCGGAGGGGGCGGGCAACTCCACTAGCTGGTGTGCCATGTGGTGCTGGAAGAAAGGGGGTGAGCCTTTGAGGCTCACCGCCAGGTGTTACAGCTCCTGCCTGGGGGAGGTGATAGCATCTCCACCCAGGCAAGGCTTTGTTACTGGCCACAGAGTGACAAAGGCACTCTCCCCATGTGGCCAGCAACATGTCTCGAGTGTGGCAGGCTGCTAAAACCAGTCAGCCTACACGGGTAGTTGGTTAAGGTTTCAGGGGCACCTCTAAGGTGCCCTCTGGGGTGTATTTCACAATAAAATGTACACTGGCATCAGTGTGCATTTATTGTGCTGAGAAGTTTGATACCAAACTTCCCAGTTTTCAGTGTAGCCATCATGGTGCTGTGGAGTTCGTGTTTGACAGACTCCCAGACCATATACTTCTTATGGCTACCCTGCACTTACAATGTCTAAGGTTTTGCTTAGACACTGTAGGGGCACAGTGCTCATGCACTGGTGCCCTCACCTATGGTATAGTGCACCCTGCCTTAAGGCTGTAAGGCCTGCTAGAGGGGTGACTTATCTATACTGCATAGGCAGTGTGAGGTTGGCATGGCACCCTGAGGGGAGTGCCATGTAGACTTACTCGTTTTGTCCTCACCAGCACACACAAGCTGGCAAGCAGTGTGTCTGTGCTGAGTGAGGGGTCCCCAGGGTGGCATAAGATATGCTGCAGCCCTTAGAGACCTTCCCTGGCATCAGGGCCCTTGGTACCAGGGGTACCAGTTACAAGGGACTTACCTGGATGCCAGGGTGTGCCAATTATGTAAAACAAAAGTACAGGTTAGGGAAAGAACACTGGTGCTGGGGCCTGGTTAGCAGGCCTCAGCACACTTTCAAATCAAAACATAGCATCAGCAAAGGCAAAAAGTCAGGGGATAACCATGCCAAGGAGGCATTTCCTTACAGACGACAACTGCTTTGGCCCCAGCCCTACCGGCCTGTCTCCAACTTCGAAAACCTGCTCCAGCGACGCATCCGACAGGGACCAGCGACCTCTGAAGCCTCAGAGGACTGCCCAGGACTAAAGGACCAAGAAACTCCTGTCAACAGCTGCCCTGTTCAGAACCAGCTACCTCTTTGCAACAAAGAAACAACTTTCAAAGACTGCACGTTTCCCGCCGGAAGCGTGAGACTTCACACTCTGCACCCGATGCCCCCGGCTCGAGATCCAGAGAACAAACACCTCAGGGAGCACTCCCCGGCGACTGCGAGCTCGTGAGTAACCAGAGACGACCCCCCTGAGCTCCCACAGCGATGCCACAGCGATGCCTGCAGAGAGAATCCAGAGGCTCCCCCTGACCGCGACTGCCTGTAACAAGGGACCCGACACCTGGAACCAACACTGCACCCGCAGCCCCCAGGACCTGAAGGAACCGAACTTCAACACAGGAGTGACCCCAAGGCGCCCCTCTGCCTTGCCCAGGTGGTGGCTGTCCCGAGAAGCCCCCTCTGTGCCTGCCTGCACCGCTAGAGTGACCCCCAGGTCCCTCCATTGTTTCCTACCTGATGCCTGCTTTGCACACTGCACTCGGCCGCCCCTGTGCCACTGAGGGTGTGTTTTGTGTGCCTACTTGTGTCCCCTCCCCCCCCCGTGCTCTACAAAACCCCCCTGGTCTGCCCCGAGGACACAGGTACTTACCTGCTGGCTGACTGGAACCAGAGCACCCCTGTTCTCCATAGGCGCCTAAAGTTCTCCATAGGCGCCTATGTTTTTTGGGCACCTCCTTGACCTCTGCACCTGACCGGCCCTGAGCTGCTGATGTGGTAACTTTGGGGTTGCCTTGAACCCCTAACGGTGGGCTGCCTATGTCCCAGGACTGAGACTTGTAAATGTTTTACTTACCTCCTAATCTAACCTTTACCTACCTCCCCCAGGAACTGTTGATTTTTGCAGTGTCCACTTTGAAAATAGCTTATTGCCGTTTTTACAAAGACTGTACATGATATTGTTTTCATTCAAAGTTCCTAAAGTAGCTAAGTGAAGTACCTTACATTTAAAGTGTTTACTGTAAATCTGGAACCTGTGGTTCTTAAAATAAACTAAGAAAAGATATTTTTCAATATAAAAACCTATTGGCCTGGAGTAAGTCTTTGAGTGTGTGTTCCTCACTTATTGCCTGTGTGTGTGTGTACAACAAATGCTTAACACTCCGATAAGCCTACTGCTCGACCACACTACCACAAAATAGAGCATTAGAATTATCTCTTTTTGCCACTATCTTACCTCTAAGGGGAACCCTTGGACTCTGTGCACACTATTTCTTACTTTGAAATAGTATATACAGAGTCAATTTCCTACAGCCGCCTGCTGGTCGTTGTTGCACCGGTGGTCGGTTTCTCATGGTACCTGGGGGCTGCGGGTGCAGTGCTTCTTCCAGGCGTTGGGTATCTTTGTCCTGGGCAGTCACGGTCAGGGAGGTCCTTGGGATTCCCTCTGCAGGCGTCGTCGTGGGGGTGCAGGGAGGTCTCTAAGATGCCCTCTGTGCATTTCTCAATAAATCCCACACTGGCATCAGTGTGTGTTTATTGTGCTGAGAAGTTTGATACCAAACTTCCCAGATTTCATTGTAGCCATTATGGTGCTGTGGAGTTCTTAATGGCCATCTCCCAGACCATATACTCTTTATGGCTACCCGGCACTTACAATGTCGAAGAATTGGCTTAGACACTGCAGGGGCGCATAGGGCTTATGCAGCCATGCCCTCACCTGTGCTATAGTGCACCCTGCCTTAGGGCTGTACGGCCTGCTAGAGGGGTGATGTACCTATGCCACAGGCAGTGGTTTATGGACAGGGCATCCTGAGAGGGGTGCCATGTTGACTTTGCCCTTTTCTCCCTACCAGCACACACAAGCTGCAAAGCAGTGTGCATGTGCCGAGTGAGGGGTCCCTGAGGGTGGCATAATACATCCTGCAGCCCTTAGAGACCTTCCCTGGCCACAGAGCCCTTGGTTCCAGGGATATGTTTTACAAGTTTCTGAATGCCAGGGCTGTGCCAATTGTGGAAACAAAGGTACAGTTTTAGGGAAAGAACACTGGTGCTGGTGCCTGGTTAGTAGGGTCCCAGCACACTTCCAATCAAAGATGGCATCAACACTAGGTAAAGAGTGGGGGTGGCCATGCCATGAGTGGCATTTTCCTACAGAGGACAAGAAACTAAAGAATTAATGATCAGCTCTTCATTGGATATGCGGGCAAACCTGTCCACAAGAGGGCTCTTTCAAGGTGGGGGGGGTCATTCTTTGCATAAAGATTTGTTACTCGCGAGCAAAGAAGGTTTCACTTGAAGGCATTAGGGCCCATTCCACCAGGGTTAATCTGCCACTTCAGCTTTGGCTAGAGGTGTGCCGCTTACTGATTTTTGTAAGCCAGAAACCTGAGCTTCCCTCCACACTTTCGCAAAGTGTTATTGCTTAGACTCTGAAGTTAGGAGGAATGGCCATTTTGCACATTCTGTTTTGCAGGACTTCTTGGTTTGACCAGTCGGGCACCCACCTCCGAGTGCGGGACTGCTTTGGGATTCTATTCATAAGGTGAGGAATCCAAAGGTAGTTGTATCCATCAGAAGAACAACTTACTTACCTTCGGTAACGCTTTTTCTGGGGGATACAGTAGCTACCTGTGGATTCCTCAAAGTCCGACCCGTCTCCTCATTGTCTGTCTGGTCATACCAAGAGTTCAATTAATGTTTTAGATAGTGTGTATATTTTGTATATATATATATATATGTATATATATATATATATATATATGTACGGTGGCTTGTGTAGCTGCAGATACACATGCTGTGCATTATCCTGCCATCTAGTGTTGGCCTCTGAGTGTTACAAGTTGTTTTTCTTCGAAGAAGTCTTTTCGAGTCACAAGACCGAGGGGCTCCTCCCTTTCGGCTCCATTGCGCATGGGCGTCGACTCCATCTTAGATTGTTTTCTTTCCGCCATCGGGTTCGGACTTGTTCCTCTTCACTCCGTATTTCGAATCGGGAAAGTTAGCTAGATATCAAAAATTTGACGGTATTGTTCACGCTCGGTACCAGTTTAGTGTTAGCGTATCGACACCGATAGTAGAAGCGCTCCGGCGGCCCTTCGGGGCTTCCGCTCTTCAGCAGGGCCTGGTCTGCCCGACCGCGTCCATAGACGAAACTAATGGACCGGACCCCCTTCCGCTTCTGTCCGAAGTGCCACTGGAAGTGTCCTTATACAGACCAACACTTGGTCTGTAATCCGTGTCTATCACCAGAACACAGGGAGGATACTTGTGAGGCCGGTCGGGCATTTCAATCGAAAAAGACCCTACGCGATCGAAGAGCCAGAAGGCTACAAATGGCGTCGACACCGAGGGAACAACTTGATGTCGAAGAGGAGGAAAGAATTTCCATCCTGGGAACGGACTCCGATGATTCCGAAAGTGAGCGACCCGTGACGACGCAGTGAGTAAAACTGCCCCGTCCAAGACTCGCACAAAGATCGTAAAGGCCAAGGGGATGCCACCGCCCGCAGGCCATGGCTTAACCCATCGAAAAGACGGTGACCAAACATCGGCACCGAAAAAGGCCAAAGAACTGCCGAAGACATCCGACTCCGGTCAAGATTCAGGCTCCGAACGATCTCGACACCGAAAGTTAGACTCACCCAATGTAAGAAAAGTTACCTCGTAACCGAAAAAGACTTTCACTGAAGCTGTGGTACCGAAAAAAGCGGCTTCGGAGCCGAAAAGAAGCTCTTACACGGAAGAGCGAGGACTTTCCGGCCAAATGCAAAAACACAGATTTGAGCAGGAGATAGGTATGGGGGAACCAGACCATACCCAAAGGAGGTTGCATATCCAGAAAGAGACTGGCAAAATACAAACTCTTCCTCCAATTAAAACCAAAAGAAAGCTGGCATTTCATGAGTCAGAAATGCACCCGAAGGCAAAGGTAGCAAGAGATAAAACACCACCACCAAGGTTTTCGCCACAACCTTCTCCACTGCATTCACCACAGCTGTCCCTGGTAACAACACCCCCAATGCAGTCACCGACCCATACAGGGATGACACAGGATGATCCGGATGCATGGGACTTACATGATGCTCCGGTATCAGACAACAGCCCAGATTGTTACCCAACAAGGCTGTCACCTCCAGAGGACAGTACTGCATATACGCAGGTACTATCAAGGGCAGCTACATTCCACAATGTAGCAATGCATTCAGAGCAAATAGAGGATGATTTCCTATTCAACACCTTGGCGTCCACCCACACTTCCTACCAGAGTCTGCCAATGCTCCCAGGCATGCTCAAGCACGCAAAACAGGTCTTCCAGGAGCCAGTGAAAGGAAGGGCTATCACACCTAGGGTGGAGAAAAAATACAAACCTCCCCCAACGGACCCTGTGTTTATAACACAGCAACTTACTCCAGACTCGGTAGTTGTAGGGGCAGCAAGAAAGAGGGCAAACTCTCAATCATCAGGAGACGCTCCACCGCCTGACAAGGAGAGTAGGAAGTTTGATGCAGCGGGCAAACGGGTGGCAGCACAGGCAGCCAATCAATGGCGGATCGCAAACTCGCAAGCCCTACTGGCTCGCTATGACAGGGCACACTGGGACGAGATGCAACACATTATACAGCACTTGCCAATGAACACCAGAAACGTGCCCAACAGGTTGTTGAGGAAGGACAAGGAATATCCAACAACCAAATAAGGTCCGCATTAGACTCTGCAGACACAGCAGCACGAACAGTCAACACTGCGGTAACCATTCGTAGGGATGCATGGTTACGAAGCTCAGGATTCAAGCCAGAAATCCAACAAGCTGTGTTAAACATGCCTTTCAACCAGGAACCATTGTTTGAGCCGGAGGTGGACACATGATGGGAAACAGGAAGACTTTCTTTTCTTAAAGGCACAGCTCTATTTACATTCTGTATAATGGCAGCCTATGGGCTACACTGCCCTGCATTGTTTCATTCGCATTTTGAAGTTGTAAATAAGGTTGGAAAAAAAGTTTTTCACTACATTTCTAGAATAAATATGTTTTAAAGGTATATCTGTACTACAGTTTCCTTTTTTTCAACCAACAGAATGAACAATTTGGCCTTTGTAGCTTTTCCTCTAGGCTGCACATTGATAGTCTTAAGTGACTTTACAGGCCTTTTTCAAGAAAGGCAAACATCTACACTTAAGAATACACTTTAGAACAGTGCTCCGGGGTCCCCGCAGGCGTGCAGAACTATTCAGTGCTTATGACTATCATGGAAATACCCCCACGAGAGAACTGGAGTTACAGGTAAGAAACTATTCCTTTTCTATAAATTACCAAAAATCACATCTGCAACCATCCCAAATACAACAATACTTGGGAGCAACACTCAACACACAAAAAGCGATTGCCACTCCAAGTCCACAAAGGGTACAAGCGTTCCAAAATATAACATTAAACATACATCCAAACCAACACTACCAAGTGAGGTTTGTAATGAAACTTCTAGGCATGATGTCTTCATGCATAGCCATTGTCCCAAACGCAAGGTTACACATGCGGCCCTTACAACAGTGCCTAGCAAAACAATGGACACAAGCACAGGGTCAACTCCAAGATCTAGTGTTGGTAGACCGCCAGACACACTTCTCGCTTCAATGGTGGAACCTTATAAATTTAAACCAAGGGCGGCCATTCCAAGACCCAGTGCCTCAAGATGTGATCACAACAGATGGTTCCATGATGGGGTGGGGAGCACACCTCAACCAGCACAGCATACAGGGACAATGGGACAATCAACAAAAACAACTGCACATAAATCATTTAGAACTGTTGGCAGTGTTTCTAGCATTAAAAGCATTTCAACCACTGATAGCCCACAAACACATTCTTGTCAAAACAGACAACATGACAACAATGTATTACCTCAACAAACAAGGGGGGGGGACACACTCTTCACAACTGTGTCTCAGTCGAGATCACCAAAAAACACACGAATGGGAAATTCATCCCCAGATCCTACAAGATTACTTTCTACGCTGGGGAACGCCAAAAATAGACCTATTCGCAACAAAAGAAAACACAAAATGCCGAAACTTTGCGTCCAGGTACCCACACCCGCAATGCGTTATGGATCAGTTGGTCAGGAATATTTGCTTACGCTTTTCCCCCTCTCCCACTCATTCCTTATCTGGTAAACAAAATAAGTCAAAACAAACTCAAACTAATATTTATAGCACCAACCTGGGCTCGCCAACCGTGGTACACAACACTGCTAGATTTATCAGTAGTACCTCACATCAAATTACCGAACAGGCCAGATCTGTTAACGCAACACAAACAACAGATCAGACACCCCAATCCAGCATCGCTCAATCTAGCAATCTGGCTCCTGAGATTTTAGAATTTGGACATTTAGACCTTACACAAGAATGTATGGGGGTCATTAAACAAGCGAGAAAACCCACTACAAGACATTGCTACGCAAACAAATGGAAAAGATTTGTTTACTACTGCCACACTAATCAAATTCAACCACTGCATGCTTCCGCAAAAGACATTGTAGGCTACTTATTACACTTACAAAAGTCTAAGCTAGCATTCTCTTCAATTAAAATATATCTCACTGCAATATCTGCCTATCTGCAGATTACACATTCAACATCGCTTTTTAGAATCCCAGTCATCAAAGCATTTATGGAGGGACTAAAAAGAATCATACCCCCAAGAACACCACCAGTACCTTCATGGAACCTTAATGTTGTATTAACACAACTCATGGGACCACCATTCGAACCCATGCACTCTTGTGAGATGCAATACTTAACTTGGAAGGTAGCCTTTCTAATAGCTATCACATCACTTAGAAGAATAAGTGAGATACAAGCATTTACTATACAAGAACCCTTTATACAAATACATAAACATAAAGTGGTTCTACGTACAAATCCCAAATTCTTACCAAAGTCATATCGCTGTTCCACCTAAACCAAACAGTGGAACTCCCATCTCTAAGATGCCCTCTGGGTGTATTTTACAATAAATCCCACACTGGCATTGGTGTGCATTTATTGTGCTGAGATGTTTGATACCAAATGTAAAGAAATGCCTCCTTGGCATGGTTACCCCCTGACTTTTTGCCTTTTGCTGATGCCAAGTTATGATTGAAAGAGTGCTGGAACCCTGTTAACCAGGCCTCAGCACCAATGTTTCTTCCAGAAACTGTACCTTTCCTTCCACAATTGGCACAGCCCTGGCACTCAGATAAGTCCCTGGTACCAAGGGCCCTGATGCCAGGGAAGGTCTCTAAGGGATGCAGCATGTCTTATGCAACCCCGGGGACCCCTCACTCAGCACAGACACACTGCCTCACAGCTTGTGTGTGATGGTGGAGAGAACATGACTAAGTCGACATTGCACTCCCCTCAGAGTGTCATGCCAACCTCATACTTCTTCTGGCATAGGTAAGTCACCCCTCTAGCAGGCATTACAGCCCTAAGGCAGGGTGCACTATACCACAGGTGAGGGCATATGTGCATGAGCACTATGCCCCTACAGTGTCTAAGCAAAACCTTAGACATTGTCATTGCAGGGTAGTCATAAGAGTATATGGTCTGGGAGTTTGTCAAACACGAACTCCACAGTTTTGTAGTGTGGCCTGTTTTACGTATATTTTGCGCATTAGCTTCAGGCCTTAGGCCTCTGTGCACTTTGCTCTAAATGCTTTCTATTAGGCTTCGTACTGTTATTTTACCGAATAGCCAGTTCTACGGTGTTGTTTTTTATTCATATCACACTGTTTTGCCTACTTCAGCACAGGAGTTCTTCATAACATATTCACTCTGTGCTTTAGTCAAGGATACAGTCTGGTACATTGCCGATAGACGTGGTAGGAGTCTAGACTTGCCATTCCTGCGTAGGAACATTTTGTGATCACGATGACATGTTAGTTATAAAATCACTTCCTTGTCCCAATACATGCAAGAGGGAGATTCCGACCAGGGAACCACAACTAGACGCTGACTGCCTCGTTGCAGATGCTGAACCAGATCACATGCCTTTGCTCAGGTATGAGTGTGTCCGTCTCCCTAGTGATACAGAAAGGCAAGCTGAAAGCTTAACATGCTGTGCTCTAAATAGAACAAGCAGAGGGAGAGTAGAAACGGTTAGGAATTATGATAGCTTTATTTCTATGTTTTACTCTCCTGGTTACTATATCAATCCTACTATGTTGTATTGTTCTTGTTATTGCGGCTCACGCCTTAATATCTAAAATACAGTCGTTTTATTAAAACATTATATAAAACTTATACTGTCTTTGTCATTTGTATATGAGACCATATAGTAAATGAGAGAGTTGGTTTGGATCTGAGTGACCACGACTTCCCTGAGAAGTTCCAAAGATGTCATGCGCTCGGCTGCCCAATCATTTCTTCCCCGTGGGAGAAATGAGGCACTGCTAGTTAGCCGGAGCAACAAACGGATTTAGGGTAACAGAGTTCCTTACACGTGGGTCAGACTCAGTCCCCCACACAGTTATCGATCCTGCTGCCTAGAAATCCAGTAGTCTCATTTAGGATAATGAGAGCCCACGCGACAGTTTCATCATAATGGCTACACTGAAATCTGGGAAGTTCAAACTTCACAGCACAATAAATCCACACTGATGGGATTTATTTTAAAATGCACACAGAGGGCATCTTAGAGATATGCCCCCTGAATACCAGTCTGACTCCTAGTGTTAGGCTGACCAGTTTCTGCCAGCCTGTCACAACCAGATGCGTTTCTGGCCACATGGGGAGAGTGCCTTTGTCACTCTGTGGCCAGGAACAAAGCCTGTACTGGGTGGAGGTGCTTCTCACCTCCCCCTGCGAGAACTGTAACACCTGGCGTTGAGCCTCAAAGGCTCATGCCTTTTGTTACAGCATCCCAGCTAGTGGATATGCCCGCCCCTCTGGCCACTGCCCCCACCTTTGGCGGCAAGGCTGGAGGAGATAATGAGAAAAACAAGGAGGAGTCACCCACCAGTCAGGACAGCCCCTAAGGTGCCCTGAGCTGATGTGACTCCTGCCTTTAGAAATCCTCCATCTTGAGATTGGAGGATTCCCCCAAATAGGATAAGGGATGTGCCCCCCTCCCCTCAGGGAGGTGGCACAAAGAGGGTGTAGCCACCCTCCAGGACAGTAGCCATTGGCTACTGCCCTCCTGACCTAAACACCCCCCCAAATTCAGTATTTTGGGGCAACCCTGAACCCAGGAAAGGAGATTCCTGCAACAAGAAGGACTGGTGACCTGAAAGCCCCGCAGAGACGACGGAGACGACAACTGACTTGGCCCCAGCCCTACCGCCCTTCTCACCAGACTCAAAGAACCTGCACAGCGACTCATCCAACAGGGACCAGCGACCTCTGAGGGCTCAGAGGACTGCCCCGAACCTGAAGGACCAAGAAACTCCGAAGAATAGAGGCACTGTTCAAAAACTGCAACAACTTTGCAACTTTAAAGCAACTTTTAAAGAACTCTCTCTTCCCCGCCGGAAGCGTGAGACTTCTCACTCTGCACCAGATGCCCCCGGCTCAAGCTCCAGAGAAACAACACTACAGGGATAACTCCAAGGCGACTGCGACCTTGTGAGTAACCCGAGACGACCCCCCTGGACCCCTACAGCGGCGCTTGCAGAGAATATTCAGAGGCTCCCCCTCACCGCGACTGCCTGAAACAAGGAACCCTACGCCTGGACCAAGCACTGCACCCGCAGCCCCCAGGACCAGTAGGAACCGAACTCTAGTGCAGGAGTGACCATCAGGCGACCCTCTGCCTAGCCCAGTTGGTGGCTGGCCCAAGAAGCTCCCCTGTGCCCTGCCTGCACCGCTAGAGTGACCCCTGGGTCCCTCCATTGATTCCTATTGACAACCCGACGCTTGCTTTGCGCACTGCACCCGGCTGCCCCTGTGCCGCTGAGGGTGTGTTTTGTATGCCTACTTGTGTCCCCCCCAGTGCTCTACAAAGCCCCCCTGGTCTGCTCTCTGAAGATGCAGGCACTTACCTGTTGGCAGACTGGAACCGGAGCATCCCTGTTCTTCATAGGCGCCTATGTGTTTTGGGCCCTTCTTTGACCTCTGCACATGACCGGCCCTGTGTTGCTGGTGCGGTGACTCTGGGGTTGCCTGGAACCCCCAACGGTAGGCTGCCTATGCCCATGAACTTGAACATGTAAGTGCCTTAATTACCTGAAAAACTGACCATTACTTACGTCCCCCAGGAACTGTTGATTTTTGCACTGTGTCCACTTTTAAACTAGCTTATTGCCATTTTAACTAAAACTGTGTATGTTACTGCTCTAATTCAAAGTTCCTTACTTACCTGTGTGGAGTACCTTGCATTTTATGTAATTACTTCAAATCTTGAATCTTGTGGTTCTAAAATAAATTAAGAAAATATATTTTTCCATATAAAAACTAATGGCCTGGAGTTAAGTCTTTTGAGTGTGTGTTCCTCATTTATTGCCTGTGTGTGTGTACAACAAATGCTTAACACTACCCTCTGATAAGCCTACTGCTCGACCACACTACCACAAAATAGAGCATTAGAATTATCTAATTTTGCCACTATCTTACTGTAGGAAGTTGGCTCTGTATGTGCTATTTCAAAGTAAGGAATAGCATGCACAGAGTCCAAGGGTTCCCCTTAGAGGTAAGATAGTGGCAAAAAGAGATAATACTAATGCTCTATTTTGTGGTAGTGTGGTCGAGCAGTAGGCTTATCCAAGGAGTAGTGTTAAGCATTTGTTGTACATACACATAGACAATAAATGAGGTACACACACTCAGAGACAAATCCAGCCAATAGGTTTTTGTATAGAAAAATATCTTTTCTTAGTTTATTTTAAGAACCACAGGTTCAAATTCTACATGTAATATCTCATTCGAAAGGTATTGCAGGTAAGTACTTTAGGAACTTCAAATCATCAAAATTGCATGTATACTTTTCAAGTTATTCACAAGTAGCTGTTTTAAAAGTGGACACAGTGCAATTTTCACAGTTCCTAGGGGAGGTAAGTATTTGTTAGGTTAACCAGGTAAGTAAGACACTTACAGGGCTTAGTTCTTGGTCCAAGGTAGCCCACCGTTGGGGGTTCAGAGCAACCCCAAAGTCACCACACCAGCAGCCCAGGGCCGGTCAGGTGCAGAGTTCAAAGTGGTGCCCAAAACGCATAGGCTAGAATGGAGAGAAGGGGGTGCCCCGGTTCCGGTCTGCTTGCAGGTAAGTACCCGCGTCTTCGGAGGGCAGACCAGGGGGGTTTTGTAGGGCACCGGGGGGGACACAAGCCCACACAGAAATTTCACCCTCAGCGGCGCGGGGGCGGCCGGGTGCAGTGTAGAAACAAGCGTCGGGTTCGCAATGTTAGTCTATGAGAGATCTCGGGATCTCTTCAGCGCTGCAGGCAGGCAAGGGGGGGGTTCCTCAGGGAAACCTCCACTTGGGCAAGGGAGAGGGACTCCTGGGGGTCACTTCTCCAGTGAAAGTCCGGTCCTTCAGGTCCTGGGGGCTGCGGGTGCAGGGTCTCTCCCAGGCGTCGGGACGTAGGATTCAAAGAGTCGCGGTCAGGGGAAGCCTCGGGATTCCCTCTGCAGGCGGCGCTGTGGGGGCTCAGGGGGGACAGGTTTTGGTACTCACAGTATCAGAGTAGTCCTGGGGTCCCTCCTGAGGTGTTGGATCTCCACCAGCCGAGTCGGGGTCGCCGGGTGCAGTGTTGCAAGTCTCACGCTTCTTGCGGGGAGCTTGCAGGGATCTTTAAAGCTGCTGGAAACAAAGTTGCAGCTTTTCTTGGAGCAGGTCCGCTGTCCTCGGGAGTTTCTTGTCTTTTTGAAGCAGGGGCAGTCCTCAGAGGATGTCGAGGTCGCTGGTCCCTTTGGAAGGCGTCGCTGGAGCAGGATCTTTGGAAGGCAGGAGACAGGCCGGTGAGTTTCTGGAGCCAAGGCAGTTGTCGTCTTCTGGTCTTCCGCTGCAGGGGTTTTCAGCTAGGCAGTCCTTCTTCTTGTAGTTGCAGGAATCTAATTTTCTAGGGTTCAGGGTAGCCCTTAAATACTAAATTTAAGGGCGTGTTTAGGTCTGGGGGTTAGTAGCCAATGGCTACTAGCCCTGAGGGTGGGTACACCCTCTTTGTGCCTCCTCCCAAGGGGAGGGGGTCACAATCCTAACCCTATTGGGGGAATCCTCCATCTGCAAGATGGAGGATTTCTAAAAGTTAGAGTCACTTCAGCTCAGGACACCTTAGGGGCTGTCCTGACTGGCCAGTGACTCCTCCTTGTTGCTTTCTTTGTTCCCTCCAGCCTTGCCGCCAAAAGTGGGGGCCGTGGCCGGAGGGGGCGGGCAACTCCACTAAGCTGGAGTGCCCTGCTGGGCTGTGACAAAGGGGTGAGCCTTTGAGGCTCACCGCCAGGTGTCACAGCTCCTGCCTGGGGGAGGTGTTAGCATCTCCACCCAGTGCAGGCTTTGTTACTGGCCTCAGAGTGACAAAGGCACTCTCCCCATGGGGCCAGCAACATGTCTCTAGTGTGGCAGGCTGCTGGAACCAGTCAGCCTACACAGATAGTTGGTTAAGTTTCAGGGGGCACCTCTAAGGTGCCCTCTGTGGTGTATTTTACAATAAAATGTACACTGGCATCAGTGTGCATTTATTGTGCTGAGAAGTTTGATACCAAACTTCCCAGTTTTCAGTGTAGCCATTATGGTGCTGTGGAGTTCGTGTAAAACAGACTCCCAGACCATATACTCTTATGGCTACCCTGCACTTACAATGTCTAAGGTTTTGTTTAGACACTGTAGGGGCACAGTGCTCATGCACTGGTACCCTCACCTATGGTATAGTGCACCCTGCCTTAGGGCTGTAAGGCCTGCTAGAGGGGTGTCTTACCTATACTGCATAGGCAGTGAGAGGCTGGCATGGCACCCTGAGGGGAGTGCCATGTCGACTTACTCATTTTGTTCTCACTAGCACACACAGGCTTGTAAGTAGTGTGTCTGTGCTGAGTGAGGGGTCTCTAGGGTGGCATAAGACATGCTGCAGCCCTTAGAGACCTTTCTTGGCATCAGGGCCCTTGGTACTAGAAGTACCAGTTACAAGGGACTTATCTGAATGCCAGGGTGTGCCAATTGTGGATACAATGGTACATTTTAGGTGAAGGAACACTGGTGCTGGGGCCTGGTTAGCAGGGTCCCAGCACACTTCTCAGTCAAGTCAGCATCAGTATCAGGCAAAAAGTGGGGGGTAACTGCAACAGGGAGCCATTTCTTTACACAAGCCCCCCCCAGCCTACAGGCCAGGAGACTCAGCCCAAGCTGGGAGAGTCTTCCTAGTCTGTCAGGCGAGGAAGAGTAGGAGAAATAGGCTGGTTAGTTGCAGGGCCTACTCTGCCTTACATCCTTCTGTTCAGGTCATTCCCTTTGGGGAACTGACCCACTTCCACAGTGATAGGACCTAGTCTGAATTGCCTCTTGTCTGCCTCTTCAATGTCTCCACCCATTCTTTCTATTTTGGTCTTAGAGGTGTCCACCTCTGCTAACCTTATCTTGGCCAGGGTCACCCCTAGCTTACCCAGAGAGGTTACCCAGAGCTGGAGTAACCCCACCATGACCAATAGGGTCAGGGGCCTAACTTGCTATTTGGCATGGGGTCAGACCACCATGCTAAGGATAGTGCAGCCATAAAGGCTAACACCCAGCCGAGGCCACTGACAGCTGTCAGTGCCCAGAACCACACCTTTAGCTCTTCACCTAAAAGGGAAGGGGCTAAGTTACAGGCTTCTTTGGGTTCAGGTTGCCTGTCTGCTGTATTGGAGTGGGGGGTTACCACATCTTGTAGTAAACACCCTTCTTCCACTCTTTCTTCTGTTAGCTGAGGAGCCACCCACTCAGGTTTAACAGTTGCCTGACTAGCCAGGACTTCTTGTGGGTCAGGTTGGACTTTATCAGGGCCATTTTTGGAGTTCTCCCCTACTGGAGCAGAATCTCCTTGGCTTGCTGTAACCTTGGCTAAAGGTTGTCCACCCTTCCTACTCTGTTTTCTTTTCTTCTTCTTCTGGGGCCTGCTTGCATTTACTGCAGAGGCAGGACTTCCAGAATCCTTGGGAGAGGACTGGCACTGGACCAGTTTCTCTCTTGGGCTCTGACTAACCTCTGGGTAGTCATTTCCAAGGAGACAATCAAGGGGGAGGTCTGTACTGACTACTACCCTTCTCCAGCTAAGAGTGCCACCCACTTCTATGGGCACTAAAGCCACAGGCCTCTTAGTGACCCTGTCTAGGCTAACTCTTACCCTGGCAGTCTCACCTGGGATGTACTGGTTTGAGAGCACCAGCCTGTCATGCACAATAGTGTGACTGGCACAAGTGTCTCTCAGGGCAGTGGTTGGGATTCCATTCACCAGTAGGTGGTGGAAGTGTCTACTTCCCTCTGGAATCTCCAACTCACCTGTTGGGCCCTGTTTCCAGTTGAAGGCTAGGAAGACCTCCTCATCTGAGGAGTCATCTCCCATGGCTACACTGGTTACCCCTGGAATTTTGTTCTGGGGTTTGTTTTTGGGACAAGAAGTGTCCTTGGTGTGGTGCCCAGACTGTTTACAGTTGTGGCACCATGCCTTAGTGGCATCCCAGTTCTTACCCTGGTACCCACCTTTGTTTTGGGTTGTGTCTTGGGGCCCACCCACCTGTTCTGGTTTTTGGGGGCCTACAGAGGACTCTTTTTCTTTGTTTCTAGTGTCACCCACTTTCTCCTGGGGAGTTTTTGTAACCCCTTTCTTTTGGTCACCCCCAGTGGAAGTTTTGGTTACCCTAGTCTTGACCCAGTGGTCTGCCTTCTTTCCCACTTCTTGGGGAGAAATTGGACCTAGGTCTACCAGATACTGATGCAACTTTTCATTGAAGCAGTTACTTAAAATGTGTTCTTTCATAAACAAATTATAAAGCCCAACATAGTCACACACTTCATTTCCAGTTAACCAACCATCCAGTGTTTTTACTGAGTAGTCTACAAAATCAACCCAGGTCTGGCTCGAGGATTTTTGAGCCCCCCTGAATCTAATTCTATACTCCTCAGTGGAGAATCCAAAGCCCTCAATCAGGGTACCCTTCATGAGGTCATAAGATTCTGCATCTTTTCCAGAGAGTGTGAGGAGTCTATCCCTACACTTTCCAGTGAACATTTCCCAAAGGAGAGCACCCCAGTGAGATCTGTTCACTTTTCTGGTTACACAAGCCCTCTCAAAAGCTGTGAACCATTTGGTGATGTCATCACCAGCTTCATATTTTGTTACAATCCCTTTGGGGATTTTTAGGATGTCAGGAGAATCTCTGACCCTATTTAAGTTGCTGCCACCATCGATGGGACCTAGGCCCATCTCTTTTCTTTCCCTTTCTATGGCTAGGAGCTGCTTTTCCAAAGCCAATCTTTTGACCATCCTGGCTAACAGGGGGTCATCTTCACTGAGAGCATCCTCGGTGATTTCAGAAATGCTGGACCCTCCTGTGAGGGAAGCAACATTTCTGACTATCATTTTTGGAAACAGGGCTTGAGAGGCCCTGGTCTCCCTATTTAGGACTGGAAGGGGGGAATTGCCCTCCAAGTCACTAATTTCTTCCTCTGTGAAGTCATCCTCAGAGGGGTTGGCTTTTTCAAACTCTGCCAACAGCTCCTGGAGCTGAATTTTGGTAGGTCTGGAGCCAATGGTTATTTTCTTTATATTACAGAGAGACCTTAGCTCCCTCATCTTAAGATGGAGGTAAGGTGTGGTGTCGAGTTCCACCACATTCATCTCTGTATCAGACATTATTTTGCTAAAAGTTGGAAGACTTTTTAAAGAATCTAAAACTGTTTCTAGAATCTAATTTCAAACCTTTAACAAACTTTTAAACTCTAAAAGACAATGCTAAACAGGGACTTAACACACAAGGCCCTAGCAGGACTTTTAAGAATTTAGAAAAATTTTAAATTGCAAAAATGAATTTCTAATGACAATTTTGGAATTTGTCGTGTGATCAGGTATTGGCTGAGTAGTCCAGCAAATGCAAAGTCTTGTACCCCACCGCTGATCCACCAATGTAGGAAGTTGGCTCTGTATGTGCTATTTCAAAGTAAGGAATAGCATGCACAGAGTCCAAGGGTTCCCCTTAGAGGTAAGATAGTGGCAAAAAGAGATAATACTAATGCTCTATTTTGTGGTAGTGTGGTCGAGCAGTAGGCTTATCCAAGGAGTAGTGTTAAGCATTTGTTGTACATACACATAGACAATAAATGAGGTACACACACTCAGAGACAAATCCAGCCAATAGGTTTTTGTATAGAAAAATATCTTTTCTTAGTTTATTTTAAGAACCACAGGTTCAAATTCTACATGTAATATCTCATTCGAAAGGTATTGCAGGTAAGTACTTTAGGAACTTCAAATCATCAAAATTGCATGTATACTTTTCAAGTTATTCACAAGTAGCTGTTTTAAAAGTGGACACTTAGTGCAATTTTCACAGTTCCTAGGGGAGGTAAGTATTTGTTAGGTTAACCAGGTAAGTAAGACACTTACAGGGCTTAGTTCTTGGTCCAAGGTAGCCCACCGTTGGGGGTTCAGAGCAACCCCAAAGTCACCACACCAGCAGCCCAGGGCCGGTCAGGTGCAGAGTTCAAAGTGGTGCCCAAAACGCATAGGCTAGAATGGAGAGAAGGGGGTGCCCCGGTTCCGGTCTGCTTGCAGGTAAGTACCCGCGTCTTCGGAGGGCAGACCAGGGGGGTTTTGTAGGGCACCGGGGGGGACACAAGCCCACACAGAAATTTCACCCTCAGCAGCGCGGGGGCGGCCGGGTGCAGTGTAGAAACAAGCGTCGGGTTCGCAATGTTAGTCTATGAGAGATCTCGGGATCTCTTCAGCGCTGCAGGCAGGCAAGGGGGGGGTTCCTCGGGGAAACCTCCACTTGGGCAAGGGAGAGGGACTCCTGTGGGTCACTTCTCCAGTGAAAGTCCGGTCCTTCAGGTCCTGGGGGCTGCGGGTGCAGGGTCTCTCCCAGGCGTCGGGACGTAGGATTCAAAGAGTCGCGGTCAGGGGAAGCCTCGGGATTCCCTCTGCAGGCGGCGCTGTGGGGGCTCAGGGGGGACAGGTTTTGGTACTCACAGTATCAGAGTAGTCCTGGGGTCCCTCCTGAGGTGTTGGATCTCCACCAGCCGAGTCGGGGTCGCCGGGTGCAGTGTTGCAAGTCTCACGCTTCTTTCGGGGAGCTTGCAGGGATCTTTAAAGCTGCTGGAAACAAAGTTGCAGCTTTTCTTGGAGCAGGTCCGCTGTCCTCTGGAGTTTCTTGTCTTTTTGAAGCAGGGGCAGTCCTCCGAGGATGTCGAGGTCGCTGGTCCCTTTGGAAGGCGTCGCTGGAGCAGGATCTTTGGAAGGCAGGAGACAGGCCGGTGAGTTTCTGGAGCCAAGGCAGTTGTCGTCTTCTGGTCTTCCGCTGCAGGGGTTTTCAGCTAGGCAGTCCTTCTTCTTGTAGTTGCAGGAATCTAATTTTCTAGGGTTCAGGGTAGCCCTTAAATACTAAATTTAAGGGCGTGTTTAGGTCTGGGGGGTTAGTAGCCAATGGCTACTAGCCCTGAGGGTGGGTACACCCTCTTTGTGCCTCCTCCCAAGGGGATGGGGTCACAATCCTAACCCTATTGGGGGAATCCTCCATCTGCAAAATGGAGGATTTCTAAAAGTTAGAGTCACTTCAGCTCAGGACACCTTAGGGGCTGTCCTGACTGGCCAGTGACTCCTCCTTGTTGCTTTCTTTGTTCCCTCCAGCCTTGCCGCCAAAAGTGGGGGCCGTGGCCGGAGGGGGCGGGCAACTCCACTAAGCTGGAGTGCCCTGCTGGGCTGTGACAAAGGGGTGAGCCTTTGAGGCTCACCGCCAGGTGTCACAGCTCCTGCCTGGGGGAGGTGTTAGCATCTCCACCCAGTGCAGGCTTTGTTACTGGCCTCAGAGTGACAAAGGCACTCTCCCCATGGGGCCAGCAACATGTCTCTAGTGTGGCAGGCTGCTGGAACCAGTCAGCCTACACAGATAGTTGGTTAAGTTTCAGGGGGCACCTCTAAGGTGCCCTCTGTGGTGTATTTTACAATAAAATGTACACTGGCATCAGTGTGCATTTATTGTGCTGAGAAGTTTGATACCAAACTTCCCAGTTTTCAGTGTAGCCATTATGGTGCTGTGGAGTTCGTGTAAAACAGACTCCCAGACCATATACTCTTATGGCTACCCTGCACTTACAATGTCTAAGGTTTTGTTTAGACACTGTAGGGGCACAGTGCTCATGCACTGGTACCCTCACCTATGGTATAGTGCACCCTGCCTTAGGGCTGTAAGGCCTGCTAGAGGGGTGTCTTACCTATACTGCATAGGCAGTGAGAGGCTGGCATGGCACCCTGAGGGGAGTGCCATGTCGACTTACTCATTTTGTTCTCACTAGCACACACAGGCTTGTAAGCAGTGTGTCTGTGCTGAGTGAGGGGTCTCTAGGGTGGCATAAGACATGCTGCAGCCCTTAGAGACCTTTCTTGGCATCAGGGCCCTTGGTACTAGAAGTACCAGTTACAAGGGACTTATCTGAATGCCAGGGTGTGCCAATTGTGGATACAATGGTACATTTTAGGTGAAGGAACACTGGTGCTGGGGCCTGGTTAGCAGGGTCCCAGCACACTTCTCAGTCAAGTCAGCATCAGTATCAGGCAAAAAGTGGGGGGTAACTGCAACAGGGAGCCATTTCTTTACACTTACCTCTAAGGGGAACCCTTGGACACTGTTCACACTATCTCTTACTTTGAGATAGTATATACAGAGCCAACTTCCTACACCTGCAACACAGTTAAGTCCCATGTAAGAGGTACCCCTGGTACCAAGGGCCCTGTGGCCAGGGGAAGGTCCCTAAGGGCTGCAGCATGTATTATGCCAGACTAAGGGACCCCTCACTCAGCACATGCACATTACACTGCCTTGCAGCCTGTGTGTGCTGGTGGCGAGAAAAGACAAAGTCGACATGGCATTCCCCTCAGAGTGCCATGCCCACAAACCACTGCCTGTGACATAGGTAAGTCACCCCTCTAGCAGGCCTTACAGCCCTAAGGCAGGGTGCACTATACCACAGGTGAGGTCATAGCTGTATGAGCAATATGCCCCTACAGTGTCTAAGCAAAACCTTAGACATTGTAAGTGCAGGGTAGCCTTACTGAGTATATGGTCTGGGAGCTCGTCATTACAAACTCCACAGCTCCATAATGGCTTCACTGAATACTGAGAAGTTTGGTATCAAACTTCTCAGCACAATAAACCCACACTGATGCCAGTGTGGTATTTATTGCAACATGCACACAGAGGACATCTTAGAGATGCCCTCTGTATTTTACCCAATCCTTCAGTGCAGGACTGACTGATCTGTGCCAGCCTGCCACTGAGACGAGTTTCTGACCCCATGTGGTGAGAGCTTTTGTGCTCTCTTTGGCCAGAAACAAAGCCTGCACTGGGTGGAGGTGCTTCACACCTCCCCCCTGCAGGAACTGTAACACCTAGCAGTGAGCCTCCAAGGCTCAGGCTTCATATTACAATGCCCCAGGGCACTCCAGCTAGTGGAGATGCCTGCACCCCCGGACACAGCCCCCACTTTTGGCGGCAAATCCAGAGGAGATAATGAGAAAAACAAGGAGCATCCCTCCAGCCAGGACAACCCCTAAGGTGTCCGGAGGTGACCCCTGCCTTAGGAAATCCATCTTGTTTTGGAGGATTCCCCCCAATAGAATTAGGCATGTGTCCCCCCTCCCCAAAGTGAAGGGGCACAAAGAGGGTGTAGCCACCCTCAAGGACAGTAGCTATTGGCCACTGCCCCCCAGACCTAAAAGCACCCCTAAATTGAGTATTTAGGGATGACCCTGAACCCAGGAAACCAGATTCCTGCAGCCTGAAACAAGAAGGAATGCTGACCTGAAAGCCCTGCAGAGACAACGGAGTCGACAACTGAGTTGGGCCTGTCTGCAGACTCAAAGAACCTGCATAGCGACGCATCTAGCGGGACCAGCGACCTCTGAGGACTCAGAGGACTGACCTGCACCCAAAGGACTAAGAAACTCCTGTGGACAGCAGCTCTGTCCAAACAGCAACAAAGAAACCATCTTTAAAGGGGCTCTAGCCTCACTCCAGAAGCGTGAGTCCTCAACACTCTGTGCCCGATGCCCTCGGCTTGTGTCCAAAAGAACCAACACTGCAGAGACTCCTACGGCATGGACACCCTGAGACGACCTCCCTGGACCCCCCACAGTGATGCCTGCAGAGAGGATCCGAAGGCTCCCCCTACCACGACTGCCCGGTAACATAGGAAACCGACGCCTGGAAGAAGCACTGCCCCGCAGCCCCCAGGCCCGAGAGAAATCAACTACCAGTGCAGGAGTGACCAGTTGGTGGCTGGCCCGAGAAGCCCCCCTGTGCCCTGTCTGCATCGCCAGAGTGACTCGAGGGTCTCTCCATTGATTCCTATCTGAATCCCGACACCTACTTCACACAATGCACCTGGCTACCCCTGTGCCGCTGAGGGTCCGAGATTGGTGGGTGGGCCTTCAGGATCCACGCTGGCGGCTTCGGCCAGCGAAGTCCCCTCCGGATCCTCACCGGTCGTACCATCGAGACCTTTCCTGGCACCGGTTTGATCGTCGACGTTCCCGACGTCTGTGGTGCCCACCATCGAAGTTGACCTGATCCCTGACGATTCGGAGTCGGACCAGCATCAGCCTACGCCACCTCCTTCTTCGTTGGGGCCTATTCACCCCAGGATGGTTTCTGACCCTTATTCTTATGGGACGGAGCAACTTATTCGATGGTGGTCAATAAGGCAGCTGAAGTCCTCGGGCTTGAGCTACCTACTTTTCAGGTCAGGTATAATCTCCTGACGGAGGTGCTTCATCGAGGGGCTTCCACATCTGAGCCTTTTCTTCCATTAAAGGAAGTCCTCACTGATGTCCTTTTGGATACTTGGTCCAGGGGCTCCTGTGAACTGGACAATCTCTTGCCGCCATCGGCCCGCCCGAGCGACCCTAAACTCCTGTCCCAACACCCCAAGCCTGAGAGCCTCGTCATCCAGGCATCCTCATCCTCGGGCGCATTCCCTTCCGCTCCTCCGGATAGGGAACAATTTGGGAAGAAGATGTTTTCTTCCTCCAGTCTTGCGCTGCGGTCAGTGAACACCGATGCCTTTTGGGACATTCTACTCACTCTCTATGGAATACGGTCGCACAAGTCCTGCTGCAGATACCAGAGTAGGCCCGTGCTATCGTCTCCCAAGCTGTCACCAATGGGAGAGAAGCAGCAAAGTTCACTATCAGATGTGGGCTGTACACAACCGACTCTCTAGGTAGATTGGTTGCGACGACGGTGGCCTTGAGGCGCCACACCTGGTTACGTACATCTGGTTTCTCAGGGGATGGCCAACAGACACTTATGGACATGCCCTTTGATGACTCCTGTCTCTTTTGAGACAAGGTAGACTCTGCGCTGGAGGGGTTCAAGGACTCCCGGGCTACGTCTCGGTCCCTCGGCCTTTCCACTGCCCCTTGTCCCCAAGTCTGCTTTTCATCCCTTCACAGCAACGGAAGGGGCTCCCTGTAACGTCCCTTTCCCAGCCACCATGACACCCATGCTGTTCAGCCGCTGCGTGGCCATGGACATGGAATCCCATGTGGATGTTTGACAGGGAACCAGAGGTCTGCCCAGTCCACCCCTACCTCTGCTGCAGCCTCCAAACCCTCCTAGTCTGTCCCCGCACTCTGGTCCAGTTGGCGACAGGATTCCCAGTCCCTGCACCAGAAGTATGTCGTGGTTGGTATTCTCACTACTTTCTGGTGCCCAAAAAAGATAAAGGCATGCGTCCTATCCTAGACCTTCAGGACCTCAATCCCTTTCTCAAGGAGACATTCAGAATGCTTACCCTGGCTCAGGTCCTTTCTGCCTTAGACCCAGAAGACTGGACGGTAGCATTGGGTTTGCGGGATTCTTATTTCCATATTCCCATCCTGCCTGCCCACAGACGTTACCTACGATTTGTGGTAGGTCATGAGCACTTTCTAGTTACTGTGTTCGTCTTCGGCCTTACCAGCCCCCCTCAGGTGTTCACGAAGGTGATGGCGGTGGTTGCAGCTCATCTGCGCAGGTTGGGGGTTTCAGTCGTCCACTTCCTCAAACGCTGGCTGTTGAAGGCGGACTCGCCCCAGAAAGTCGTCTCCCACCTTCAGACTACGGTGAACCTCCTGCACATGCTGGGGTTCACTATAAACGTGCTGAAGTCACACCTGACTCCCTCTCAGACAATCCCTTTCATCTGAGCTGTTCTGGACACAGTGCAGTTTCGGGCCTATCCTCATGAAAAGCGGGTCCAGAATATTGAGGCTATGATTCCGATCTTTCAGTCTCTTTATTGGGTTTTGGTGAGAGTGAGTGTGAGGCTGTATTTTGTGTGCCTGTTTGTGACCATTACTCCCTCCCAAACTCTTCCCTCCCCCCCCGCCCCCCCCTCCAGTGCTCTACAAACCCCCCCCCCCCCCCCCCCCCCCCCCCGGGTCTGCTCCCCGAGGACGCGGGTACTTACCTGCTAGCAGACTGGAACCGGAGCACCCCTATTCTCCATAGGTGACTATGCTTTTTGGGCCCTACTTTGACCTCTGCACCGGACAGGCCCTGTGTTGCTGGGTGTTTCGGGTTAACTTGAACCCCAGACGGTGGGCTGCCTATGCCCTGGAGACTGAACTTGTAACTGCTTTACTTACCTGAAAAATTAACCAGTACTTACCTCCCCCAGGAACTGTTGATTTTTGCCGTGTTCACTTTTAAAATAGCTTATTGCCATGTTTGCCAAAACTGTGTACATTGCTGTTTTAATTCAAAGTTCCATATTTACCTATGCCAAGTACCTTACAATTTATGTACTTGCCTGAATTTTGAATCTTGAGGTTCTAAAAAAAAAATCAAGAAAGGAATATTTTTCTATATATAAACCTATTGGCCTGGAGTTAAGTCATTGAGTGTGTGTTCTCATTTATTGCCTGTGTGTGTACAACAAATGCTTAACACGACCCTCTGATAAGCCTACTGCTCGACCACACTACCACAAAATAGAGCATTACAATTATCTATTATTGCCTCTTTCAAGCCTCTTGGGGAATCCCTGGACTCTGTGCACACTGTATCTCATTTTGATATAGTATATACTGAGCCAGCTTTCTACAGTAACACAAATACTAGAATATTAACAGGCATTAGCAGGAGCATAAAAACAACACTATCAACCTCTAAGGGGAACCCTTGGACTCTGTGCACACTACCTCTCACTTTGAGATAGTACATACAGAGCCAACTCCCTACAATTTCTCTTTGAGGAATCAAAGTAGTCCCTTCTGGCCAAGTCCTTTCCAGTCAAAAATAGGTAAATTAACTCCTGTTGTTCTGGCTTCCAATTTCTACGACACTATCTGCTTCTGCAAGTCTCTATCCTGTATTCCTCTGACCCAGCACAGCCACCTTCACATGCGGTCAATGAAACAGGAGAAGGATAAACATTGGCCAAAGTGGAATGAGCCTGGGAAGAGACAGTGAAAAGAACTCCTGTAAAATCAGTCCTAAGTAGGTGCAACACACCTGCGGATCTGTTTTAATGTGACTCACCACCACAGAACACCTTGAGCACCAACCCCTCCATGGAGGCATTGGATGGAGCTCATCTGCAAGACTTCTCGACCAGGGGTCTCTGGTCCACACAATCATTAATTACCTGTCAGTGTTCTATAATTGCACAAAACCTGCCTTGCTGTACTGTTCTGCTTTCCTTACATTACAAATGAGGCACTTGGTCACCAATTCTTTCATTCAAGTTCTCTTATAGGAGGCTCTAGTGGGCAGTACAAGATAACCATCTCTATGAAATACTGCCCGGGACGTCCAATGAGTGGCCAGTTTCCCCTAGATATACAAGTACAACTGATTCTGACCAGCTAAGAATGTTTTTTCAGCAGTTGGATCTCTTGGCCACCTGCGAGAACAAGAAATGACAGCACTTCTCCAGCAAATACAGGCAACTGGAAATAAGGGGAAGCCCTTTCGATGAAATGGTGTGGCAGTTGGCGTTTGCTTTTCAACAAGTTTACTAGCACAGTCATCAAAATAAATGTAGCTGGAAGCACACACACTAATCTTAATCACCAGGCAGTGATTAGTTGACAAGGCAGTTCTAGTTGTTTACAGATCTGGTCCAACTTGCAACAGTTAATTGATCATGTTCAGGGTCTATTCAGGGTCTATTCAGTCTTGCTGACCAGGGGGGCCAACCAAGTGCTGCTTCAGGATCCTGATTTGATTGCACGAGACCCGAACACCTAGATCTTGGATACCTCTACATTCTGCCCAACTTTAGGAAAGCATTTGCAATGCCAGGGTGCTATTGACTAATATAACTTTGGCACTGATTGTCGCCCTAAGCTTGTCAGACAGAAGGATCATATCAGGTATCCTTGCTAACATTACCCAACCTGCTACTTCTTACCAAATCAGATCTTCATTATAATTCAGTCATGAGAGTTCACCTCTGCAATATGAAGATTTTGGAAGATCAACAATTTTACTTCTTAAACATCTCTCTCCCACATGAGAAATTACAGATTAATGAATTATATCTTCAGGTTTCTGCCTCTGCTCTATTCAGAAACCACTCGTTCCTTGTAAATTCAATATATACGTATCTACAGTAGTACGTCCTCTCATCTCAACATACGTTTTTGTTGGAAGACTGCCTTGGTGTTACACCTCAAATCCATGAGATCTCCTTATGAGTTAAAGAGAGACCTTGCCTTTATTTCCGTAAAATGAAGCTGTCTCTGCGAACCCATCCAAAACCCATACTGAAGGCTCTTAACAGACTTCCATCACAAGATGATGTTTAATTTTTTCCTGAGCTCTCACTATGGGTGCAAGGTTACTCCTTTTTGTACGTATCTGCTGTTGGCTCAAATTCTGTTTGCCTAGGACCAAGATCTTTTATTCCTCAGCTGTTTGTTGCCTTCAGCCAATGCATGCAGGGTTTCTATTACAGGAGATTTTCATAATCCTTTTTAGAAAAGGTGTCACGCCTTCACCTAGCACTACTGCCTGGACTTGAGAGCAAGAACAAAATCCGCACTGGCCCTGCCTGTGCTTTGGAAACCTCTTTAAATAATGCAAACCTATTCTGCCACTGCTGTTGTTATATTAGTGGATGCTTGTCTTCATAAAAAAATGTGAATCTATGGAAGTCACTTAGTAGACAGTAAGAAACCTTTTCTTCTTCAACAGTTAGTAACAATTATTCAGCACGGCTATCTTTCATGCCCATTCCTCCTTCCCGTTTCTCAAGGTTTACTTTGCACACTTTTGCTATGTAATATGAGCTATCATGGAGAATTGGTGGATGTTTATAGCACATTTTCGTCATTTTCAGGCATCTGAGCAGTTTACAAATAGTTTAATGTGCTACTAAATAAACCATAAAGTATTGCCCAGGAGGTGAGTTAATACCGTTTACTACTTTTTGTAATGTTCCAGTAGTCTCTCAGCTGATAACAGGTATGATACTAGCATGTTGCTCCATTAAGGATCAATTGTTGAGAGCTGTAGTTACACGTAAGTAATTT
The DNA here is from genome assembly GCF_031143425.1 of Pleurodeles waltl. Classification (NCBI taxonomy): domain Eukaryota; kingdom Metazoa; phylum Chordata; class Amphibia; order Caudata; family Salamandridae; genus Pleurodeles; species Pleurodeles waltl. The sequence goes on along the minus strand of NC_090440.1, from coordinate 747,010,573 downwards.
TTCTTCCCAAATATTTCCCACTTTATTACATACTGTGAAAAAACTGGTATACGATGGGATTTCATAGCTGTGGTTAAAAAAACAAAAAAAAACAAATGCCTACTTGCCTGTATGTACAAAGGATGTTTTGACTGGGAGAGAAAAGTCTGTAAAAGACAAAGTCCCTGATTATGAGTTTGTTGAGGTTGGTTATTTATTACACCTGAAACATTTCCAATGCCCACGGTTCAGAATTTATCGTGTGAGATAAAATTGAATTTATTCATAATTTCTGGGGAATAACATATAGATAAGTACAGTAAATACAACACAACTCCAAACATTATGCAAACTAGAGTTTGCGCAGAGGTCTGGAAACACCTTCCAGCTCATAATCAGGGCCTTGGGGCTAGATGTACAAACACAGTATTTGCTAAAAGTGATCACAATTTGCACACCGAGTTCTAGCAAATTCAGTGGTATTTTGCGAACCAGTCTATATCCCAATAATTCGATTCACAAATCACAGTGGGTCGCAATTCGACCTCTACATGAATATGATTGAGGTAGGCCACAAATGGCAACCCACTTCGAATTGTTCCCTTCACAGGGATTCTGGTCTGTTGGAGTAGGCAAACCACCATCTGTCTGTGATTAATTAAATCAAGGAAAGCAGGATCTGTTTATAAAAAATGAAAAAAAAAGTTTTCAGAAACCAATTTTCAAGACTCACACGGCCTCCTTTAAAAAGATGTTTTATCTTTTCACAAAGGGGATGGGGTCCACAGGCAAACCGTTCCTTTTTGCGGATCGGTTGGCACCTCCTTTGAGTTGTTGGTAAAATATTAATGTTTTGCGTCTGCATTTTTGTCGCAAGACATTAATACTTACCATAAGAGAGCTCTGTTTGGAAGGGACATCCTAAACACACCCCTTCCAAATAGCGATTCCCTTTGATTTCCTAAACACAGTCACTGATTGGTTAATAGGTTAGCAAATTGCTTAATGGGTATAGAGTTTTCAAAAACTACATTTTCTTGTCACAAACTATTGAATTTACCGAATCACACGGTTTGCAATAACAAAATGCGTTAGTACATCTGACCCTTACTCTTTTATTGTTGATTTTTATCATATTCCCTTGAAGTAGGTGGTTCATACAACCTAGCCTATCACTTGTTCATATTACGATTTTGTGTGAAATGTTTTCAGCTTTATATGTTCTATTGCAAGTTTGCCTGATTTAATAGGAAGATGGGTGAAGTAAATAATGAGATGTATAGCGCATATCATATTTTCTTGTTCTCCTTTTTACAAAGCTGTGGAAGAAGCTGTAAAGATAATTACAGGAGGCCAAGCTGACATTGCTACTGCTGTTGAAGGCAATGGACCTGTGGAAAACAACGCTGTGATCAAAACTGCGAAGAGACCAAATGAAGATTCAGATGACGACGAGGAAAAGGGAACAGTTAATCCCCCCGTGCATGACATCTACAGAGCACGGCAGCAAAAGAGAATCCGGTGAAGAACGTTTACAAACCACATGCTGTGAAGGACACTTGGTATTTAAAAGTATGGTAGTTTTTGCCTCTACCATCACCTGTTCCGAGGACAACAGTTTTTATAAGCATCTTGGAGACAAGACTGTGTTGTTACTGTGGTGCACTGTTACCATACGGTTCATGACTAAAAGACAATTGAAAAAAGTGTGCAAAATGCTTTTCGACAAGCCTCTTTTCTCTTAAAGTGTGTGGTTACATATAACTTGAAGTCTTGCAGGTTTTTCAACAGTTTTATTTTGAAAACTGGATGACAACATGTGAAAGCTTTTTAATTCACGTTTCTGGAAAACATTAGTTCTTGGTTTGCTCATGCGGAGCGCTGCCTTGTTTTTTTATTATTTATGACAAAATGTGCAGGAGATCCCTTTATTAATTTCAGAATTGAAAACAATGCCCAACAATGGAATGTAGTCAGTAACTCCAAGGCTCATTTTTGTCCTACTTTTATTGGTGTACGGCAGGAGAGTTTTTGCTGCATCGTCCAGTAAATAAACAAGAAATGTTATCACTACACAAAAGATACAAATGTTTTAATAAATCTGACAAAATCTGACTTTTCTAGCAACACAAGTCTTTAAAAAAATGCATTTTAAAAACAGTTTAACTTCTCGTTCCTCCTAACCAAATTATAATACTAATGATGGGATGAATCGTTTTCCAATGGTGTCAAAAAGTGAATGTTTTCGCCCGTTAAATTTTATGCCTCAGTATTTGTATGTTAATTGGTGAAACATTTTATTTTAATTTTGTGTTGTTGAATGTCCTTTATTTAAAAAAAAAAAAAGGCTTCCACTTCTTTGTTGTAACAACACACGTACAAGGGTTTACCATGCCTAATAAAAAAAGAGGAAACAATTCAGTGGGTGTGGATTGCATTTTTCGAATGTAGTCTTGAATTCAATTATTAACATTTTTCTTATAGCTACCTTGCAGAATAAGCATGATCCTTCACGCTTTTGCTATGACCCGTATTATATTTAAAATGTATTTACATTATTTATAACTATAACAGTTGTGCTCTCTTACTCATGTTCTTTGGAAATAGTATAATGTTGATGGAAAACAGGCATTACAATAAACATTTCTATGAGGAGTTTGAAAGAGAAGCTTGGTGGAGTGGAAGCATAAATCGGCACCTGTGCGGTTGCATATGGTCGTGCCACAGGCACTGCCAACCTATAGCTCTGTAGTATGCCTGGAGCACCATTCACAAAAAAAGTATGAAGAGACTAAAAATATGTACCAAACCCTACGCACTAAAATACAATAGGATGGCCCTGTATGGAACAGTGTATTAAATACAATTATAAAGCAACAGCGCAGTCAAAGAATTTCAATAACGTCTGTTGCTTGTGTAGGCCATCTTTACAACTTGGTCAGGCTTGCATCCTTAGGATCTGATTTACTTATGATCGTTCACAAACTAGAGTTTGGTAATTGTACACAGATGGATTTGTGAACTGTCCCTCATTTTGCTAAGTGACAAGTGAACTAACCAGAAGCATTGCAAAATTAAAATTTGCAGGAGAAGTGTGGCACAATGGTTAGAGTGGCAGACCCTGATGCAGAGACCTGGCCCAGGGACCAGGGTTCAACTCCCGCCCCGGTAGGTCTTGGGCTCAATTCCCTTGGACCAGATAATTTTCCCCTCGGTGCCTAATCTAATTAATGGATCCCACTCTGTAACTCTGGATCCCACTCTGTAACTCTGGACAATAGCTTGCTTAATCTCCACAAGGGCCCCAACAGTGCTTGGATGCCTGGCTTCACCCTGGGGGTGCCCAGGAGTGGGCACCTCACAGGGAAAAGCCAGGAGGGGTTCCATAGCGGTATGCGTACAGCACCTTGAGACACTAACGGGTGAGTAGTGCGCTATACAAGTGCGAAGTTTACAGTTTACAGGAGATCACAACGTCGCCTGCCTCATGAATATTAGTGAGTAGTGCGCTATACAAGTGCGAAGTTTACAGTTTACAGGAGATCACAACGTCGCCTGCTTCATGAATATTAATAAGGCAGGAGGCATTCTCCAACGCCCTTCAAGGGCCAGCCGCTCACTTTATCTGCATTTGCATTCCATGTGTATCAACATTGTTTTCAAGCTGATGCTTTCAAAGAAAATTGTGTTTAATGGTATGTTTGGCTGAAGATACACATGCTCTGCATACTGCTGCCATCTAGTGGTAGGTCCGGAAGTGTGCAAGTTGTTTTTCTTTGAAAAGTCTTTCGAGTTACGAGGTATCGCCTCCTGGTGCTGGTAATGCTCATGGGCATCAAATCCATCGTTAGATTGTTTTCTTCTGCCGCCGGTTCTGGTTGTGTATCACCGAGCTCCAGTTTGAGACTATCAGAAAGTATTCTTTTTGGCATGTTACCCCACTTTTTGCCTACTATCAGTATGCTTAGACTGTTTTCAGTGGGATCCTGCTAACCAGGACCCCAGCGATTGTGCTCTCTCCCTCTAAATTTGGTTGCCTAGGACTTTGCACACTCCATAATTGGCATTCTGGTGCCCCCTTAAAAGTCCCTAGTATATGGTACTTGGGTACCCAGGGCATTGGGGCACCAGTGTTTCCCCATGGGCTCCAGCATGCATTATGCCACCCAGGGGAGACCGTGCAAAATGTCTACAGGCCTGCTGTTGCAGCCTGCGTGAAAAGGTGCATGCACCCTTTCACCACAGGTCACTGTAAGTCACCCCTATGGCAACCCCTCCTAGCCCAGAGGGCAGGATGCAGGTCCCTGTGTGTGAGGGCACCCCTGCAAGAGCAGAGGTGCCCCTACGAACTACAGTTCCATTACACTGGACTTGGTAAGTGCGGGAAAGCCAGTTTACTAGTGTACTGGACATAGGTCACTACCTGTGTCTAGCTACATAAGGGTAACTCCGAACCTTGGCGTGTTTGGTATCAAGCACATCAGAATCATATCCCAGTACTGTTGCCAGTATTGGTTGTATGTTCTGTGCATTCTGGGGGCTCCTTAGAGGACCCCCAGCATTTCTCCTGCCGGTCTTCTGGGGTTTTCTAGGAAGCCCATGCTGCTGCCACCCATCAGACTGGTTTCTGCCATCCTGCTGCGTGATCAGCTCAGGCAAAGGAAGGCAGAACAATAGATTTCCTCTGGGAGAGGGAGGTAACACCCTCTTCCTTGGAAATAAATGTTACAAGGCTTGGGATGGGTAGTCTCACCAAGCAACGTGTTTGCTTTGAAGGGCACATTTGGTTCCCTCCTTGCATAAACCTGTTTGTTACAGTCCAGGGACCCTCGGTCCCAGCTCTGGCATGAACCTGGACGAAGGAAAGGGGAGTGACCACTCCCCTGTCCATCACCACCCCTGGGGTGGTTGCCAGAGCTCCTGCAGATGGCCACTCAATTCTGCCATTTTGAGTCCGAGATGGGCAGAGGCTTCTGGGAGCATCTGAGTGGCCAGGAAAGGCAGGTGACATCACAGCCCCTCCAATTTCTGGGCTTTTTAGGATCTCCCTATTGGGTGGGACGTCAGATTCTATGTGCACAATTCCACCAGAACTCCTCTGTATAGTTTACTTCATCTTCTGGCCACTGGAACTGCAACTGGACTCTTCAGGAACCAACAACCTGTAACTTCAGAGATGACTAGGCTTTACAACATTGTTTCTACAGCTCCTTCCAGCAACTGCAACATTTCCCCAGCTGTGCATCCTCTGAGGTCGACGAGACTCCAATCAGCACCAAGACGTAAGAAGGAATCTCCCTTGGAGTGAATGAGTCACTCCCCTGCATCTTCAGGCAACCAGCTGCATGGATCTGCTCTTCCCTGGAACTGTGTGGATCCTGCATCACAGATTGTGGTCTGGAGTGGATCTTGTGGTCCTCTCTACCAGCTGTCCAACTTGGGAGATGGTAAGCCCTTGCCTCTCCTTGAACAACAGTATTCCTGTGCACCGTGACTCTTGCAGCTACCAAGGCTTGTTTGCTCCTGCTCCAATGTATCTTCAGGCTCCGTGTAGCCCCAGCCCACAGCACTTATTCCTGCCAAGCACGTTCGTTCCTGCCAAGCTCATTCATCTCTATGCTGCTCCAGCAATGTGGGACTCCTTTTCGGGTGTGCTGGCTGGGCCTCACTGTGACCTGCTGTGCCTGCTGCCAGTGTGTTGCCTGTGGGGGCTGCAACTGCTTCTGATGACTCTCCCGGCTGCTGAGTCACCCCGAACTCCCCTCCAAAGGGTCGAGTCCCCTAGACCTTGCTGGTCCTCTTCAGCCTTGCAACTCTCCTTTATCATCTTATGCATTTGCCAAGGCTTTATTGTGGTTCTCCAGCACCACTGACCCACTGCAACCCGACAGATGACATGGGACACCATCTGCATTACTTCATCTCCCCCGCTGCACAGCTGTTCTTCTTCCCCAGTCAACCTGGTCCTGCATACACAGAAGGGTGGGTAGAGGCTCCTGCTACAACGGGACAATCCATCTTGAATTGGACTTGGTCCCCTTCCTTTGCAGGTCCTCTCCTGTCAGAATACAACTTTTGGGTCTTCCAGTCTGGTCTGGGTCTTTCATAATTCCTTTTCCCAAGTCCTCTTGTTAGTTTGGGGGAAAACCAGGTACTTACCTCTGCTTTTCTGGTTGCTGGAGTTCACTCTGGGACTCACCTCTTGGGGTTCCTAGTTCCTCTAGCTCCCCTCTATTGATTCCACATCCTTGGGATAGGGACTGTATCTCGCATTCCACTTTCTTAGTATATGGTGTGGCCCTCTCCTAGGCCCTCACTATTTTCTACTACTTTTGCCTATGCGTGTTGTTTTTATGCTCCTGCTAATGCCTGTTAGTATTCTAGTATTTGTGTTACTGTAGAAAGCTGGCTGGCTCAGTATATACTATATCAAAATGAGATACAGTGTGCACAGAGTCCAGGGATTCCCCAAGAGGCTTGAAAGAGGCAATAATAGATAATACTAATGCTCTATTTGTGGTAGTGTGATCAAGCAGTTAGGCTTATCAGAGGGTAGTGTTACGCATTTTTTGTACACACACAAGCAGTAAGTGAGAACACACACCAGGCCAATAGGTTTTTATATAGAAAAATATTATTTTCTTAATTTATTTTAGAACCACAAGATTCAAATTGCAGGTAAGTACATTAAATGTAAGGTACTTTGCATAGGTATAGTTAGAACTTTGAACCAAAACAGTAATGCGCACACAGTTTTTCATAAAATGTCAATAAGCTATTTTAAAAGTGGACACTACAAATTGCAACAGTTCCTGGGGAAGGTAAGTACAGTTTGGTTAATACGGTAAGTAAAGCACTCACAAGTTCAGTCTCCGGGGCATGGGTATCCCACCGTTGGGGGTTCAAGTCAACCCCAAACACCCAGTACCAGCAACACAGGGCCTGTCAGGTGCAGAGGTCAAAGAGGAGGCAAATGCACATGGGTGCCTATGGAGACGGGGTGCTCTGGTTCCGGTCTGCTGGCAGGTAAGTACCCGCATCCTCGGGGGAGGGGGGCAGACGAGGGGTGTATAGTAGAGCACTGGGGGGCCCCAAGTATGCACACAAAGCACACCCTCGGCGGCACAGTAGTTGAGATGATCTATTCTCATTCAAGCGGGGTATAACATCACAAAGGATATTGCTGCCTGCTGAAGTCTTTATTTTACAGGGATAAATTCTTCATGTGCTGCTACACTGCCGGGTGCAGTGGTCAAAGGGTGTCGGGTTTGTAATAGGATTCAATGGAGGGATCCGGGGGTCACTCCGATGTTGCAGGCAGGGCACACGAGGGCTTCTCAGGCCAGCCGCCGACTGGGCAAGGGTGATGGCTGCCTTCTGGTCACTTCTGCACCGGTGGTCAGTTTCCACAGGCCTGGGGGCTGCGGGTGCAGTGCTTCTCCAGGCGTTGGATATCTTCGTCCCGGGCAGTCATGGTCAGGGGGGTCCTTGGGATTCCCTCTGCAGGCGTCGTCGTGGGGGTGCAGAGTGGTTAGCTCAGGGTGGACACGTTGTCGGAGTTGCCTGGGAAACCCTCTGTGGGTCATTGGTTTCTCTGGACACGGGCCAGGGGTGTCGGGTGCAGAGTGGTTGGGACTCACGCTTCTGGAGTGAGGTGGGAGTCCCTTTAAAGATGATTTCTTCTTTCTTTGGTTGGACAGGTCCGCTGTCCATGGGAGTTCTTGATCCTTTGTAATTGCAGGGCAGTCCTCTGGGTCAACAGAGGTCGCTGGGCCTACAGGATGCGTCGCTGATGCAGGTTCTCTGAAGTTAGAGACAGGCTGGTAGGGCTGGGGCCAAAGCTGTTGTCATCTTCCTTCTTCTCTGCGGGGTTTTTCAGCTAGGCAGTCCTTCTTTGTAGGTCGTGAGGAATCTGAAATCCTGGACTCAGTGTCGACCCTAAATACTGAATTTAGGGGTGTGTTAGGGTCCCAGGACAGTGGCTACTGTCCTTTAGGGTGCTACAACCTCGTTGTGCTCCCTCCCTTTGGGGAGGGGAGCACATCCCTATCCCTATTGGGCTAAACCCTCCAAAACAAGATAGAGAATTTTCCAAGGAGGGGGTCACTTCAGCTCTGCTCACCTTAGGGGAGAACCTGGCTGTGGAGGTGACTCCTTGTTTTTCTCATTTTCTCCCCAGACTTGCCATCAAACGTGAGGACTGTGTCTGGGGGTGGGGGTAGGCATCTCCATTAGCTGGATTGCCCTGGGGCATTGTAACACAAAGCCTGAGTGTAGAAAAATGGCTCCCTGTTGCAGTTACCCCCCAATTTTGCCTGATATTGATGCTGACTTGACTAAGAAGTGTGCTGGGACCCTGCTAACCAGGCCCCAGCACCAGTGTTCTTTCACTAAAATGTACCATTGTTCCACAATCAGCACACCCCTGGCACACAGATAAGTCCCTTGTAAAAGGTACCAGTGGTACCAAGGGCCCTGTGACATGGGAAGGTCCCTAAGGGCTGCAGCATGTGTTGTGCCACCCTAGGGGAACCCTCACCTAACACATGCACACTACCATTGCAGATTGTGTGTGTTGGTGGGGAGAAAAAGGCAAAGTCAACATGGCATCCCCCTCAGGATGCCATGCACACAAAATACTGCCTGTGTGTAAGGAAATGCCTCTGGATTCTCTCTGCATGCATCGCTGTGGGGGTCCAGGGGGGTCGTCTTGGGTTACTCACGAGGTCGCAGTCGCCTGGGAGTCCTCCCTGTAGTGTTGGTTCTCTGGAGCTCGTGCAGGGGGCGTCAGGTGCAGAGGGTGAAGTCTCACGCTTCCGGCGGAAAGAGTGAAGTCTTTAAAATTTGAAAGAAAGTTGCAAAGTTGTTGATGTTTTTGAACAGTGCCGCTGTTCACGGGAGTCCTTCTGGTTCAGGGCAGTCCTCTGAGGCTTCAGAGGTTGCTGGGCCCTGTCTGATGCGTCGCTGTGCAGGTTCTTTAAGTCTGGATACAGGCCGGTAGGGCTGGGGCCAAAGCAGTTGTCTCCGTCGTCTCTGCAGGACTTTCAGGTCAGCAGTCCTTCTTCTTTGTGTAGGTTGCAGGAATTTGATTTCATGGGTTCTGGGTCGCCCCTAAATACTAGATTTAGGGGTGTGTTTAGGTCAGGAGGGCAGTAGCCAATGGCTACTGTCCTGGAGGGTGGCTACACCCTCTTTGTGCCTCTTCCCTGAGGGGAGGGGGGGGCACATCCCTAATCCTATTGGGGGAATTCTCCTATCTCAAGATGGAGGATTTCTAAAGGCAGGGGTCACCTCAGCTCAGGACACCTTAGGGGCTGCCCTGGCTGGTGGGTGACTCCTCCTTGTTTTTCCTCATCTCTTCCAGCCTTGCCGCCAAAAGTGGGGGTAGTGGCCGAAGAGGCGGGCATCTCCACTAGCTGGGATGCCCTGGGGTGCTGTAACAAAAGGCATGAGCCTTTGAGGCTCACCGCAAGGTGTTACAGTTCCTGCATGGGGAGGTGAGAAGCACCATCACCCAGTTCAGGCTTTGTTCCTGGCCACAGAGTGACAAAGGCACTCTCCCTATGTGGCCAGAAACCCGTCTGGGTGTGGCAGGCTGGTAGAAACTGGTCAGCCTAGCACTAGGAGGCGGACTGGTATTCAGGGGGCATCTCTAAGATGCCCTCTTGGTGCATTTTTACACTAAATTCCACACTGGCATCAGTGTGCATTTATTGTGCTGAGAAGTTTGATACCAAACTTCCCAGATTTCAGTGTAGCCATTATGGAACTGTGGAGTTCGTGTTTGACAAACTCCCAGACGATATACTCTTATGGCTACCCTGCACTTAGGGGGTCATTCTGACCCTAGCGGTCATGAATGACGGAAGCACCGCCAACAGGCTGGCGGTGCTTCAAATGGCATTCTGACCGCGGCGGTAAAGCCGCGGTCGCCCTGCCGGGGCCGGCGGTATTCCGACTTTTTTGCCCCGGCTGGGAGAATCCGCCAGGGCAGCGCTGCAAGCAGCGCGGCCCTGGGGATTCTGACCCCCGTACCGCCAGCCTGTTTCTGGCGGTTTTCACCGCCAGGAAGAGGCTGGCGGTAAGGGGTGTCCTGGGGCCCCTGCACTGCCCATGCCAGTGGCATGGGCAGTGCAGGGGCCCCCTAACAGGGCCCCAGCCAGCTTTTCACTCTGCCTAGCAGACAGTGAAAAGCGCGACGGGTGCAACTGCACCCGTCGCACCGCCGGCTCCATTTGGAGCCGGCTCCTGTGTTGCGGCCTCATTCTCGCCGGCCCAGCGGGAGTGTCAGAATGGGGACCGCGGAAATTTGGCTGCATGGCGGCCAAATGGCGGTTTCCGCCTGGCGGGCGGCGGTAGCGCCCGCAAGAGTTGGAATCACCCCCTTAGTGTCTAAGGTTTTGCTTAGACACTTTAGGGACATAGTGCTCATGCACATATGTCCTCACCTGTGGTATAGTGCACTCTGCCTTAGGGCTGTAAGGCCTGCTAGAGGGGTGATTTACCTATGCCACAGGCAGTGTGAGGTTGGCATGGCACTCTGAGGGGAGTGCCATGTCGACTTAATCATTTTCTCCCCACCAGCAAACACAAGCTATGAGGCAGTTTGCATGTGCTGAGTGAGGGGTCCCCAGGGTGGCATAAGACATGCTGCAGCCCTTAGAGTCCTTCCCTAGCATCAGGACCCTTGGTACCAGAGGTACCATTTACAAAGGACTTATCTGAGTGCCAGGGCTGTGCCATTGTGGAAGCAAAGGTACAGTTTAGAGAAAGAACACTGGTGCTGGGGCCTGGTTAGCAGGCTCCTAGCACACTTTCAGTCATAACTGGCATAAGCAAAAGGCAAAATCGTCAGGGGGTAACCATGCCAAGGAGGCATTTCCTTACACAACCCCCCCCCCCCATCCAAACGAAAGAGGATGAGACTAACCTTTCCCTAGAGAGTCTTCATTTTCTAAGTGGAAGAACCTGGAAAGGCCATCAGCATTGGCATGGGCAGTCCCAGGTCTGTGTTCCAGAACAAAGTCCATTCCCTGTAGGGATATGGACCACCTCAACAGTTTAGGGTTTTCTCCTTTCATTTGCAGTAGCCATCTGAGAGGTCTGTGGTCAGTTTGAGCTATGAAGTGAGTACCAAAACGGTATGGTCTCAACTTCTTCAGGGACCAGACCACAGCAAAGGCCTCCCACTTATTGGCACTCCAATGCGGCTCGCTGGGGAGTAACCTCCTGCTAATAAAAGCAACAAGCTGGTCAAGGCCATCATCATTTGTTTGGGACAGGACTGCTCCTGTCCCATGCTTAGAGGCATCTGTCTGCACAATGAACTGCTTAGAGTAATCTGGAGCTTTTAGAATTGGTGCTGTGCACATAGCTTGTTTCAGGGTGTCAAAGGCCTGTTGGCATTCTATAGTCCAGTTGACCTTCTTAGGCATTTTCTTGGAGGTAAGTTCTGTGAGGGCTGTCACTATTGATCCATACCCCTTCACAAACCTCCTATAGTACCCAGTCAAGCCACAGAATGCCCTGACTTGAGTCTAGGTTTTTGGAGCTACCCAGTCCAGAATAGTCTGGATCTTGGGTTGGAGTGGCTGAACTTGGCCTCCACCTACAAGGTGTCCCAAGTAAACCACAGTACCCTGCCCTATCTGACATTTAGATGCCTTTATAGAGAGGCCTGCTGCTTGCAGGGACTGCAAAACCTTTTTCAGGTGGACCAGGTGATCCTGCCAGTTGGAGCTAAAGACAGCAATATCATCAAGATAAGCTGCACTAAAGGACTCCAAGCCAGCAAGAACTAGATTCACCAACCTTTGGAAGGTGGCAGGGGCATTTTTTAAGCCAAAGGACATCACAGTAAACTGGTAATGCCCATCAGGTGTAGAGAATGCTGTTTTCTCTTTTGCTCCAGGTGCCATTCTTATTTGCCAGTACCCTGCTGTTAAGTCAAAGGTACTTAAGTATTTGGCAGCACCTAACTTGTCTATTAGCTCATCTGCTCTTGGAATGGGGTGAGCATCTGTCTTGGTGATAGAGTTAAGCCCTCTGTAGTCCACACAAAACCTCATCTCTCGCTTGCCATCTTTTGTGTGAGGTTTGGGGACCAAGACCACTGGGCTAGCGCAGAGACTGTCAGAGTGCTCAATCACTCCCAACTCCAGCATCTTGTGGACTTCCACCTTGATGCTTTCCTTAACTTGGTCAGAGTGTCTAAATATTTTTTTTTGACAGGCATGCTGTTTCCTGTGTCCACATCATGGGTACACAGGTGTGTCTGACCAGGGGTTAAAGAAAAGAGTTCAGCAAACGTCTGGAGGACTTGCCTGCAGTCAGCCTGCTGTTGGCCAGAGAAGGTGTCTGAATAGATCGCTCCATCTACTGAGCCATCATTAGGGTCAGTGGAGAGGAGATCAGGGAGAGGTTCACTCTCAGCTTCCTGGTCCTCATCTGTAACCATTAACATGGTTACATCTGCCCTATCATGAAAGAGTTTGAGGCGGTTCACATGGAACACCCTATTGGGGGTCCTGGTATTGCCTAGGTCAACCAGGTAGGTGACCGGAGTCTTTTTCTCTAGAACTGGGTAAGGGCCACTCCATCTGTCCTGAAGTGTCCTTGGAGCCACATGCTTCAGAACCCAGACTTTCTGCCCTGGCTGAAACTCAACCATAGCAGCCTTTTGGTCATACCACATCTTCTGGAGCTGTTGGCTGGCTTCAAGGTTTGTGCTTGCTTTTTCCATGTAAACTGCCATCCTTAAACGTAGGCCTAGTACATAGTCCACCGCATCTTGTTTAGGCTCATGGAGAGGTCTCTCCCAGCCTTCTTTTACAAAACCTAGTGGTCCCCTAACAGGATGGCCAAACAGAAGTTCAAAGGGGGAAAACCCTATTCCCTTCTGAGGTACCTCTCTGTAGGCAAAAAGCAGGCATGGCAAGAGGACATCCTATCTCCTTTTGAGTTTTTCAGGGAGCCCCATGATAATGCCCTTCAATGTCTTGTTGAATCTCTCAACAAGACCATTGGTTTGATGGTATGGTGTGGTGAATTTGTAAGTTACCCCAGACTCATTCCACATATGTTTCAGGTAAGCTGACATGAAGTTGGTACCTCTGTCAGAAACCACCTCCTTAGGAAATCCCACTCTGTTAAAAATACCAATGAGTGCTCTGGCTACTGCAGGGGCAGTAGTGGACCTAAGGGTAATTGCCTCAGGGTACCTAGTAGCACGATCCACTACTACTAGGATATATTGGTTCCCTGATGCTGTGGGAGGTTCAAGTGGACCCACTTTATCCACTCCCACTCTTTCAAAGGGGCCCCCCACCACTGGAAGTGGAATGAGGGGGGCCTTTGGATGGCCACCTGTCTTACCACTGGCTTGACAGGTGATACAGGAGGTGCAAAACTCCTTAACCATCTGGGACATATTGGGCCAATAGAAATGGTTGACTAACCTCTCCCATGTCTTGGTTTGTCCCAAATGCCCAGCAAGGAGAATGTCATGGGCTAAGGTCAGAAGGAACTCACTAAACTCCTTAGGCACTACCACTCTCCTAGTGGCACCAGGTTTGGAATCTGTTGCCTCAGTGTAAAGGAGTCCATCTTCCCAATAGATCCTGTGAGTTCCACTGACATTTCCTTTTTCTTGCTCAGCTGCTTGCTGTCTTAGGCCTTCAAGAGAGGGACACATTTCTTCCCCTTACACAGCTGTTCCCTTGAGGGTCCCCCTAGGCCCAAGAGCTCAACCTGGTAAGGTCCCAGCTCCATTGACTCCGTTCCCTCAGGGGATAGAACATCTTCCTGGGAAGAGAAGTTCTGTTTCCTGTGCTGTGCTAAAGCTGGTTCCCCAGTCTTCTTTCCTTTTCTCTTGGAAGGTTGGGCCGTTATTCCAGACTCCAACACTTCTTTTTCACCCTGAGCCCTGCACTGTGCCCTTGTCTTGACACACACACCAGTTCAGGGATACCCAGCATGGCTGCATAGGTTTTAAGTCCTAACTCAGCCCATGCTGATTACTCTAGATCATTTCCAAGCAGACATTCTACTGGTATTGCAGAGGAGACTACCACCTGTTTCAGGCCAGTGACCCCTCCCCATTCTAAAGTTACCATTGCCAATGGATGGACTTTAGTCTGATTGTCAGCATTGGTGACTGGATATGTCTGTCCAGCCAGGTATTGTCCTGGGGAAACCAGTTTGTCTGTCACCATAGTGACACTGGCACTTGTATCCCTCAGGGCTTCTACTCTAGTTCCATTGATTAAGAGCTGCTGCCTGTATTTTTGCATGTTAGGCGGCCAGGCAGCAAGTGTGGCTAGGTCCACCCCACCCTCTGAGACTAATGTAGCTTCAGTGTGAACCCTGATTTGCTCTGGGCACACTGTTGATCCCATCTGGCGACTGGCTATTCCAGTGCTAACTGGATTAATAGTTGTGGGGCTTTTCTTGGGACAGGCCTTGTCTCCAGTTTGGTGTCCATGCTGAGTACAGATGCAACACCATGCCTTTTTGGGATCAACCTTTTTACCCTTATACCCAATTAAGGATTATTAAGATGCTTTGGACCCACCCTCCTGAGCAGGTTTTTGGGGCCCTGTAGAAGACTCTTTACTTTTTCCCTTGGATGGCTCAACACCTTGTGGAAGTCTTTGTCAACCTTGTTTTGACCCAATGGTCTGCCTTCTTTCCCAATTCTTGGGAAGAAATTGGACCTTGGTCTACCAGATGCTGATGCAGTTTGTCATTGAAACAATTACTTAACAGGTGTTCTTTCATAAACAGGTTATACAGCCTATCATAATCATTTACAACACGGCCATTTATCCAACCATCTAGTGTTTTGACTGAGAAGTCAACAAAATCAACCCATGTCTGGCTCAAGGATTTTTGAGCCCCCCTGAACCTAATCCTGTACTCCTCAGTTGAGAATCCAAAGCCCTCAATCAGGGTAGCTTTCATGAGGTCATAGGATTCTGCATCTTTACCAGAGAGTGTGAGGAGTCTATCCCTACACTTTCCAGTGAACATTTCCCAAAGGAGAGCACCCCAGGGAGATTTGTTTACTCTTCTGGATGCACAAGCCCCCTCAAAAGCTGTGAAGCATTTGGTGATATCATCACCATCTCCATATTTTGTTCCATCCCTTTGGGTATTTTTAGGATGTCAGTATTCTCTCTGACCCTATTTATGTTGCTGCCACCATTGATGGGAGCTAAACCCATCTTGTGTCTTTCCCTTTCTATGGCTAGGAGCTGTCTCCTCAAAGCCAATCTTTAGGCCATCCTGGCTAACAGGAGGTCATCTTCATTGAGGCTGCCTTAAATGCTTCCAGAGTTACTGGTCTCCCCTGTGGAAGAACCAGTCTCTCTGACTATCACTTGTGGAGTCAGGGTTTGAGGGACCCTGGTTTCCCTAATTAGGACAGGAGGGAAGGAGTCATCCTCCTGGTCACTAATTTCTCTCTCTGTAGGATTATCCTCAGAGGGGTGGTCCTTTGCAAACTCTGCCAAAAGCTCCTGGAGCTTTACTTTGGTAGGGTTGGACCCAGTCTTTATATTTTTTAGCTTACAGAGAGTCCTTAGCTCTGACATCCCTAGATGCAGGTAAGGGGTGAGGTTGAGTTCCACCACCATCTCATCTGTGCTAGACATTATGGGGGTCATTACAACATTGGCGGTAAATGCCGATTACCGCCATGCAGAAGACCGCCAACATACCGCCACGGAATTCCGCTACGGTCATTATGACCCGGAATCTGCCAAAATCTAGACACCCACACAAGTCCGCCACACCAAAGGTCAGTGATAAACTGGCGATAACAAAACCGACACCGTCACGCCAACAGGAATACGCCCACACTATCACGACCCACGAATTCACGCAGCGGTCTTTCAACCGCGGTATTCCATTGGCGGTACACACCGCTGCACTCAAAATACACACACTCTTACAAAACACCACCACATTGGACAAATCGAAATACACACACCTGATACACATACACACACCACTCCAACGCACTCAATACAATATAAAACACACACCCACATCACCCACAAACCCCTACGACCACAATTGCGACTGAAGGCCAGAGAGAGACACCACCATCTACAAACTAGCATCCACAGGCACTCAACACCATCACTCACATAACATCCACGCACCTCACACAACACACCTCTAAATATCACCCCACACATCACAACACACACCACCCCACACATCACCCACACCACCCCATGGCACCGCAAAGACACCCCAGGTTCTCTGAGGAGGATCTCAGGGTCATGGTGGAGGAAATCATCCGGGTAGAGCCACAGCAATTCGGATCACAGGTGCAGCACACCTCCATAGCTAGGAAGATGGAGCTATGGCGAAGAATCGTGGACAGGGTCAACGCAGTGGGACAGCACCCAAGAACACGGGATGACATCAAGAAGAGGTGGAACGACCTACGGGGGAAGGTGCGTTTCATGGTCTCAAAACACCATATCGCGGTTCAGAAGACTGGCGGCGGACCCCCACCTCCTCCCCCACAACTAACAACATGGGAGGAGCAAGTCTTGGCTATACTGCATCCTGGGGGCCTCGCAGGAGTAGCTGAAGGAATGGACTGTGGTAAGTCAAATCTTTCACTACTTCATCCCCCACCATGCCTGCATGCTATCACATACCCCCACCCTCGCCCACACCCCCATCACTCCAACTCCTCACATATGTCCCACTATCACAACCCACCCATCCCAACACCAAGCCCTGCATGCAACACCAAAGCATGGACACCCATCACCAATGCATGGCCACTGCACATACCAACACACACCCCTAAACAATTATCACACAAGGTCCTACACAAGAATGCAAGCACTGGGGTACAGGGTCACCCACCCATTGCACACCATGGCACACACAGATGCAATAATTATGCCTTTACACCCCTGCAGGACCCCTACCCAACGTCACCGGACAGGAGGGTCCAGATATGTCCACTCCACCCACAGAAGAGGCCCACAGTGATGAGAGCAGCTCTGTCCAACTGGATCTAGATTACCAGCCCGGCCCATTTCGGACCTCGGGACAGTCAGTTCCCCTCACAGTGGCACAAGCCACCACAGAGCTTCCCCCCTCTGGAAACACCAGCACAGCACCCACCCAGCAGGCCCATACCTCTGTCCCCAGAACACGTCAAGCAGCAGTGTGTCCACCACCCCAACAACAGAGACCTGGGGGCAGTGGCAGTGGGCACACGGTTCAGGGGACAGAGGCCCAGGAACACAGTGGAACTGGGAGGGCTACTGTGTGACAGGGGGAGGACAGGCCTAGGGAACCCACTCTCCACAAGGCCCTCTCCAAAATCATGAGAGCCTACCACCATTCCCAGGAGACGATGGCAACGGTACTGGGCAAGTTTCAGCGGCTGCAGGAGGAACAGTATTTGGGCTTCAGGGAGGAACTCAAATCCATCAATTCCACCCTGGGCACCATTGTAGGGGTGCTGAAGGAACTCGTCAACACCAGGAGGGACACTGTGGCACAAGAAGGGGCCCCTGACACTAGCCTGGAGAATGAACTGCCGACCACCTCTGCCGGCGCTAGTGGACAGGAGGCACCACCACAGGACCAGCACCCCACCCCCTGCAGAGGGAGAACCACCCCGCAAACGGTCCCTGAGATCCAGGACAAAGACAGAGAACGATGCCATGACCCCCGGCAAGAAATGAGACCACCCTGATTGTCATCCTTTTGTCCCACCTTGTCACCCTGTCCATCCTTAAACTGCCCCAGCTCCACTTCCTATGCCCCTTTAGACAATGCACCTGTGAGACGAATAGACTGGACTCTACCATGGACATTCCCCCACCATCACCCCTCACCATTTTACAACCCCCTCCAAATAAACACCCTTAAAGCACAAAACAATCTGGAGTCTGTCTGTGATTTCAAAATATTGTATTAGCAATTACAGTGGCAAAATGCTCTTTCAAATGTAATGTCAATATACCTATGTTACACAGCTCTAGTCCATGAGGAAACAAAGCAGATGTCACACAGTGGGGCCCACATCTGTGAAATCGTAAGGGAAAGTGACAACTCGGTGACCATACACTGGGTGAAAATGACAGACAGTAGAGAGGTAGTAGTTTAAAATTAGATGTAGCAGGCATTGTTGTCTTCTTACCTGTGTCTCACTGGAAGTATTGCAGGATCACTGTGTTCCTGTTGTCGATGTCCTCTTCTTCTGCTTCCTCGTCTTCACTGTCCACAGGGTCCACAGCTGCCACAAGACCTCCATTTGGACCATCCTCCTGCAGAAAAGGCACCTGTTGTCGCAAAGCCAAGTTGTGAAGCATACAGCAGGCCACGATGATCTGGCATATATTCTTTGGTGAGTAGAATAGGGAACCACCTGTCATATGGAGGCACCAGAACCTGGCCTTCAGGAGGCCGAAGGTCCGCTCTATAATCCTCTTAGTTCGCCCATGTGCCTCATTGTAGCATTCCTCTGCCCTTGTCCTGGGATTCCTCACTGGGGTCAGTAGCCATGACAGGTTGGGGTAACCAGAGTCACCTGCAAATGGCGAGGGACAACTGTTAGACACACACTGACTCATAGGGACATCCCCAGACCCAGACAACTATTCCCACTGTATTGGGTCCATGTCCTCACCTAATAGCCACACCCAGTGCCTGTGGAGTTGCCCCATCACATAAGGGATGCTGCTATTCGGCAGGATGTACGCGTCATGCACTGAGCCAGGGAATTTAGCATTAACATGGGAGATGTACTGGTCTGCCAAACACACCATCTGCACATTCATCAAATGGTAACTCTTCCGGTTTCTGTACACCTGTTCACTCCTGCGGGGGGGTACCAAGGCCACATGTGTCCCATCAATGGAACCTATGATGTTGGGGATATGTCCCAGGGCATAGAAATCACTTTTCACTGTAGGCAAATCCTCCACCTGAGGGAAAACGATGTAGCTCCGCATGTGTTTCAGCAGGGCAGACAACACTCTGGACAACACGTTGGAAAACATAGGCTGGGACATTCCTGATGCTATGGCCTCTGTTGTTTGAAAAGACCCACTTGCTAGGAAATGGAGTATTGACAGCACCTGCACTTGAGGGGGGATTCCTGTGGGATGGCGGATAGCTGACATCAGGTCTGGCTCCAACTGGGCACACAGTTCCTGGATTGTGGCACGATCAAGCCTGTAGGTGATGATCACATGTTGCTCCTCCATTGTCGACTGGTCCACCAGCGGTCTGTACACCGGAGGATGCCACCATCTCCTCACATGCCCCAGCGGACGTTGCCTATGGAGGAGAACAGTGAGCAGAGAGTCAACCAACTCTGAGGTACGTAAACACAGCTTACTCTGAAAATATTAGCAAATCGAAATTTGCCTGTATGAGTGTTTAGGCAAGGCCTAGATATGTGTGACGCAGTCCAAATTAATGCCATGTGGGCCCATGAAATGGCGGCTGCCTGACCTGTAAAGTGGGACGGGGGATATGAGGTAACTGCGCAGGCATTGTACACTGTTGCGGTAGGCGGTCGAAGACAGCGGTGCAATCCTGCATTGGTTAACATTGGACCTTATGGGTCCCAGGAGCCAATGACGATGTACGCCGGCGGTGACGGTACGCACCGCCGCGGACGTGACCGCCATTTTCTGTCTGTTCAATCACTTGATACCTGATCTTCGACAGGAGAGGACCTACACTGCAAGTGCTGCTGTGACCTCAGTCTGGAAGAAACAATGGCTTGTGTGTCTGGGGAAAGGGCCCCTGCCTTCAGCATGGAGGAGTTGGAGAAACTCGTGGATGGGGTCCTCCCCCAGTACACGCTACTCTACGGTCCTCCAGACAAACAGGTAAGTACACTGTGAGCATGCTGTATGGGCAATGCCTGTGTGGAGTGGGGTGGATGAAAGATGGGGGGGGGGGTGAGAATGAGGCGTGCATGAAACGACTGTGAGCGCATGTGCGTCATGGCAAGGGTGGGGATGGGGGCCAATGACTGTGACAGTGGAGATGGTAATTACTTCTCTTTTTCCCCTGTACAATTCCTGTAGGTCAGCGCCCACCAGAAAAAGGACATTTGGCGTGCCATCGCCAAGGAAGTCCGGACCCCTGGGGTCTACCACAGACGGAGCACCCACTGCCGGAAAAGATGGGAGGACATTCGCCGCTGGAGCAAGAAGATGGCGGAGGCCCAGCTGGGGATGGCCTCCCAACGTGGTAGGGGTGCCTGTCGCACCATGACCCCCCTGATGTTCAGGATCCTTGCTGTGGCGTACCCGGAGTTGGATGGGTGCTTGAGGGCATCACAGCAGACACAAGGGGGTGAATACACTCATTCTGCTGATTCAGCGCGCATTGTAGGTGTCTGGGTGGGGGAGGTGGGCTGTGGGTTCCCCTAGGCCACGGCGAGTTTAGTAGGCAAGGACCCTTCTTGAGGTAGGCCCTGTGGCACCCCACCCCACCTGTGTACAGTGCCAACTACACCTAGTTAGGCTCCTGTGAAATCCATGTGTGCAGAAATCGGGCATAGCCTTGTAACCCATGTCCCTGGGATTGAATAGTGGACTCCAAGTGCAGGGGGCTTCTGTTCCTGTCGTGTCCGCCAACGGTAGCGGTATTGCATGCACTCAACATGTCTTTCTTCTGTCTTCCCCCACCTTTTTGTTTTCTCTCTGTTCTTGTGTGTATTAGCATCATCAGGCGGAGGAGCAGTGGCACCGGAGCAGGAGGGAGCTGCATCCCACATGGCTCTGGAGGGCGACACTACGGAGTCTGAATTCACCAGTGGGACGGAAGGCGAGGGGAGCTCCACGGCGGGGACAGGAGCTAACATCAGCGATACGGACTCCTCCTCTGATGGGAGCTCCCTTGCGGTGGTGGGCCCATCTGTGCCCCCCGCATCTACAGGTACAGCCGCCACCCCCCTACCAGCACCGCCCTCCCAGCAGCCCCTCAGCGTTTGCCCCGTGCCTGCTCACCCAGGAGGGTGGGCATCACCTTCGCCCCAGGCACCTCAGGCCCTGCCCCAGTCACCCCTGCTGCCCTCAGTGAGAAGGCCATTGACCTCCTCAGGTCCATCACTGTTGGGCAGTCTACCATTTTGAATGCCATCCAGGGTGTAGAGAGGCAGTTGCAACAAACAAATGCATACCTGGAGGGCATTCACTCTGGTCAGGCAGCCCTTCAGAGAGCTTTTCAGACTCTGGCCTCAGCACTGATGGCAGCCATTATCCCTGTCTCTAGCCTCCCCCCTCCAACTTCCTCCACCCAGACCCACACCCCTGTACCTCAGCCTATCCCAAACACACCATCAGACCAGCATGCACACACCTCAACACACAAGGGAAGCTCTGGCAAACATAAGCACCACACATCCCACTGGCACTCACGCAAGCATCAGACACATGCAGACACACCAACATCCACTGCCTCCACTGTGTCCCCCTCCTCCTCGTCTCCACTCACACCTGCATGCACTACATCCTCAGCCACTACGTCCATCACCACCACACCCCGCTCACGTGCAGTCACAACCCCCACTACCATGCACACGTCCCCTGTGTCCTCTCCCAGTGTGTCTGTGACGCCACCTCCCAAGGTACACAAACGCAGCCACTCACCCAACAGCCATCCACCTCACAACAGCCTCCACCCCATGCACTTTCACCCAAAGTCACCAAACTTACACCTCCTACAACCACTACCTCTTCCTCCACTCCCAAACCCCCTCCAGCTACCCGTCCCAGTGTTCCTAAGAAACTTTTCCTGCCCAACCTTGACCTCTTTCCCTCACCTCCCCCACCCCTTCAGTCTCCTAGGGCCCGACTCTCCAGGTCCCAACCTAGCACCTCAGCCAAAACATCGGCGGGACCAGTCGTGCCAGTAGTCACCGGATTATGGAGTGCACCAGGCAGCAGGGCAGCCAGTGTGGCAAGGAGCCAGAGCACGGACAGTCCCCCACCTGTCAAGGATAAAAAGTTGCACCAAAACCGCTCCCAGGGGTACAGTTGGGAGTGTATAATAAATCCAACACTGGTATCAGTGTGAGTTTATTATTTTGAGAAGTTTGATCCCCAACTTTCCATTGTTCAGTGTAGCCATTATGGAACTGTGGAGTTAGTTTTTGACAAACTCCCAGACCATATATTTAATATGGCCACACTGTACTTACAATGTATAAGAATGGACTTAGACTCTGTAGGGACATATTGCTCTTGCAGCTATGCCCTCACCTGTAGTATAGTGCACCCTGCCTTAGGGCTTTAAGGTCTGCTAGAGGGGTGACTTACCTATGCCACAGGCAGTATTTTGTGGGCATGACATCCTGAGGGGGATTCCATGTCAACTTTGCCTTTTTCTCCCCACCAACACACACAATCTGTAATGGCAGTGTGAATGTGTTATGTGAGGGGGCCCTTAGGGTGGCACAACACATGCTGCAGCCCTTAGGGACCTTCCCTGGTCACAGGGCCCTTGGTACCACTGGTACCTTTTACAAGGAACCTATATGTGTGCCAGGGGTGTGCCAGTTGTGGAAACAATGGTACATTCTTAATGAAAGAACACTGGTGCTGGGGCCTGGTTAGCAGAGTCCCAGCACACACTCGGTCAAGTCAGCATCAATATCAGGCAATAAATGGGGGGCGTAATGGCAACAAGGAGCCATTTTCCTACAGTTACCATAATAAAGTACCTTTATTTTGTAACTCTGTGTGGTTCTTTCATGTGTGGTAGTGATGTGCGGCTATAGTGGTATTGCATAAGCTTTGCATGTCTCCTAGATACGTCTTTTCTGCTCATCCACAGCTACCTCTAGAGAGCCCTAGCTTCCCAGACACTGCTTACACTTCACTAATAGGCGATACCTGCACCATATGTGTCCACCACACACCAGGCCAGCTTTCTACATTGGTGGTGCAGTGATGGAATAAGACGCTTGCAATTGCCTCACCAGTTTTTCATTAGTCACTTTTCACAGGAAAGACCACTACTAGCTGTTAGGAGCCCACTGCACTTAGTGATCAGAATAACCAGTCTCTTAGTTTGGGTATGTTGGGGGTCTAGCATACTCCTTTCTCCAGACTTTCGGGGACCCTAGTTGTTAGAGTAGTCAGGTGCACCCACACCACTCTAGCAAGATGTCTTCAGTGGAAAACGCACCTCAAGTCCCAGAACTGCACTTTCCAAGAGTTGAGGGAGATGTGTGCTTCCAGAAAGCTGAAGACGGGGAGAAATCCCAATAAAAGTCTACTTTTGGAGTTACTACTCCAGGCTTACCAGGACAAAACACGTAGCCAGGAAAGGAAGACTTAGGGGATGACCCTCCCATCCTAAAGTATATTTAGGCTACACTGGGGAGGGTCAGGAGGAATCTGGGGTACACCACAGCCCTGTTAGGAGCACTGCAGGTAATGAGAAGGGGGGGGGTCACTCAAGTAGGCCCACTTTTACTCCTCGTGTGTCGGTCCAGAGACTCCCCAGAAGGAGGGATAGGTCCTCCTCTGACAACACCCATGTCTCTTTAGTACCTGAAGGGACACACTGCTCCTACTCGGTGGAAGATTCCGTAGATAGAGAACTTACGAAACTAAGATTGGAGGAGGCCAGGTGAGACTGCAGCAGCTAGCCCTAGATAGGGAGGCCTTAGCAGTGGAGTGGGAGTGACCGGATTTGCGCTAGCTTCTCATTGTGGCAGGAATACTAACTTTAGGGACACCAGGTTCAGGGAGAACTCCTAGGAACCTGAATAAGATAGTCTCACTTTCCAAGGTGGGAGAGGATATTCTCAAATGGTTCACTGCCTTGGAGAGGGCCTATAAAGTACGAAGGGTCCCTCAAAGCCAGTGGGCAGCATTATTGTGGCTCTCCTTCTCTTTCAAGTGCAGAGATAAACTCCTCACTGTCAGAGAAGAAGATGCAGATGATTATTCAGCACTCAAGAATGCACTCTTAGATGGATTTCGGCTAATCACTGAACAATATAGGATCAAGTTTAGGGAGACCAAAAAGGAGGTCTCCCCAGATTGGATAGATTTTGTGGACTACTCTGTAAGGGTTTGTAGAATCTCATTCTGATAGAGCTCATTTGGAATAACCGCATTTCTGATCAGTTGCGTCAATACCTGGTGGACTCTGATCTGACTTCTCCCCAAGAATTGGGAAAGAAGGCAGACAAATGGGTCCGCACCAGGGTGGGTAGAAAAACTCACACAGGGGGTGACCACAAGAAGGAGGACGCAGGTAAGCATCAGGACAAGGTTGGGGACAAACCAAAAGTAAAAGTCTTCATTGGGCCCACAAAACTCTTCTTGGGGTGGGTCTAAATAGTATTCCTCTTCCTTAAAGAAACCTTGGTGCTGCATCTGTAGAAAACAAGGCCATAGGGCAGGTGACAGCACCTTTCTTAAAAAGAGCTCCAAGCCCTCCTACCACCACTCCTACTACCACCACCACTCCTACCCCTAGTGTTCCTAGCAGTAGCAGTAATAGTGGCAATAATAGTAGTCAGTCAAAAAGTGTATCTGGGCTAGCCTTGGGGACTGTAGTGGGATCTGGACTAGTCCGGGAGACCACTGAGGCTGTGATGGTCTCTGATGGTGTCCTTGCCACCTTAGCTGCCTGTCCCATTAATATGGGTAAGTACAGGCAGCATCGCTTAATACATGCTGTTGAGGCTGAGGCCTACAGGGACACAGGTGCCAGTGTCACTATGGTGACTGAAAAACTGGTGTCACCTGAACAGCACCTACTTGGTCACATGTACCAAGTGACTGATGCTCACAATAACACTGTGTGCCACCCCATGGCAGTTATTGAATTTAGCAGGGGAAAGGGGGGTTACTGCCCCTAAAAAGGCTAAAGTGTCCTCTGATCTAACTGTAGAGTGTCTGCTAGGTAATGACTTGAAGACTTTAACTTGGGCTAAAGTATAGTTGGTGGCCCATGCAGCAATGCTGGGCATATCTTTGCCCTACCCGGAGCACGGGCCGAAAAGAAAAGGGAACAGGAAGCCTGGAACAATGGCCAAGGGGACTACTAAAAAGAAAGATAGGCAGGTTAAAAAGTTACCCCCTGCTCAGGCTTCCAGTGAGGATTGTACTCCTGAGGGAGAGGAATCCACTCCTTGGGTGGAACCTATACCAGAGGAGCTCAAAGCTGACCCAGCTGAACTTTTGGGTGCAGAGGGCCCATCAGGGGGGAACTCAGTTTGAAACTGCAGACCTGTCCCATACTGGAAACCTTAATGCAGCAAGCTGTAGCACAAGAGGCACTCATAGAAGCCACTACAAGGTGCTTCATGTGGTTCCAGGAGGTTCACATGAAGCACCTTGTGGGGGCTTCTATGAGTGCCTAGGTCAACCAGGTAGGTGGCTACCCTTTCTCTTCTTAATAGTGTGTGGGCCATTCTACTTGTCCAGGAGTGTCCTGCGAGCCACAGGCTCCAGGATGCCACACCTTTTGTCCTGGCTGATAAACAGTCAGCACAGCTTTCTGGTCATGCCACTGCTTCTGCAGTTCTTGGCTGGCCTGAAGATTTTTAGATGCCTACTTCATGTATTCAGCCATTCTAGATCTGAGGCATAATACATAGTCCACAATGTCCTGTTTGAGAAGCTTGAGAGGTTGCTCCATCCTTCCTTCACAAGGGCAAGAGAACCCCTGACAGGGTGCCCAATCAAAAGTTCAAAGGGGCTGCAGTCCACTTCCTTATGAGGAACCTCCCTTTAGGCAAAGAAGAGGCAAGGTAACAGGACATCCCACCTCCTTCTGAGTTTCTCCCAGAGTCCCATTATCATGCCATTGAGGGTCTTGTTGAACCTTTCAACTAACCCATTTGTTTGAGGATGGTGAGGAGTGGTGAATTTATAAGTGACACCACACTCCTTCCACATGGCTTTAAGGTAAGCAGACATGAGGTTTGCATCTCTGTATGATACCACCTCTTTAGGAAAACCCACCCTGGAGAAAATTCACAGGAGAGCCTTAGCCACTGCAGTGGCTGTAGTGGTCCTAAGAGAAATGGCCTCTGGATACCTGGTGGCATGGGTCCACCACCACCAGTATGAATCTTATGAATGCCTCCTCGGCCACCCATTTGGGACTTGCTCCTGCTATTAAAAAAAGTCCTAAACAAATCAAAAAATGGGTAAAAAGTATTTTGCCTTGAAGAACTCATAGATAAATTTACACGCACAACTGGGATCTGCAAATGTTTTCTGAATATAGCAAGTGTTTTTCTGTCCAGGATCTAGCACTCTAATTCGAGAAATGTGGGGATAGTGCAAGAATATGCGGCAGTGACCAAGCTGATTATGTTGTATTGTGTTCTCAGTGTTAGGATAGTGCCTTCTTTCACGGTGTGGGACCACAGTGCATGATCTGGCGCTCAGTTTTCACATGTTATTTCCAGAGGCTGTTGGAGGGTCCAGGGGGCCAACAATATCTACCCCAACCCTCTCAAAGGGTACCCCAACCACTGGTAGTGGGATTGGGGCGCCACCTGTCTTGCTACTGGCTTGGCAGGTGACACAGGAGCAACAAAACTCATTGGTGTCTTCAGACATATGGGGCCAGTGAAAGTGAAGGACAAGCCAGTCCCAAGTCTTGCCTACATGGTGCTTCATGTAAACCTCCTGAAACTTTTTTTATATCTGATAGTAACTGCAGATTCTTTACCTTTTAAATTCCCTGATGTCTGCTTCAAATCCAGAATTTTTTGCTGAGCGATACCTTGCGTGCGCCATCGGGTGGCTTCGTTCGGATCCGTGTGTGTCATTCGGCTCCCTGTGACATCATCAGCATCTCTGGAGCCGTCTGTGACATCACGGTCACCTATAAAGGCACCACCCAGGTGCACATACGTCAGTTTTTTCCTTCAGCTCTGGTCCGGGATTGAGCTATCCTCTGCCTTTTTTGGCAGGCCTGATTTTGATCTTTTTGTCAAAGATGTTTCATCTCTGTGCAAGGATGTCATCGAAGAAGACTGGGTTCAAGCCGTGTGGTGCCTGCCATCGTGCCATGTTGGTGATGGACCCCACCAGGTATGTCTCTGGTGCTTTTACAGAGACCATGATGCACAGTTGTGCTCTGATTGCCGGGCCATGGCCCCAAATGCTTTGAGAGAGCGGTCTCTGAAACTCATGGTGGCCCGGCAGTCGACGTCAGTTGGCGCGACTCCTGGGAGGTCACGGTCCCGCTTGAGGAGGAGGTCACAGGACCACTCCAGGAGCCCCAAGTCCTCTTCTTCTCACTCGAGGTCCTCAGGGAGCTCGGGGAAGAGGCACAAGAAGAAGAAAAAGTCCAAGCGGACTTAGACTTCACCATGGCCGACGAGGCGTCATGGGAATGTCAATGTTCCAAGCATGGTTCCGCTGAGCCAATGACTTTGCGTCTCCCCTCTTATCCGGGAGCCGAAGCAACCCCCGCTCAAATTAGACTTTTACAAGGCCATGCGCCTCGTATTTAAGCAGGCTGCCCCCGCTGGTGGGACTTTGGACCCCGCCTGGTTAGCAGGAGCCCCATCGGGTTGGACGCTGGTGGCTTCAGTGCTGTTGGGGAACCCGGGATCTGATATCTGATCTTGACCGGCACCAGTTCCACACAGTCGGACTCCAGCGCCAGTCCCGATGTCCACGCGACCCCACCGCTGGCGCGAGCACCATCCTCGTTCCAAATGATCCCGAGCCGGAACGACAACGTAGGATGGCGATTCAGATTTTGACGGCGCCGACATGGCCCAGATCAGTGCCTGAGGCTTATTTTGAACAGCCAGGCACAGGTGAGGATTGGGAGGGGTCTGAGGACCCTTTAGAGTATGGATTAGAGGAGCAGGACTGATATGAGGATCTAGGGGAAGCCAGTGGACTAGATACTTCTCCAGATACTAGTATGCTCTCACCTCCTTCTGTGGCTATGGAGGAGGGAGTGTTGTATGCCATGGTGGTGCGTAGAGCAGCTGAGGTCTGGAACCTAGATTTGCCAATGGTGCAGTTCAGGACTAATCTACTGACAGAGGTGCTTCCGCCAGGGGTTGCTACATTGGATCCTATGTTACCCTTCAACAAAGCCCTTATTGATGTCTTGCTGACGACGTGGTCCAAACCCACCACAGGGGCTCCTGTAAATAGGACAATCTGCTGCCACCATTGACCAGCTCCTATCGACCCTAGTTTCCTCACCAACACCCCACCCCGGAGAGCTTGGTGGTTGAAGCCTCCACTCCCCATGGTGCCTTCCCTTCCGCTCCCCCGGATAGGGAATCCAAGACGCTGGACCAACTTGGGAAGATTGTTTTCTTCCTCCTGTCTGGCAATGAGGTCTGTAAACACCTCATGCCTATTGGGCATTTCTCTTTCAATCCCATGGGGGAGGCCCGGAGGGGCTTCAAAGGGAAGGAAATGTATTTCCTTCCCTTTGAAGTCTCTCACAGGGTTTCAAAAGCCAGATTGCTTGCAATCCGGCTTTTGAAACCCCACTAGACACGAGGGATTTTTTTTCTTTTCCTGAAACTGTCAAAAGGGAGCGACCCCTTGGTCAAGGGTCGCTCCCAGGGGGGGCATTTTTTTGGGAAGGCCTTTTCTGCCCCCCCCTTGTGGCAGATCGGCCTATTATTAGGGCGATCTGCCCCCAGAGGGGGCAGAAACCTCTAGGCACCAGGGATCATTTCTTTTTGTTATGTTTTCTTTTTTTTTTTTTAGGTGCGGAGCGACCCCTTAGGCAAGGGTCGCTCCCCTAGGGGGGAAATTATATTTAGGCCATTTCTGCCCCCCTTGGGGGCAGGTTGGACTATTTTGATGAGGCCAATCTGCCCCCAAGGGGGGCAGAAACCATTAGACACCAGGGAGTTTTTTTTTTGCGTGAATTTCACGCAAGGGGAGCGACCCCTTAGGCAAGGGTCGCTCCCTGGGGGGGGGGAATTATTTTAGGCCATTTCTGCC
Organism: Pleurodeles waltl; assembly: GCF_031143425.1. Lineage (NCBI taxonomy): Eukaryota > Metazoa > Chordata > Amphibia > Caudata > Salamandridae > Pleurodeles > Pleurodeles waltl. Next base: position 746,981,624 of record NC_090440.1, on the reverse strand, counting down.
CCCCTGGGGGGTAGATCAGCCTATTTTGATTAGGCTGATCTGCCCCCAACGGGGGCAGTAACCACTAGGCACCAGGGATTTTTTTTATTTTATTTTTACAGATGGGGAGCGACCCCTTGGACAAGGGTCGCTCCCCTGGAGGGGCAAATTGTATTTAGGCCATTTCTGCCCGCTTTGGGGGCAGATTGGTCGATTTTAGGTCAATCTGCCCCCCAGGGGGCAGAAACCACTAGGCACCGGGGATTAGTTTTTTGGCGCCAATGTCACGTATGGGGACCGACCCCGTAGGCAAGGGTCGATCCCGGGTAGGGGGGGATTGGGGGGTCAAATTTATTTTAGGGCATTTCTGCCCCCCCCCCCCCCCCCCCCCCCCCAGGCCGGCTGAGCTAGAGGCCAAAATCCACAGGTAGGCACTTTGCAAAAAACACCTCTGTTTTCTGTGAAAAAATATGTTGTGTCCACGTTGTGTTCTGGGCCATTTCCTTTCGTGGCCGCTAGGCCTACCCACACAAGTGAGGTACAATTTTTATCGAGAGACTTAGGAGAACGCTGGGTGGAAGTAAATTTGTGGCTCCTCTCAGATTCCAGAACTTTCTGTCACCGAAATGAGAGGAAAAAGTGTTTTTGGGCCAAATGTTGATGTTTGCAAAGGATTCTGGGTAACATAACCTGGTCAGAGCCCCCAAATCACCCCATCTTGGATTCCCCTGGGTTTCTAGTTTTCAAAAATGCGCTGGTTTGCTAGGTTTCCCCACGTGCCGGCTGAGCTAGAGGCCAAAATCCACAGGTAGGCACTGTTTTCTATGAAAAAATGTGATGTGTCCACGTTGTGTTTTGGGCCATTTCCTGTCGCGAGCGCTAGGTCTACCCACACAAGTGAGGTATCATTTTTATCGGGAGACTTGGGGGAACGCTGTGTGGAAGGAAATTTGTGGCTCCTCTCAGATTCCAGAACTTTCTGCCACAGAAATGTGAGGAACATGTGTTTTTTAGCCAAATTTTGAGGTTTGCAAAGGATTCTGGGTAACAGAACCTGGTCCGAGCCACACAAGTCACCCCATCTTGGATTCCCCTAGGTCTCTAGTTTTCAGAAATGCACAGGTTTGGTAGGTTTCCCTAGGTGCCGGCTGAGCTAGAGGCCAAAATCTACAGGTAGGCACTTTGCAAAAAACACCTCTGTTTTCTTTCAAATATTTGGATGTGTCCACGTTGCGCTTTGGGGCGTTTCCTGTCGCGGGCGCTAGGCCTACCCACACAAGTGAGGTATCATTTTTATCGGGAGACTTGAGGGAACGCTGGGTGGAAGGAAATTTGTGGCTCCTCTCAGATTCCAGAACTTTCTGCCACAGAAATGTGAGGAACATGTGTTTTTTTTAGCCAGATTTTGAGGTTTTCAAAGGATTCTGGGTAACAGAACCTGGTCCGAGCCACACAAGTCACCCCATCTTGGATTCCCCTAGGTCTCTAGTTTTCAGAAATGCACAGGTTTGGTAGGTTTCCCTAGGTGTCGGCTGAGCTAGAGGCCAAAAGCTACAGGTAGGCACTTTGCTAAAAACAGCTCTGTTTTCTGTGATGTGTCCACGTTGTGTTTTGGGGCATATCCTGTCGCGGGCGCTAGGCCTACCCACACAAGTGAGGTACCATTTTTATCGGGAGACTTGGCGGAGCGCTGGGTGGAAGTAAATTTGTGGCTCCTCTCAGATTCCAGAACTTTCTGCCACAGAAATGTGAGGAACATGTGTTTTTTTAGCCAAAATTTGAGGTTTGCAAAGGATTCTGGGTAACAGAACCTGGTCAGAGCCCCACAAGTCATCCCATCTTGGATTCCCCTATGTCTCTAGTTTTCAGAAATGCACAGGTTTGGTAGGTTTCCCTAGGTGCCGGCTGAGCTAGAGGCCAAAATCTACAGGTAGGCACTTGGCTAAAAACAGCTCTGTTTTCTGTGATGTGTCCACGTTGTGTTTTGGGGCATATCCTGTCGCGGGCGCTAGGCCTACCCACACAAGTGAGGTATCATTTTTATCGGGAGAGTTGGGGGAACATAGAATAGCAAAACAAGTGTTCTTGCCCCTTGTCTTTCTCTACATTTTTCCCTTCCAAATGTAAGATAGTATGTAAAAAAAACGTCTATTTGAGAAATGCCCTGTAATTCACATGCTACTATGGGCACCCCGGAATTCAGAGATGTGCAAATAACCACTGCTTCTCAACACCTTATCTTGTGCCCATTTTGGAAATACAAAGGTTTTCTTGATAGCTATTTTTTACTCTTTATATTTCAGCAAATGAATTGCTGTATACCCGGCATAGAATGAAAACCCACTGCAGGGTGCAGGTCATTTATTGGCTCTGGGTACCTAGAGTTCTTGATGAACCTACAAGCCCTATATATCCCCGCAACCAGAAGAGTCCAGCATACGTAACGGTGTATTGCTTTAAAAAATCTGACATTGCAGGAAAAAGTTACAGAGTAAAACGTAGAGAACAATTGATGTTTTTTTCACCTCAATTTCAATATTTTTCTTTTTCAGTTGTTATTTTCTGTAGGAAACCCTTGTAGGATCTACACAAATTACCCCTTGCTGAATTCAGAATTTTGACTACTTTTCAGAAATGTTGCGGTTTCTGGGATCCAGCGTTGGTTTCATGCCCATTTCTGTCACTGACTGGAAGGAGGCTGAAAGTACACATTTTTTTAAAAAGGGGGTATGTCCCAGTAAAATGCCAAAAATGTGTTGAAAAATTGGGTTTTCTGATTCAAGTCTGCCTGTTCCTGAAAGCTGGGAAGCTGGTGATTTTAGCACCTCAAACCCTTTGTTGATGCCCTTTTCAGGGAAAAAACCACAAGCCTTCTTCTGCAGCCCCTTTTTCCCCTTTTTTTTTTGAAAAAAACGAAATTTTCACTGTATTTTGGCTAATTTCTTGGCCTCCTTCTGGGGAACCCACAAAGTCTGGGTACCTCTAGAATCCCTAGGATGTTGGAAAAAAAGGACGCAAATTTGGCGTGGGTAGCTTATGTGAACAAAAAGTTATGAGGGCCTAAGCGCGAACTGCTCCAAATAGCCAAAAAAAGGCTCGGCACAGGAGGGGGAAAAGGCCTGGCAGCGAAGGGGTTAAACATTGTTGTCCATTGCGCGCTACTATTTCTTGACATTTACATGATGTTTTACGAATTGGCAAGACGCACAACTCGTTTCATGAGCATTTAACTTTGCTGTTCATTGCGCGCTACCATTTCTTGACATTTTACATGGTGGCTTAAGAATCGGCAAAAGAAGCGCGATTCGTTTCATTGTACTTTGATCTTATTTATTGTGAGCTGTTATTCCTTGACATTTACATCGTGTTTTACAAATCGGCAAGACGCGCGATTCGATTAATGATGATTTGACTTTGATATTCATTGCGTGCTACCATTTCTTGGTATTTTACATGGTAACACTCAAATTGGCAAGACGCACGATTATCTCCTCGAGTTTAATTCATGTTGTTTATTGTATGCTACTATTCTAAGATATTCGAGTTGACAAGTTATGTGATTTGTTTCCTGAATCTATATTGTGTTATTCATGGTGCACAATCCTTTTATGGTGTTTACTATATATATATATATGTATATATATCTGCAATATGCGCAATTTGTTTTCAAACATTTTAAGAATACACAGAAGGCCAGAGTTTCTAGATGCAATATTGTATGGTCCTAGTATATATTCTCAAAAACAGGATTTATATGACTGGTTTAAAATATAGTCAGAATGTTTTTTCTGATTCTCATGTAAAGGAAGTACTTGAATAAGAAAGTTTTCATTTAATTCATCTTGATTCCCCTACAGGTATCCGGCCATCTTGAAACTTAGTCATTTTAAACTTAACTCTTAGATTGCTCATGTTTTCAGAGTGACTAGGCTTAGAATCATAGTCTAGTATTGATTTCAGGAGATATAATTTTCATATTGTGTGTTCTAACCTTTTTCTTTCTACAGGTCTCCTTCCCAGCTGTTCCCTTCCTAATCCCCTCTTCCCCTCTTGAACTCTCTCAGTCTCTGTGATTTATCTATCAGAGTCTTGGAGCTGTTCAGGGGTGGATGTGTTGGGAACGTGCACAGACCCCGAGGATCTGGTGACTCTGACATTATCTGAAACCCAACGCCTGCTTTGCACACTGCACCGGCTGCCCCTGTGCCGCTGAGGGTGTGTTTTGTGTGCCTACTTGTCCCCCCCCCAGTGCTCTACAAAACCCCCCTGGTCTGCCCCCGAGGACGCGGGTACTTACCTGCTGGCAGACTGGAACCAGAGCACCCCCTGTTTATCGTAGGCGCCTATGTATTTTGGGCACCTCTTTGACCTCTGCACCTGACCGGCCCTGAGCTGCTGGTGTGGTAACTTTGGGGTTGCCTTGAACCCCCAATGGTGGGCTGCCTATGCCCAGGAACTGATACTTGTAAGTGTCTTAGTTACCTCACAATCTAACCAATACTTACCTCCCCCAGGAACTGTTGATTTTTGCACTGTGTCCACTTTTAAAATAGCTTATTGCCATTTTAACAAAGACTGTATGTGATATTGCTTTTATTCAACGTTCCTGTGTGTATTACCTGGCATTTTATGTATTTACTTCAAATCTTGAACTTGTGGTTCTTAAAATAAACTAAGAAAATATATTTTTCTATATACAAACCTATTGGCCTGGAGTAAGTCTCTGAGTGTGTGTTCCTCATTTATTGCCTGTGTGTGTACAACAGATGCTTAACACTACCCTCTGATAAGCCTACTGCTCGACCACACTACCACAAAATAGAGCATTGGAATTATCTAATTTTGCCACTATCTTACCTCTAAGGGGAACCCTTGGACTCTGTGCATACTATTTCTCACTTTGAAATAGTATATACAGATCCAACTTACTACAAAGAGCGACTCCACCGACTGGACCCAAAAAGAGCATTGTCGTTCTACCTGGACCGCACAAAAGAGTTCCGGGTGGATAACCAACTCTTTGTGGGGTGCGTTTGAGCAAAGAAGGGTGTAGGGAAATGGCTCCCTTGGCATGGTTACCCCCTAACCTTTTACCTTTTGTTGATGCCAGTTATGATTGAAAGTGTGCTGGGACCCTGCTAACCAGGCCCCAGCACCAGTGTTCTTTCCCTAAACTGCATCTTTGTTCCCACAATTGACACAGCCCTGGCACACAGATAAGTCCCTTGTAAATAGTATCAAGGGCCCTGTGGCCAGGGAAGGTCTCCAAGGGCTGCAGCATATATTATGCCACCCTGGAGACCCCTCACTCAGCATATGCACCCTGCTTCACAGCTTGTGTGTACTGGTGGGGAGAAAATGACTAAGTCGACGTGGCACTCCCCTCACGGTGCCATGCCCTCAACCCACTGCCTGTGGCATAGGTAAGTCACCCCTCTAGCAGGCCTTACAGCCTTACGGCAAGGTGCACTATAGCACAGGTGAGGACATAGTTGCATGAGCACTGTGCCCCTGCAGTGTCTAAGCCAAACCTTAGACATTGTAGGTGGAGGGTAGCCATAAAGCATATATGGTCTGGGAGTCCTTCATATACGAACTCCACAGTTACATAATGGCTACACTGAAATCTGGGAAGTTTGGTATCAAACTTCTCAGCACAATAAATGCACACTGATGGCAGAGTGGGATTTATTGCAAAATGCACACAGAGGGCATCTTAGAGATGCCCCCTGCATTCCAGTCTGACTCCTAGTGTTAGGCTGACCAGTTCCTGCCAGCCTGCCACAACCAGACGAGTTTCTGGCCACATGGGGTGAGTGCCTTTGTCACTCTGTGGGCAGGAACCAAGCCTGCACTGGGTGGAGGTGCTTCTCACCTCCCCCTGCAGGAACTGTAACACCTGGCGGTGAGCCTCAAAGCCTGTTGTCACAGTGCCCCAGGGCATCCCAGATGCCCACCCCTCCGGACACAGCCTCCATTTTTGGCGGCAAGTCCAGAGGAGATAAAGAGAAAAACAAGAAGTCACCACCCACCAGTCAGGACGCCCCTTAAGGTGTACAGAGCTGAGGTGACCCTGCCTTAGGAAATCCTCCATCTTCTTTTGGAGGATTCCCCCAATAGGATTAGGGATGTGCCCCCCTCCCCACAGAAAGGAGGCACAAAGAGGGTGTAGCCACCCTCCAGGGCAGTAGCCATTGGCTCCTTCCCCCCAGACCTAAACACCCCCCTAAATTGAGTATTTAGCGGCGACCCTGAACCCAGGAAATCATATTCCTGCAACCTACAACAACAAGAAGGACGGCTGACCTGAAAGCCCCACAGAGACGACGGAGACGACAATTGACTTGGCCCAAGTTCTACCAGCCTGTCTCCAGACTTAAAAAAACCTGCACATCGACGCATCCAGCGGGACCAGTGACCTCTGAGGACTACTCAGAGGACTGCCCTGCACCCAAAGGACCAAGAACCTCCCGCGAACAGCAGGACTGTTTAGAAACAGCAACAAACTTGCAACAAAGAAGCAACTTTGAAGAGACTCTCAGTTCCCCCCAGAAGCGTGAGTCTTCACACTCTGCACCCGACGCCCTGGGCTTGAGTCCAGGACAACCAACACTGCAAAGAGGACTCCCACGACGCGGACACCCTGAGTTGACCTCCCTGCACCCCCACAGTGACGCCTGCATAGGGGATGCAGAGGCTCCCCCTGAACGCGACTGCCTGGTAACAAAGGAACCCGACGCCTGGACCAAGCACTGCAACCGCAGCCCCCAGGACCGAGAGGAACCACCTACCAGTGCAGGAGTGACCAGCAGGCGGCCCTCATCCTAGCCCAGTCGGTGGCTGCCCTGAGAAGCCCCCTTGTGCCCTGCCTGCATGCAGTGGAGAAGTGTGGCACAATGGTTAGAGCGGCAGACCCTGATGCAGAGATCTGGCCCGGGACCAGAGTTCAATTCCCACCCTGGTGGGTCTTGGACTCAATTCCCTTGGATCGGATAATTCTGACGTCGGTGCCTAATCTAATTAATGGGTCCCACTCTGTAACTCTGGGCAATAGCTTGCTTAATCTCCACAACGGCCCTCACAGCGCTTGGATGCCTGACTTCACCCTGGGGCTGTCCAGGAGTGGGCGCCTCACAGGGAAAAGCCAGGAGGGGTTCCACAGCGGTATGCGTACAGCGCCTTGAGACCCTAACGGGTGAGTAGTGCGCTATACAAGTGCGAAGTTTACAGTTTTTTTGCATAACCAGAGTGACCCCCTGGTCTCTCTATTGCTTTCAATAGCAAACCCTATGCCTACTTTGCACACTGCACCCAGCCGCCCCTGTGCTGCTGAGAGTGTGTTTTGTGTGCTTGTGTGTCCCCCCCCCAGTGCTCTACAAAACGCCCCTGGTCTACTCCCTGAGGATGCAGGTACTGACTTGTAGGCAGACTGGAACCGGGGCACCCCCTGTTCTTCTTAGGCGCCAATGTGTTTTTGGCCCTCCTTTGACCTTTGCACCTGACCGGCCCTGTGTTGCTGGTGCGGTAACTTTGGGGTTGCCTTGAACCCCTAATGGTGGGCTGCCTATGCCCAAGAACTTGAACTTGTAAGTGCCTTACTTACCTGAAAAACTAACCATTACTTACCTCCCCCAGGAACTGTCGATTTTTGCACTGTCTACTTTTTAAATAGCTTATTGCCATTTTAACTAAAACTCTGTATGTTACTGCTCTAATTCAAAGTTCCTAACTTACCTGTATGGAGTACCTTGCATTGTATGTATTTACTTCAAATCTTGAATCTCGTGGTTCTAAAATAAATTAAGAAAATATATTGAGGGGCGTGGCTTCGGGCGTCAAGATGGCGGTCGCACTCTGAGAGTGCTCTGGAACCCTCCGTCATCCGCCCATAGCTAACGCGGTTTTGCCGAGCGAGGGATGCCGCTTCGACTCTCCCCGTGATCCCTGGATCCCGAGGAGCCGGTGGAGGTGAGCGGTGGCGAAAGGCAGGCTCCGATCTGCCGCCGCGGCCCGACCGGCTCCGAGGGGAAAGAAAAATAAAATGGCGGCTGGGACGGGGTCTCCGTGGCTGATTCGGCTCCGAAGCTGTTGCCCTTCCTGACGCCGCGGCGCCGGGCTGGGGGTGCCTCGCGGGCCCTGGAGGGCGCTGGGTCGTGCTCCGCGTGTGGAGCCCCGTGGACGGAAGAGACAGCCCTGTCCCGGCCCGAGAAAAAGGCCCTACGTTAGCGGGGCCGCCCCTGGGAGCCCACGCGAAGGCACCGGGGTGAGGGACCCGCGGGGCCCCGCCGGACCGGAAGTACGCCGGGAGTCCGGGAGAGCATTGGGACCGCGCTCCACACGCGGAGCCCCGCGGACTGAGAGGACGACGTCGGCTCGGGGGAGAGGCCCTGCGCCGAGAGGGCGGCCCCGGGGTGCCCACACAGAGACGATCGACGAGGAGGCTCCGCGGTAACCCGCCGGACGGGGGACACACCGGGAACCCTGGAGAGCGCTGGGGCTGCGCCCCAGGCGCGAAGTCCCACGGATTGGAGGAGGCAACGCCGCCCCGGCCCAAGAAGAGGGGCCCTGCGCCAACGGGACTACCTCCGGGCGCCCAACTGGCCTGTCGGTGGAGAGGACCCACGGAGCCCCGCTGAAGGGAGGCGAGACGTTGTTGGCACGAGGAGGAACAGCGTGACAGTGGTAAGGAGGATGCCCACCCACGGCTCCCATTCCCTCCCCCCACCCCGGTGCCTAGATTGACTTGGGGTGGGGGCCAGGAGTGTGTGGCATGCCTGAGTCGTGCGGGGGATCAGAGGTGACCCCATCAATTCTTCAAGCAGCTATCAACAAGCGGGCCGGCGGGCCAATCTCACCCTCCCCGACGGGGCCGCTGACCTGAATGGCCCGACCACCAACGCGACTAAAAACAGGCCGTGAACCGACCCTGGGACACTGCGACATCCGGGGAGACTGGATCCGAGCCACCCTTGTGGATTCCCAATCATAACAAGTGAACCAAGGCCCAAGATTTCAATCAAAACACGGCAAGATTTAACCTGTCCGACTCCCCCCCCCCCCCCCCCTGCGCCACGATGGGGAGAGACAAGGCGAACAAACAACCTCCACCCTCTCAACAAAAGATCAACCAGTTCACGACGCCGACAGGACAGCGGGGAGAGGGGGACACGGCTAGTGGGGGCCTGGCGCCGGACGGAGTGAGCGCCATCCTCCAGGCCATCCAAACTTCGCAGTCCGCTGTAGAGACCAAAATCGGGGAAGTACGGGAGGACGTGGGCCTTGTTAGGCAGGACCTCAGAAACGCAGTGAACCGGATCACTGAGGTCGAGGCCAGAGTCTCCCAGACTGAAAGCGACCTATCCGACCTTAAAGCCAAGGTAACCCAGCTGATGACTCGATCAGGAGAGTTGCACCGCCGCGCTGAGGACGCGGAGAACCGGTCAAGACGCAACAACCTGCGCTTCATTGGTTTTCCAGAGGGCATAGAGGACGGCGGAGCCTCCGAATTCCTAGAGAATTGGATCAAAACCTGGATGCCGGAGCAGTCCCTCTCGCCCTGGTTTGTGGTTGAGCGAGCCCACAGGGCACTTGCCCCTCGTCCCCCTCCGGGAGGCCCAAAACGCCCGATGATTGCTTGCTTCCTCAACTTTAAAGACAGAGATAGCATCCTCAAGGAGGCTAGGCGTCTGGAAGATCTCCACTGGGAAAACCACAGGATCCTAATCTTCCCGGACTACACCCGTGAGGTCCAGACTCGCCGTCGTTCATATGAGCAGGTTAAACAAAAACTTAGAGCAATGCAGCTCTCTTACATGCTCCTCTTCCCTGCAAGACTTAAAGTCCTCTTGGCCGGGAAAGCTCATTTTTCTGAAACACCTGAAGAGGCATGGGACTGGCTGACAGAGGAGGGCGTCGGAGCCCGGAGGGGCCCCCCGGGTCCTACTGAAAAGATCTCCCGGATGGGACCCCCCCTCCCGGAGGGGCCCCGGAGGAGCCGGAGACGTACCAGGTCCCGGAGGAGGGGGAAAAAAGGAAAAGACCCAGTTACTCTGGTGGACAATGAGACGGCCGGGAACTTAGACTCACAGACCGAGGGAAGTGCGGACCCTCCCGAGCCTCGGGCCTCGGCCCAGGCGATGGACGACGGACGCTTGAGCCAGTCCCCGGCACTTGATTAATACTGACAATGAAACATGCTTGACCCCTGCTGGGGGACCCCCGGGGGGGGACCCGGGTTGTTCAACCTTTAAGATGCGGGCCCCTTGGGGGCCATCGTTGGTCACGCTGTGCCCCTCTGATGCACAGCACCTTACCTCGGCACACGGCCGCTAATTGCAGTTGATCCGGTTAAATGGAGGGGTCCACCACTCCACCCCAACGATAGCCATTCTGGCTATCTGGTTCTGGTTTGGTATGTGGGCGACAGATGCTTCCGGGGTGGGAGTATGGGGAGGGGGGCAGTTAGGGGGTGGGGGGTTTGAAACCAGTTTAAAGCGTAACGAGTCGCTTAACCTCGTTTGTTATTTTAATATCTCACTGTTAAGTTCAAAACAGCCGTCCCTAGATCCACAACCAGACACTCAATTTGGTACAATACTTATGCAACACACGATTGGCATACACTGACACAGGTCCTCTCCTGGAACGTAAATGGCCTGCTAGACAAGATCAAAAGGTCAGCAGTGTTTAGCACTCTTCGCAGATATTCTCCCTCGGTGGTTTTTTTTGCAAGAAACTCACCTCCTCGGGACTAGGTGCCCCATGCTTATGCGAGGAGGTTATGATAGAATATACCACGCAGGCTTCTCTAGAGGCTCCAGGGGTGTGGCCATCCTACTCCACCGCTCCCTACCCATGGTGATTACAGGCACACAATCCGATCCACAGGGCAGATTCGTAGTAGCCACAGGGACGCTCCACGGGTCGCCAATAAACCTTGTTTGTGTGTACGCCCCTCCGGCGGGACTGGACCCCTTCCTACTCTAGCTCCGACGCGTGACGGCGGAGCTCCCCCAGGGGGCCACCCTGTTGGGAGGAGATTTCAATGCCGTTCTCGACCCCAACCTGGATGTGTCTGGCAGAGCCACTGCCAGTAGATCCAATAGGGCTTCGGCCCTCAACAGCTGGACCGAGAGCCTAGCCCTATGTGACGTATGGAGAACCTGGCACCCCAGGGAGCGGCAATACACGCACACATTAGCTGCCCACCAAACGCAATCCAGAATAGATTTTATATTCATGCCCGCCACGGACCTCCCGAGCGTTACGGGGGCAGAGACACTCCCTCGTGGAGTCTCAGATCATGCTCCAGGACATGTTCGTTTGGGCGGAACAGACCCCTCCAGGCGCCCGGTGTGGCGGCTGAATGCCTGGTATTTGCAGGACGAAGATTATGCCCACGAGGTCACGACTCACCTTACCCAATACTTCGACCTGAATACGGGATCAGTCCAGTCTCCAGGAACACTATGGGCAGCATGCAAGGCCACCCTTAGAGGGCAAGCTAAATACCTCCTCCGTTCCCGCGAAAGGGATCGAAATTCTCAGGTCTCCAAGCTGGAGGCCAAGGCCTTAAGGCTGGAGTGCCAACAAGCGACCTCGCCGTCTGCCTCTACCACGAGACAACTGACCTTAGTCAGAGGCGAAATCAAACACATAATGCTAGAATCGGCTAAACACATCTGGAGAGCTTCCACTGCCCGAATATATGGCTGGGGAGACAAAAATGGGAAGCTCTTGCATTGGTTGGCCACCCGTCCTCTGGCCAACAGAGTTATCCCAGAGATTTTAGATGCCTCGGGCACCCTCACCAAAACACCTACTGATATTGCGCAGAGTTTTGCCTCGTATTATGCCAGCCTATATGCGAGGCACCCCCGCCCGATCATTGAGAGAGATGCTCCCCTTCTAAACGACATTACCCTTCCTAAGGTCCCCTCGGAGACAAGAGACAGGCTGGACGAAACTATTAGCCTCGAAGAAATCACCAACGCGATCTCCAGCCTGGCATCGGGTAAGACCCCTGGTCCTGACGGGTTCCCAGCAGAGTTATACAGGAAATGCAGTGACATTCTGGGTCCACACCTTCTTAACATGTATGAGGAGGCTGAGAGACTGGGCCGCTTCCCCGTTGGGATCGATCAAGCCACGATTGTAGTGATTCCCAAAACCCAACCCCCATCACGACATTGTTCGGCGTACCGGCCCATCTCACTCTTAAACACTGAGGTCAAGGTGCTCTCTTCGATCCTTGCCTCTAGATTGAAAACAGTAATGCCCACTCTGGTGCATCCTGACCAATGTGGCTTTATGCCCACCCGCAGCACCAGACACTGCATCAGGCGGCTACATCTGGCCCTGGCCCACCACAAGACCCTGTCGCACAAACCCTTGGCACTACTCCTACTCGATTTCGAGAAAGCCTTTGATACGGTGGACTGGTCTTACCTCAAACAGGTTCTGCAAAGAAACGGGCTCGGCCCCAAATTTCGAAGCCTAGTGAGACTCCTATATTCCAGGCCGACAGCCCGAGTCCAGGTGAACGGAGTGGTTTCCGATCCATTCCCCATTGGCCGTGGAACCCGACAGGGATGCCCACTATCTCCCCTGCTCTTCGCATTGATAATAGAACCCTTAGCGATAATACTCCGAGGAGACCCATTGATCGAGGGCTGGTCCTGGCCCATCTGCTTAGAGGATCGTGTGGCGTTATACGCAGATGATGTCCTCCTATATATTTCCAACCCGGCCAAAAGCGGCCCCGCGTGCTGGAAATCCTAGGCCTCTTTGCGGAGGCCTCGGGATTGATCCTAAATCCCACCAAGTCCCTATTGGTCCCCCTGCACAGCTCTAGGGACTGTGTGGACTGGCAGCAAAACATCCCAGTACGAAGAAACAGTTTTAAATACTTGGGAATACACATCTCACTCCTCCCCGAATTGTCATGGGAACTCAACATTTCGCCATTAACTAAGAAAATCAAGATTGATCTTCTGCGATGGAAGACCCTCCCCCTTAATTTGCTCGGCAAAATAGCACTCTACAAGATGATGATCCTCCCTAGGCTCCTCTACTTATTGCAAAATTTTCAGTTCCCTATACCCATAAAATGGTTCAGGGAAATGGATTCACTGGCGCGCCAATTTATATGGAGCGGAGCTCGCTCACGACTGGCGCTCAAAACTTGCCAAAGAGATGTATACGAGGGGGGCTTGGGCATGTCCAATGTCCACTTTTACTATCTTGCGACGCAGCTGCTTGTTATTAACGACTGGGTGGGGGGTGGGTGGTCAGACCCGGCATACCGGTTGGAACTTCAGTCCATGGGCTACCCTCGGATCTTTGGCACCCTCTACGGAGGTCCAATCTCTCAAGACGTCCCGGACGTAACTAAGGTGATTTTACAGGGATGGCGGACTGCTCAGAGGTTGACGGGGTGGCAGGGGCGTCTCACCCAACAGACCCCGCTATGGCATGGGAGACACTTGGCGCTTGGAGGGTTTTCGAAACTGGGACAATATAGGTATCTCTACTCTGGGGGACGTCTGGAGAGGGTCGTATATGCGATCCTTTGAGGATCTCCCAATTTTTTTTTCCCTGAATAAGACACAGTTCCACAGATATCTCCAGCTCCGACACGCCCTACTAGCACATGTCCAAATGGGAGAAGACATACCCGAGCACAGTCCTATGGAGGCCAGGGTGCTGATGGGGGACCTGGGTAAGGGAGGTGTTTCCCAGATATACCGCGCCCTGGTCGCCAGCACCCCGGGTTCTCTGGGGGGGCTCTGCCGAAGGTGGGAGGGATGGACGGGCCCCATGGAAGGGATGGACTGGGACGAAGCATTGATGGCCCCACGCGCCCTAGCGATGGCCACACGCCTTCGATTGATACAAACATATTACCTTCACACAGCCTATCTCACACCCATCAAACTACACAGAGCGGGCTTACGTCCCACAGCGGAGTGCCCTCGCTGCAGGAACCCCACAGCCGACTTTTTCCACATGGTATGGACCTGTCCAGTCATAGTGACATACTGGGAAGCTGTTTTGCAGGAAATCTCCGAGGTCCTACAGGAAGACATAGAGAGGAAACCTCTGCCCCTTCTTCTGGGGGTCATGGGCGACACTGGGTTGAGGAGACCGGACCGAGTTTTCCTTGGGGTGGCGTGCCTGGTAGCCAAGAGGGATATTGTGGCGGGCTGGAAGGCTATAGGTGCCCCAACACTGACTAAATGGAGAAGAGGGGTAGACTGGTGTGCGCAGAATGAAAAACTTGTATATGAGGCCAGAGGCTGTCCAAACAAATATGATAAGATATGGGGGAAGTGGGAGGCTGCCGCAGGTCCTTAGATTAAACAAAGTATAGCCACCAATCATATTGTACTGTCTGGGAGTATGGGCTCGGCTGTTGTTAGATGCACGTTGGCATCTTGTTCTATGTATGTACCATTGTATTTACCCTTTTCTTTTCTCTTTCCAAAATAAAAAAAAGTCTTTATAAAAAAAAAAGAAAATATATTTTTCTATATAAAAACTATTGGCCTGGAGTTAAGTCTTTGAGTGTGTTCTCCTCATTTATTGCCTGTGTGTGTGTGTACAACAAATGCTTAACACTACCCTCTGATAAGCCTACTGCTCGACCACACTACCACAAAATAGACCATTGGAATCATCTAATTTTGCCAGTATCAACCTCTAAGGGGAACCCTTGGATTCTGTGCACGCTATTCCTCACTTTGAGAGACAACTTCCTACAGTCGGGCAGTGCAGAAGCGAACCATTTAATCCTAGGTCGTTCTCTGCATCAAGATCTGCTACGCATTGGCCAGGAAGCAACCTCCTGAGGGCTTGAGGGCTCATTCTACCAGGGGCAATGCTTCTACCACTGCGCTAGCTTGGGGCGTTTTAGTCCTGGAGATTTGTCAGGTGCCAACGTGGACATTTGCAAAACATTACTGCCTGGACAATCGGGTATGGAGAGACTGACACTTTGCCTGTTTAGTCCTACAGGACTTTTTAGTGTAATGGAGGTTTATCTGCAGCCCACCGCTAGGAGGTTATGGCTTGGTTATCTATTCAAAGGTAAGGAATCTGCAGCTAGAAGTCTCTGTCAGATGAACAAGTTACTTACCTTCGTACCGCATTATCTGATAGAGAGACTATCTAGCTGCAGATTCCTTACAACCACCCATGCCTCCCCGCTCTGTGGATATGTCTAGTAGGGTTAGGGTTTATCCATTTCAGGGCCCTAGTTTTGCACAGAAAAAATGTTGGTTCTATCCATGACTCTGCCCTTCTGGCATGGAAGGTCGTTGGTAAAAGAACTGATGTACGCGCGTCGGGGTGGTGCCTTTATAGGCGACTGTGACATCACAGACTGCTCCAATGACGCTGACTACACAACTCTGATCGAACGACGCCACCCTACGGCATGCAGAGGGTATTGCTCAGCAAATTAGTTCCAGATTCGAAGCTGACGCCAGGGAATTCAGAAGTAAGTAATCTACAGCTAGTCTCTACCAGATAATGTGTTACCGTAGGTAAGTAACTTGTTCGACAGGGCTGAAGAGTTTGCTCATGGCCACTGATGAATTCAGGAGGAAGAGAGTGATCCTGTTCCTGCCCTCTTCTCCTACTGTTCAGTTGATGACTCAATAGAGCAACAGAAGGAAGATTGCAGAAATCTCCTAGGTCAGTTCTCTGAACTGTTCTCCCGACTCCTGGTCAACCTACATGGTGTGAACACACCATTCATATAGTTGACAGCCTGCCTTTCAAAAGTAAAATATACAGGCAGCCTGATCATGTCAGGGAGTGCATCAAAGTTGAGGTGCAAAAGATGCTAGACCTAGGTGTTATTGAGCTTTCAGACAGCCCTTGGGCTAGTCCTGTAGTCCTTGTCCCAAAACCACACTCTCAAAATGGCAAAAAAAGAGATGAGGTTCTGTGTGGACCTGTGCAGGCTCTGGGTGCCAGGGATGTGCCAATTGTGGGAACAAAGGTACAGTTTAGGGAAAGAACACTGGTGCTGGGGCCTGGTTAGCAGTGGTCCCAGCACACTTTCAATCATAACTGGCATCAACAAAAGGCAAAAAGTCAGGGGGTAACCATGCCAAGGAGGCATTTCCTCACACAACACCCTCCCCCTCCCCCCCCAAAGTAAAGAGGATGAGACTAACCTTTCCCAAGAGAGTCTTCATTTTCTAAGTGCAAGAATCTGGAAAGGCCAACTGCATTGGCATGGGCAGTCCCAGGTCTGTGTTCCACTACAAAGTCCATTCCCTGTAGGGATATGGACCACCTCAACAGTTTAGGGTTTTCTCCTTTCATTTGCATCAGCCATCTGAGAGGTCTGTGGTCAGGTATGGTCTCAACTTGTTCAGGGACCAAACCATAGCAAAGGCCTCCCTCTCAATGGCACTCCAACGCTGCTCCCTGGGGCGTAACCTCCTGCTAATAAAAGCAACAGGCTGGTCAAGGCCATCATCATTTGTTTGGTACAGGACTGCTCCTATCCCAGGCTCAGAGGCATCTGTCTGCACAATGAACTGCTTAGAATAATCTGGCGCTTTCAAAACTGGTGCTGTACACATAGCTTGCTTCAGGGTGTCAAAGGCCTTTTGACAGTCCATGGTCCAGTTTGCTTTCCTGGGCATTTTCTTGGAGGTCAGTTCTGTGAGGGGTGTCACAATTGATCCATATCCCTTTACAAACCTCCTATAGTACCCAATATAGCCAAGGAATGCCCTGACTTGTGTCTGGGTTTTTGGAGCTACCCAGTCCAGAATAGTCTGGATCTTGGGTTGAAGTGGCTGAACTTGGCCTCCACCTACAAGGTGACCCAAGTAAACCACAGTAATCTGCCCTATCTGACATTTAGATGCCTTGATAGAGAAGCCTGCTGCTTGCAGGGCCTGCAAAACCTTCTTCAGGTGGACCAGGTGATCTTGCCAGTTTGAGCTAAAGACAGCAATATCATCAAGATAAGCTGCACTAAAGGACTCCAAGCCAGCAAGGGCTTGATTACCCAACCTTTGGAAGGTGTCAGGGGCATTCTTTAAGCCAAAGGGCATCCCAGTAAACTGGTAGTACCCATCAGGTGTACAAAATGCTGTTTTCTCTTTTGCTCCAGGTGCCATTTTTATTTGCCACTACCCTGCTGTTAAGTCAAAGGTACTTAAGTATTTGGCAGCATCTAATTGGTCTGTTAGCTCATCTGCCCTTGGGGTGGGGTGAGCATCTATCTTGGTGACAGAGTTGAGCCCTCAGTAGTCCACACAAAACCTCATCTCTCTCTTGCCATCATTTGTGTGAGGTTTGGGGACCAAGACCACTGGGCTAGCCCAGGGACTGTCAGAGTGCTCAATCACTCCCAACTCCAGCATCTTGTGGACTTCCACTTTGATGCTTTCCTTAAGTTGGTCAGACTGTCTGAATATTTTATTCTTGACAGGCATTCTGTCTCCTGTGTCCACATCATGGGTACACAGGTGTGTCTGACCAGGGGTTAAAGAAAAGAGCTCAGCAAACTGCTGGAGGACTTGCCCGCAGTTGGCCAGAGAGGGTGTCTGAATAGATTACTCTATCTACTGAGCCATCTTTAGGGTCAGTGGAGAGGAGATCAGGGAGAGGTTCCCTCTCAGCTTCCTGGTCCTCATCTGTAACCATTAACATGTTTACATCTGCCCTATCATGAAAGAGTTTGAGGCGGTTCACATGGATCACCCTTTTGGGGGTCCTGCTAGTGCGTAGGTCCACCAGGTAGGTGACCTGACTCTTTTTCTCAAGAACTGGGTAAAGGCCACTCCATCTGTCCTGATGTGCCCTTGGAGCCACAGGTTCCAGAACCCAGACTTTCTGCCCTGGCTGAAACTCAACCATAGCAGCCTTTTGGTCATACCACATCTTCTGGAGCTGTTGGTTGGCCTCAAGGTTTTTGCTTGCCTTTTCCATGTACTCTGCCATCCTTAAACGTAGGCCTAGTACATAGTCCACCACATCTTGTTTAGGATCATGGAGTGGTTCCTCCCAATCTTCTTTTACAAGTACTAGTGGTCCCCTAACAGGATGGCCAAACAGAAGCTCAAAGGGGGAAAACCCTACTCCTTTCTGTGGCACCTCTCTGTAGACGAAAAGCGGGCATGGCAAGAGGACATTCCATCTCTTTTTAAGTTTTTCAGGGAGCCCCATGATCATGCCCTTCAATGTCTTGTTGAATCTCTCAACAAGACCATTGGTTTGTGGATGGTATGGTATGGTATGGTGTGGTGAATTTGTAAGTCACCCCACACTCATTCTACATGTGTTTCAGGTAAGCTGACATGAAGTTGGTACCTCTGTCAGAAACCACCTCCTTAGGAAATCCCACTCTGGTAAAGATACCAATGAGTGCTTTGGCTACTGCAGGGGCAGTAGTGGACCTAGGGGGAATCGCTTCAGGGTACCTAGTAGCATGATCCACTACTACTAGGATATACTGGTTACCTGATGCTGTGGGATGTTCCAGTGGACCCACTATGTCCACTCCCACTCTTTCAAAGGGGACCCCCACCACTGGAAGTGGAATGAGGGGGCATTTGGATGGCCACCTGTCTTACCACTGGCTTGACAGGTGACACAGGAGCTGCAAAACTCCTTTACCTTCTGGGACATATTGGGCCAGTAGAAATGGTTGACTAATCTCTCCCATGTCTTGGTTTGTCCCAAATGCCCAGCAAGGGGAATGTCATGGGCTAAGGTCAGAATGAACTCCCTAAACCCCTGAGGCACTATCACTCTCCTAGTGGCAACAGGTTTGGGATATCTTGCCTCAGTGTAAAGGAGTCCATCTTCCCAATAGACCCTGTGGGCTCCACTGACATTTCCTTTTTCTTACTCAGCTGCTTGCTGTCTTAGGCCTTCAAGAGAGGGACAGGTTTCTTGTCCTTTACACAGCTGTTCCCTTGAGGATCCCCCTGGGCCCAAGAGCTCTACTTGGTAAGGTCCCAGCTCCATGGACTCAGTTCCCTCAGGGGATTGACCTTCTTCCTGAGAAGAGAGGTTCTGTTTCTTTTGCTGTGTTGAAGCTGGTTCCCCAGTTTTCTTTCCTTTTCTCTTGGAAGGTTGGGCCATTATTCCAGACTCCAACACTTCTTTGTCACCCTGAGTCCTGCATTGTGCCCTTGTCTTGACACACACCAGTTCAGGGATATCCAGCATGGCTGCATGGGTCTTGAGCTCCACCTCAGCCCATGCTGAGGACTCCAGATCATTTCCTAGCAGACATTCTACTGGGATTTCAGAGGAAACTACCACCTGTTTCAGGCCAGTGACCCCTCCCAATTCTAAAGTTACCATTGCCATGGGATGGACTTTAGTTTGATTGTCAGCATTAGTGACTGGATATGTCTGTCCAGCCAGGTACTGTCCTGGGGAAACCAGTTTGTCTGTCACCATTGTGACACTGGCACATGTATCCCTCAGGGCTTCTACTCTAGTCCCATTGATTAGGAGCTGCTGCCTGTATTTTTGCAAATATTTTAATGAAGGCAGATATTAATGACAACACCATGTAAGTTATCTTCACCTTTACGAAGAATGGCTCCCAGGGTGGGATTAGGCATGCTATAATGGGTGGGTTAATCCTCACCTCTGTGTCCGTAATAGATTTGAAACTTTCTGTTACAATAGCTAGGACATTTTTCATTCTATGTCAGGACCGGAGGTGAAGATTATGCTAGTTTAAAGCATCCCCACCACTAGCGATGGCATATTAAGGACCAGTTTAAAATAAAACCTCTTAAAAGTAGAGTCCGAGTACCAATCCAGTGCACTGGGGATATCCTCTAGGTGAGCCCCAAGACAGAACGCCTTTGAGGCTATGATCCCCTTGACTGAATGGGCCCCAAAAATGTTGGAATCAACCCCAGCTCCTTTCATCGCCCATTGGACCCATTTTGGAATGGTCAGAGAGGAGACTGCCCAAAAGGTTTTCCTGAGGGTGCTCAATAATTGTCTCTTGCCATGGGGCGGATACCCACCATCATTGCCTCATAACATTTAATTCATCTGACCACACATAACTTCAGGTAGGCTGGAAAAGAAGGATAAGATACCACCTGTGAATTGCATTTAGTTTGGGTCGAAATGTGGAACGTAACTCCATCTGGAGTGAACACTCTACCAGGGATGTCCGGTGCCCAAACAGCTGACACTCTTCTGCAAGATATGAGACACAACGGGTTGCCAGGTAGGCTGAAAGTTCCTTATGCAAACGATATTTGTTCCAGGGGCAAGGACAAGCGGATACCTCTCATAAGCTTCTCACTAGTGTATGTTCTTCCACTGGATGGTCACCCTCTGGTATATGTTCTGCCGAGATGCCGGACCTGAAGGTGTTACTCCATCTATAGGCAAGACCCTCTAAAGCTAGCGAGGCCAGGAAATTCAGGATATGGACAACCTCTGCTCCCACTGGATCTAGGTGTCGCTGGTGACACCAGCCATCAAGACCTTGCACGTCAATAGCGTTTAATGGTGTTATCCGCCCACTCCTTGGAGAGTAGTGCTGCAGCATGTCCTGAAATTCCTGGGACTTCCCAGCATTCCCTGTAATCCTACAAGCCATAAGTGACAGAGACCTCTCCCGTATTTGCGGATGGGGATTCCCATCTGGATCTTTGAGGAGATCTTGAAGGAGAGGTAGAGGGATTGGAACATCCCAAGAAAGTTCCAGTAGAACTGGATACCAGACTTGAGATCTCCAGACCAAAGTTATCAGCTCTAACTCCACCTGTTGTCTCAGCACATGGGCCGAGAGGTGAGCTATCAAGGGGGATGGGGTCAAAGCGTACCCCTGTTCCAGGGTGCCAGTCCTGGAGAAAAAACATCTGTGACCGTTGCTCTGGACGCCAGCTGAAATACCTGGGCAATTGGTGATCCACGTGTGATGCAAACAGGTCCACTGAGAATGGGCCCCATCGGGACTGAAGGACCTGAAAGAGAGAAGGTTGCAGTTGCCAGAGACACGTGTCTCTCAGGTATCAGGAGTGCCAATCAATGATCTGGTTGGCGACACCAGGGAGGTGTTCTGCCATTACTGAGACCTTATGCGAGAGGCAATATTCCCAGAAGGACCTGGTCAGATCCGAAAGAGCTTTAAAGCAGGTGCCCCCCTAGTGATTTGTATATCGCATCACTGCCACATTGTCCATCTTGAGTAGGGCACAACACTTTGCTTGGTTCTTGGTCCAACATTTGACCGCAAACGATCCCGCCAGGAGTTCGAGGCAGTTGATGTGCATAGACGTTTCTTGGGGAGACATTAGTCCTCCGGTGGAGAGAGCACCACAACGTGCCCCCCCACCCAGCTGGCATCAGATTCTATGACTAGGTCAGGAAGGGAGCTGACTATCGCCCCAGGCCTCCATGTGCGCAAGCCACCACCATATTTCCTCCCATGCATAGTCTGTTAAGGGAAATACCTGAGAATACATGAGGCTCCTCCATATATGGACAGCTTTTAGAAGCTGCAGGGCGCGATTTTGAAGATGGCCCAGGAATATGGCCTAGATCAAGAAAGACAACAGGCCCACTACCCTTGCAGTTTGGCAAAGGGAAGTTGACGGTTGGACTACCAGCTGGAACAACTTGTGGCGAGCGTGGCCCGTACCGAGTCTATCACAAAGCTCAAGAACACCAGAGATTGGGTGGGTGTGAGGACAGACTTTGGCTCGCTTGTAGTGAAGCCTAGAGTCTACAAAAGAGAAACTGCCATTTGGAGTTCTGAAAGCAAAACCTGCGAGGACTGGTCCATCAGGAGGAGATCGTTCAGGTTGACGATCAGGCGGACTCCTCAAGCTCTGAGAAACTCCACCACTGAGCACATCAGCTTGGTAAAGCATAATGGGCTGGAATAGAAGCCGAATGGAAGAGTCATAAAATTGAACGCTTGCCTCTGCCACTGAAACTGGAGAAAGTCAAGCATGTGTCCTTGAGATTGAGAGGCACAATCCAATCGTTGAGTTGGAGGAGGCCCCATAACACATGGATCCCTTCCATCTTGAAGTGGCGGTAGATCAGCCACTCATTGAATTCCCTCAGATTGATGACTGGACGTTGGCTGCCATCCCTTTTTTCCATGTGGATTATATAGCTGATGAATCCCGCTTGATGGGGGGGGGATGTCCTGACGATAGCACCTTTGCAAAGTAATTCTGATGGCTCAGACACCACCAGCTCTTTGCCGGTGGCGTAAAACAATCAGTGAAACAGCAGGTTTTCTTTGGGTAGGTGTGCTGAAAAACATGATGTGGAAACTGTGTATGGTTTGGAGCATCCAAGCATTGGAGGTGAGAGTCACCCAGTTGGGAAGAAAATTTCAGAGCCTGCTCCCCAATGTGTGAAGTGGAAATGATTGGAAACTCACCTTGGGAGGAGCTGTGGCACCTCCTGTCTCTGTGGCCCCCTCTTGAGCCCCCATTCTTGGGTAGGGTCTGGTGGGGTAGAAGGTTCGGAACTTGGAAGTTGTCTGGTACTGTCCACGTTTCTGAATAGGACCCCAGCCAGGAGCTGGAGGTTGCGAGTGGCCCGCCGAGCGCCCCCTGTCTCGGCCAGCCCCAATGAAAACCCAAGGGGTAAAGATCCGTTTAATGGATGCCATTGCCTTGTCCCACATGTTAAAGGTATGGATGAACTTGTCCAGCTCCCGAACAAACAGGTCGCTGAACAACCCTCCTTGGGTAACGGCACTCACCTCCAATGTGGCGAGGTCCCCTAATTTGGGTTCTATCTTGATGAGAAGCAAATTGCGCCTTTTCATCGATATGGCACATTGGTGTTCCCCAAAACGATAATAGCCCTCTGGGCCCAGCCTGACAGAACGTCTGTGTCTTCTGCCATGTCCAGGATGCAGGTTAAGGGTCCTGACACATCAAATAGCTTGTCCTGGCAGGCACAACAGGACCTGTTGATCCCTTTTTTTGGGATCAAGTATAAACTTTCCCACAATAGTCACCGTGCGCTCATCGATCTTGGGGGTCAGTGCCCCTTTATCGCCTAGAGACGGGCAAAGGCATTTGGCACGCAGGCCGTTATGGACCTCCTTATCAAGTGGCTTGCGGAGCAGACTCGCGACATAGATTGCAACCTTATCTGCACGAGTCCACTACACCAACAGTGGATGAACCAACTGCTCTGGTTGGAGCATGTCGGACGTCCCTTGGGAAGCAGCGGTAGGAGAGCCATCAGAAGCCTGGGTTTGGGGGGAGGGCGCCATGGGTGGGACCCCTCATCCTGGCCTCCCTCTGAGCCGGCCTGAGAGTCAGTGTCCATAGGGGGATGAGGGGCCAGTGCTTGGGCAGGTAATTGGGGGCTGAGAGACCCCTGAAGGGCCCAGGACTTGAGGGTCTGCTTCCAGAGCTGGACCCCGGGCCATAAAGGCCCGTTTTAGCCTATCAAAGGCATCCAGGTCAACCCCTGGGCTGTGGGGATTCAGAGGTAAGTAATCTACAGCTAGTCTCTACCAGATAATGTGTTACCGTAGGTAAGTAACTTGTTCGACAGGGCTGAAGAGTTTGCTCATGGCCACTGATGAATTCAGGAGGAAGAGAGTGATCCTGTTCCTGCCCTCTTCTCCTACTGTTCAGTTGATGACTCAATAGAGCAACAGAAGGAAGATTGCAGAAATCTCCTAGGTCAGTTCTCTGAACTGTTCTCCCGACTCCTGGTCAACCTACATGGTGTGAACACACCATTCATATAGTTGACAGCCTGCCTTTCAAAAGTAAAATATACAGGCAGCCTGATCATGTCAGGGAGTGCATCAAAGTTGAGGTGCAAAAGATGCTAGACCTAGGTGTTATTGAGCTTTCAGACAGCCCTTGGGCTAGTCCTGTAGTCCTTGTCCCAAAACCACACTCTCAAAATGGCAAAAAAAGAGATGAGGTTCTGTGTGGACCTGTGCGGGCTCTGGGTGCCAGGGATGTGCCAATTGTGGGAACAAAGGTACAGTTTAGGGAAAGAACACTGGTGCTGGGGCCTGGTTAGCAGTGGTCCCAGCACACTTTCAATCATAACTGGCATCAACAAAAGGCAAAAGGTCAGGGGGTAACCATGCCAAGGAGGCATTTCCTCACACAACAGCCCCCCCCCTCCCCCCCGAAAGTAAAGAGGATGAGACTAACCTTTCCCCAAGAGAGTCTTCATTTTCTAAGTGGAAGAATCTGGAAAGGCCAACTGCATTGGCATGGGCAGTCCCAGGTCTGTGTTCCACTACAAAGTCCATTCCCTGTAGGGATATGGACCACCTCAACAGTTTAGGGTTTTCTCCTTTCATTTGCATCAGCCATCTGAGAGGTCTGTGGTCAGGTATGGTCTCAACTTGTTCAGGGACCAAACCATAGCAAAGGCCTCCCTCTCAATGGCACTCCAACGCTGCTCCCTGGGGCGTAACCTCCTGCTAATAAAAGCAACAGGCTGGTCAAGGCCATCATCATTTGTTTGGTACAGGACTGCTCCTATCCCAGGCTCAGAGGCATCTGTCTGCACAATGAACTGCTTAGAATAATCTGGCGCTTTCAAAACTGGGGCTGTACACATAGCTTGCTTCAGGGTGTCAAAGGCCTTTTGACAGTCCATGGTCCAGTTTGCTTTCCTGGGCATTTTCTTGGAGGTCAGTTCTGTGAGGGGTGTCACAATTGATCCATATCCCTTTACAAACCTCCTATAGTACCCAATATAGCCAAGGAATGCCCTGACTTGTGTCTGGGTTTTCGGAGCTACCCAGTCCAGAATAGTCTGGATCTTGGGTTGAAGTGGCTGAACTTGGCCTCCACCTACAAGGTGACCCAAGTAAACCACAGTACTCTGCCCTATCTGACATTTAGATGCCTTGATAGAGAAGCCTGCTGCTTGCAGGGCCTGCAAAACCTTCTTCAGGTGGACCAGGTGATCTTGCCAGTTTGAGCTAAAGACAGCAATATCATCAAGATAAGCTGCACTAAAGGACTCCAAGCCAGCAAGGGCTTGATTACCCAACCTTTGGAAGGTGTCAGGGGCATTCTTTAAGCCAAAGGGCATCCCAGTAAACTGGTAGTGCCCATCAGGTGTACAAAATGCTGTTTTCTCTTTTGCTCCAGGTGCCATTTTTATTTGCCACTACCCTGCTGTTAAGTCAAAGGTACTTAAGTATTTGGCAGCATCTAAATTGTCTGTTAGCTCATCTGCCCTTGGGGTGGGGTGAGCATCTATCTTGGTGACAGAGTTGAGCCCTCAGTAGTCCACACAAAACCTCATCTCTCTCTTGCCATCATTTGTGTGAGGTTTGGGGACCAAGACCACTGGGCTAGCCCAGGGACTGTCAGAGTGCTCAATCACTCCCAACTCCAGCATCTTGTGGACTTCCACTTTGATGCTTTCCTTAAGTTGGTCAGACTGTCTGAATATTTTATTCTTGACAGGCATTCTGTCTCCTGTGTCCACATCATGGGTACACAGGTGTGTCTGACCAGGGGTTAAAGAAAAGAGCTCAGCAAACTGCTGGAGGACATGCCCGCAGTCAGCCTGCTGTTGGCCAGAGAGGGTGTCTGAATAGATCACTCTATCTACTGAGCCATCTTTAGGGTCAGTGGAGAGGAGATCAGGGAGAGGTTCCCTCTTAGCTTCCTGGTCCTCATCTGTAACCATTAACATGTTTACATCTGCCCTATCATGAAAGAGTTTGAGGCAGTTCACATGGATCACCCTTTTGGGGGTCCTGCTAGTGCGTAGGTCCACCAGGTAGGTGACCTGACTCTTTTTCTCAAGAACTGGGTAAAGGCCACTCCATCTGTCCTGAAGTGCCCTTGGAGCCACAGGCTCCAGAACCCAGACTTTCTGCCCTGGCTGAAACTCAACCATAGCAGCCTTTTGGTCATACCACATCTTCTGGAGCTGTTGGCTGGCCTCAAGGTTTTTGCTTGCCTTTTCCATGTACTCTGCCATCCTTAAACGTAGGCCTAGTACATAGTCCACCACATCTTGTTTAGGATCATGGAGTGGTTCCTCCCAATCTTCTTTTACAAGTGCTAGTGGTCCCCTAACAGGATGGCCAAACAGAAGCTCAAAGGGGGAAAACCCTACTCCTTTCTGTGGCACCTCTCTGTAGCCGAAAAGCGGGCATGGCAAGAGGACATTCCATCTCTTTTTAAGTTTTTCAGGGAGCCCCATGATCATGCCCTTCAATGTCTTGTTGAATCTCTCAACAAGACCATTGGTTTGTGGATGGTATGGTATGGTATGGTGTGGTGAATTTGTAAGTCACCCCACACTCATTCTACATGTGTTTCAGGTAAGCTGACATGAAGTTGGTACCTCTGTCAGAAACCACCTCCTTAGGAAATCCCACTCTGGTAAAGATACCAATGAGTGCTTTGGCTACTGCAGGGGCAGTAGTGGACCTAGGGGGAATTGCTTCAGGGTACCTAGCAGCATGATCCACTACTACTAGGATATACTGGTTACCTGATGCTGTGGAATGTTCCAGTGGACCCACTATGTCCACTCCCACTCTTTCAAAGGGGACCCCCACCACTGGAAGTGGAATGAGGGGGGCCTTTGGATGGCCACCTGTCTTACCACTGGCTTGACAGGTGACAGAGGAGCTGCAAAACTCCTTTACCTTCTGGGACATATTGGGCCAGTAGAAATGGTTGACTAATCTCTCCCATGTCTTGGTTTGTCCCAAATGCCCAGCAAGGGGAATGTCATGGGCTAAGGTCAGAATGAACTCCCTAAACCCCTGAGGCACTACCACTCTCCTAGTGGCAACAGGTTTGGGATCTCTTGCCTCAGTGTAAAGGAGTCCATCTTCCCAATAGACCCTGTGGGCTCCACTGACATTTCCTTTTTCTTACTCAGCTGCTTGCTGTCTTAGGCCTTCAAGAGAGGGACAGGTTTCTTGTCCTTTACACAGCTGTTCCCTTGAGGATCCCCCTGGGCCCAAGAGCTCAACTTGGTAAGGTCCCAGCTCCATGGACTCAGTTCCCTCAGGGGATTGACCTTCTTCCTGAGAAGAGAGGTTCTGTTTATTTTGCTGTGTTGAAGCTGGTTCCCCAGTTTTCTTTCCTTTTCTCTTGGAAGGTTGGGCTATTATTCCAGACTCCAACACTTCTTTGTCACCCTGAGTCCTGCATTGTGCCCTTGTCTTGACACACACCAGTTCAGGGATATCCAGCATGGCTGCATGGGTCTTGAGCTCCACCTCAGCCCATGCTGAGGACTCCAGATCATTTCCTAGCAGACATTTTACTGGGATTTCAGAGGAAACTACCACCTGTTTCAGGCCAGTGACCCCTCCCAATTCTAAAGTTACCATTGCCATGGGATGGACTTTAGTTTGATTGTCAGCATTAGTGACTGGATATGTCTGTCCAGCCAGGTACTGTCCTGGGGAAACCAGTTTGTCTGTCACCATTGTGACACTGGCACATGTATCCCTCAGGGCTTCTACTCTAGTCCCATTGATTAGGAGCTGCTGCCTGTATTTTTGCAAATATTTTAATGAAGGCAGATATTAATGACAACACCATGTAAGTTATCTTCACCTTTACGAAGAACGGCTCCCAGGGTGGGATTAGGCATGCTATAATGGGTGGGTTAATCCTCACCTCTGTGTCCGTAATAGATTTGAAACTTTCTGTTACAATAGCTAGGACATTTTTCATTCTATGTCAGGACCGGAGGTGAAGATTATGCTAGTTTAAAGCATCCCCACCACTAGCGATGGCATATTAAGGACCAGTTTAAAATAAAACCTCTTAAAAGTAGAGTCCGAGTACCATTCCAGTGCACTGGGGATATCCTCTAGGTGAGCCCCAAGACAGAACGCCTTTGAGGCTATGATCCCCTTGACTGAATGGGCCCCAAAAATGTTGGAATCAACACCAGCTCCTTTCATCGCCCATTGGACCCATTTTGGAATGGTCAGAGAGGAGACTGCCCAAAAGGTTTTCCTGAGGGTGCTCAATAATTGTCTCTTGCCATGGGGCGGATACCCACCATCATTGCCTCATAACATTTAATTCATCTGACCACACATAACTTCAGGTAGGCTGGAAAAGAAGGATAAGATACCACCTGTGAATTGCATTTAGTTTGGGTCGAAATGTGGAACGTAACTCCATCTGGAGTGAACACTCTACCAGGGATGTCCGGTGCCCAAACAGCTGACACTCTTCTGCAAGATATGAGACACAACGGGTTGCCAGGTAGGCTGAAAGTTCCTTATGCAAACGACACCAGCCATCAAGACCTTGCACGTCAATAGCGTTTAATGGTGTTATCCGCCCACTCCTTGGAGAGTAGTGCTGCAGCATGTCCTGAAATTCCTGGGACTTCCCAGCATTCCCTGTAATCCTACAAGCCATAAGTGACAGAGACCTCTCCCGTATTTGCGGATGGGGATTCCCATCTGGATCTTTGAGGAGATCTGGAAGGAGAGGTAGAGGGATTGGAACATCCCAAGAAAGTTCCAGTAGAACTGGATACCAGACTTGAGATCTCCAGACCAACGTTATCAGCTCTAACTCCACCTGTTGTCTCAGCACATGGGCCGAGAGGTGAGCTATCAAGGGGGATGGGGTCAAAGCGTACCCCTGTTCCAGGGTGCCAGTCCTGGAGAAAAACATCTGTGACCGTTGCTCCGGACGCCAGCTGAAATACCTGGGCAATTGGTGATCCACGTATGATGCAAACAGGTCCACTGAGAATGGGCCCCATCGGGAATGAAGGACCTGAAAAAGAGAAGGTTGCAGTTGCCAGAGACACGTGTCTCTCAGGTATCAGGAGTGCCAATCAATGATCTGGTTGGCGACACCAGGGAGGTGTTCTGCCATTACTGAGACCTTATGCGAGAGGCAATATTCCCAGAAGGACCTGGTCAGATCCGAAAGAGCTTTAAAGCAGGTGCCCCCCTAGTGATTTGTATATCGCATCACTGCCACATTGTCCATCTTGAGTAGGGCACAACACTTTGCTTGGTTCTTGGTCCAGCATTTGACCGCAAACAATCCCGCCAGGAGTTCGAGGCAGTTGATGTGCATAGACGTTTCTTGGGGAGACATTAGTCCTCCGGTGGAGAGCGCACCACAACGTGCCCCCCCACCCAGCTGGCATCAGATTCTATGACTAGGTCAGGAAGGGAGCTGACTATCGCCCTGCCATTCCAGGCCTCGATGTGCGCAAGCCACCACCATATTTCCTCCCATGCATAGTCTGTTAAGGGAAATACCTGAGAATACATGAGGCTCCTCCATATATGGACAGCTTTTAGAAGCTGCAGGGCGCGATTTTGAAGAGGGCCCAGGAATATGGCCTAGATCAAGAAAGACAACAGGCCCACTACCCTTGCAGTTTGGCAAAGGGAAGTTGACGGTTGGACTACCAGTCGGAACAACTTGTGGCGAGCGTGGCCCGTACCGAGTCTATCACAAAGCTCAAGAACACCAGAGATTGGGTGGGTGTGAGGACAGACTTTGGCTCGCTTGTAGTGAAGCCTAGAGTCTACAAAAGAGAAACTGCCATTTGGAGTTCTGAAAGCAAAACCTGCGAGGACTGGTCCATCAGGAGGAGATCGTTCAGGTTGACGATCAGGCGGACTCCTCATGCTCTGAGAAACTCCACCACTGAGCACATCAGCTTGGTAAAGCATAATGGGCTGGAATAGAAGCCGAATGGAAGAGTCATAAACTTGAACGCTTGCCTCTGCCACTGAAACTGGAGAAAGTCAAGCATGTGTCCTTGAGATTGAGAGGCACAATCCAATCGTTGAGTTGGAGGAGGCCCCATAACACATGGATCCCTTCCATCTTGAAGTGGCGGTAGATCAGCCACTCATTGAATTCCCTCAGATTGATGACTGGACGTTGGCTCCCATCCCTTTTTTCCATGAGATTATATAGCTGATGAATCCCGCTTGATGCGGGGGGGATGTCCTGACGATAGCACCTTTGCAAAGTAATTCTGATGGCTCAGACACCACCAGCTCTTTGCCGGTGGCGTAAAACAATCAGTGAAACAGCATGTTTTCTTTGGGTAGGTGTGCTGAAAAACATGATGTGGAAACTGTGTATGGTTTGGAGCATCCAAGCATTGGAGGTGAGAGTCACCCAGTTTGGAAGAAAATTTCAGAGCCTGCTCCCCAATGTGTGAAGTGGAAATGATTGGAAACTCACCTTGGGAGGAGCTGTGGCACCTCCTGTCTCTGTGGCCCCCTCTTGAGCCCCCATTCTTGGGTAGGGTCTGGTGGGGTAGAAGGTTCGGAACTTGGAAGTTGTCTGGTACTGTCCACGTTTCTGAATAGGACCCCAGCCAGGAGCTGGAGGTTGCGAGTGGCCCGCCGAGCGCCCCCTGTCTCGGCCAGCCCCAATGAAAACCCAAGGGGTAAAGATCCGTTTAATGGATGCCATTGCCTTGTCCCACATGTTAAAGGTATGGATGAACTTGTCCAGCTCCCGAACAAACAGGTCGCTGAACAACCCTCCTTGGGTAACGGCACTCACCTCCAATGTGGCGAGGTCCCCTAATTTGGGTTCTATCTTGATGAGAAGCAAATTGCGCCTTTTCATCGATATGGCACATTGGTGTTCCCCAAAACGATAATAGCCCTCTGGGCCCAGCCTGACAGAACGTCTGTGTCTTCTGCCATGTCCAGGATGCAGGTTAAGGGTCCTGACACATCAAATAGCTTGTCCTGGCAGGCACAACAGGACCTGTTGATCCCTTTTTTGGGGATCAAGTATAAACTTTCCCACAATAGTCACCGTGCGCTCATCGATCTTGGGGGTCAGTGCCCCTTTATCGCCTAGAGACGGGCAAAGGCATTTGGCACGCAGGCCATTATGGACCTCCTTATCAAGTGGCTTGCGGAGCAGACTCGCGACATAGATTGCAACCTTATCTGCACGAGTCCACTACACCAACCGTGGATGAACCAACTGCTCTGGTTGGAGCATGTCGGACGTCCCTTGGGAAGCAGCGGTAGGAGAGCCATCAGAAGCCTGGGTTTGGGGGGAGGGCGCCATGGGTGGGACCCCTCATCCTGGCCTCCCTCTGAGCCGGGCTGAGAGTCTGTGTCCATAGGGGGATGAGGGGCCAGTGCTTGGGCAGGTAATTGGGGGCTGAGAGACCCCTGAAGGGCCCAGGACTTGAGGGTCTGCTTCCAGAGCTGGACCCTGGGCCATAAAGGCATCCAGGTCAACCCCTGGGCTGTGGTCTTTTCCATTTAGGAGGCTGTGCAGGTTGAGAAGCGTGGCCCAGAGGTAGGGAGGGTGTTAGCTCAAGGGTGTCTTCCCTTGCTGGGAGGGGTGTGCCGCAGAGCTCTGTGTATTGTAGTAATTTTTGCTCCAGGGGGGCCACCACCTGCTTAACCGCGCTCAAAATGGAGGCGTCCATGATCTCGCAAAAGTGTTTGTCAATGGGCAGGTGTAGGAAGTTGGCTCTGTATGTGCTATTTCAAAGTAAGGAATAGCATGCACAGAGTCCAAGGGTTCCCCTTAGAGGTAAAATAGTGGTAAAAAGAGATAATAATAATGCTCTATTTTGTGGTAGTGTGGTCGAGCAGTAGGCTTATCCAAGGAGTAGTGTTAAGCATTTGTTGTACATACACATAGACAATAAATGAGGTACACACACTCAGAGACAAATCCAGCCAATAGGTTTTGTTATAGAAAAATATCTTTTCTTAGTTTATTTTAAGAACCACAGGTTCAAATTTAACATGTAATATCTTGTTTGAAAGGTATTGCAGGTAAGTACATTAGGAACTTTGAATTATTTCAATTGTATGTATACTTTTCAAGTTATTCACAAATAGCTACTTTAAAAGTGGACACAGTGCAATTTTCACAGTTCCTGGGGGAGGTAAGTTTTTGTTAGTTTTACCAGGTAAGTAAGACACTTACAGGGTTCAGTTCTTGGTCCAAGGTAGCCCACCGTTGGGGGTTCAGAGCAACCCCAAAGTTACCACACCAGCAGCTCAGGGCCGGTCAGGTGCAGAGTTCAAAGTGGTGCCCAAAACGCATAGGCTAGAATGGAGAGAAGGGGGTGCCCCGGTTCCGGTCTGTTTGCAGGTAAGTACCCGTGTCTTCGGAGGGCAGACCAGGGGGGTTTTGTAGGGCACCGGGGGGGACACAAGCCCACACAGAAATTTCACCCTCAGCGGCGCGGGGGCGGCCGGGTGCAGTGTTAGAACAAGCGTCGGGTTCGCAATGTAAGTCAATGAGAGATCAAGGGATCTCTTCAGCGCTGCAGGCAGGCAAGGGGGGGCTTCCTCGGGGAAACCTCCACTTGGGCAAGGGAGAGGGACTCCTGGGGGTCACTTCTGCAGGGAAAGTCCGGTCCTTCAGGTCCTGGGGGCTGCGGGTGCAGGGTCTTTTCCAGGCGTCGGGACTTAGGTTTCAGAGAGTCGCGGTCAGGGGAAGCCTCGGGATTCCCTCTGCAGGCGGCGCTGTGGGGGCTCAGGGGGGACAGGTTTTGGTACTCACAGTCGTAGAGTAGTCCGGGGGTCCTCCCTGAGGTGTTGGTTCTCCACCAGCCGAGTCGGGGTCGCCGGGTGCAGTGTTGCAAGTCTCACGCTTCTTGCGGGGAGATTGCAGGGTTCTTTAAAGCTGCTCCTTTGGATAAAGTTGCAGTCTTTTTGGAGCAGGTCCGCTGTCCTCGGGAGTTTCTTGTCGTCGTCGAAGCAGGGCAGTCCTCAGAGGATTCAGAGGTCGCTGGTCCCTTTGGAAGGCGTCGCTGGAGCAGAGTTCTTTGGAAGGCAGGAGACAGGCCGGTGAGTTTCTGGAGCCAAGGCAGTTGTTGTCTTCTGGTCTTCCTCTGCAGGGGTTTTCAGCTAGGCAGTCCTTCTTCTTGTTGTTGCAGGAATCTAATTTTCTAGGGTTCAGGGTAGCCCTTAAATACTAAATTTAAGGGCGTGTTTAGGTCTGGGGGGTTAGTAGCCAATGGCTACTAGCCCTGAGGGTGGGTACACCCTCTTTGTGCCTCCTCCCAAGGGGAGGGGGTCACAATCCTAACCCTATTGGGGGAATCCTCCATCTGCAAGATGGAGGATTTCTAAAAGTTAGAGTCACCTCAGCTCAGGACACCTTACGGGCTGTCCTGACTGGCCAGTGACTCCTCCTTGTTATTCTCATTATTTTCTCCGGCCTTGCCGCCAAAAGTGGGGGCCGGGGCCGGAGGGGGCGGGCAACTCCACTAGCTGGAGTGTCCTGCGGTGCTGTGACAAAGGGGTGAGCCTTTGAGGCTCACCGCCAGGTGTTACAGCTCCTGCCTGGGGGAGGTGTTAGCATCTCCACCCAGTGCAGGCTTTGTTACTGGCCTCAGAGTGACAAAGGCACTCTCCCCATGGGGCCAGCAACATGTCTCTAGTGTGGCAGGCTGCTGGAACTAGTCAGCCTACACAGATAGTCGGTTAAGTTTCAGGGGGCACCTCTAAGGTGTCCTCTGGGGTGTATTTTGCAATAAAATGTACACTGGCATCAGTGTGCATTTATTGTGCTGAGAAGTTGGATACCAAACTTCCCAGTTTTCAGTGCAGCCATTATGGTGCTGTGGAGTTCGTGTTTGACAAACTCCCAGACCA
Source organism: Pleurodeles waltl (assembly GCF_031143425.1). Taxonomy (NCBI): domain Eukaryota; kingdom Metazoa; phylum Chordata; class Amphibia; order Caudata; family Salamandridae; genus Pleurodeles; species Pleurodeles waltl. Next base: position 746,948,044 of record NC_090440.1, on the reverse strand, counting down.
TATACTCTTATGGCTACCCTGCACTTACAATGTCTAAGGTTTTGCTTAGACACTGTAGGGGTACAGTGCTCATGCACTGGTACCCTCACCTATGGTATAGTGCACCCTGCCTTAGGGCTGTAAGGCCTGCTAGAGGGGTGTCTTACCTATACTGCATAGGCAGTGAGAGGCTGGCATGGCACCCTGAGGGGAGTGCCATGTCGACTTACTCGTTTTGTCCTCACTAGCACACACAAGCTGGCAAGCAGTGTGTCTGTGCTGAGTGAGAGGTCTCCAGGGTGGCATAAGACATGCTGCAGCCCTTAGAGACCTTCCTTGGCATCAGGGCCCTTGGTACTAGAAGTACCAGTTACAAGGGACTTATCTGGATGCCAGGGTCTGCCAATTGTGGATACAAAAGTACAGGTTAGGGAAAGAACACTGGTGCTGGGGCCTGGTTAGCAGGCCTCAGCACACTTTCAATTGTAAACATAGCATCAGCAAAGGCAAAAAGTCAGGGGGCAACCATGCCAAGGAGGCATTTCCTTACAGCAGGTAAGTAACATTTTCTTCCTCTGCTTAGGATTCCTCAACATTACTCACGGTGGGGCTTGTCCTTACTCGGGTCACCAGTATAAGTGAGTTAGGCCTGGGGTTACCAGTAAGATGCAGAGGGTAAATTGTAGGGCCTGGGGTCGCCAGGGAAATATAGAGGGCAATAGCAGTGGTAGGGATTTCCCAGCCCAAGTGAGGAGGCCCAGGGGCAAATGGTATGAAAGGAGAAATGCCTGTAGCTCAGGAAGCCAATTATATGGGATTGATAGCGCGCCTGGTCCTTAGTAAGTAAACTTACAAGGGGACGCGTATAGGTCGATGAAACTTTTGATTCGCATGGAGTATCCTAGCTCGACTAATGGCAGTCACACTAATGATTAATACATAATGCAATCAACATTAGTCATCATCATCAATAAATCAGAAACATAACACCCCATGACCCTCCAGTCATGAATACCCACAACTCACTATACGTTTTAATAGTTTTATTCCCTATTAGTTACAATACTAACTCATGAAAATTAATTCAACTTTATTCGAGTCAACAAATCCTTATTAATTCATTAGAAGGCGCCAAAAACATAGCCTAATCAAAACTTGCATCAGAGTACATTCTAAAACAGTAGCATAAGTCAATAATCGAATCAGGAAGAAATAAGTCAACATAAGTAGCAGAGTTCAGCAAATCAGTTTGTTAATCATTTGTCTCTGTTGTCAATGTCATAAGGTAAGAGCCTCACCTAACCCAGATTAGCATCAGCATGTGGGACTTCATGCGAAAACAGTTTAGAACATGAATTTGGAAAACCGCTAGCTAAGAAAAAAACTATTAAACAGCGTAGTTGGTACATAAAGAGAAAAGCACAGAAGTTAAATTCAGTCACATTGTCATATCTACCTATCATCGGTATGGATCAGCAACTAGTCAGTCTTCGTCCTCAGGTCATCAATCGATCAGCATCACATCAGGCTCTCAAGAGCATGAGCCCAATGACAGAATCTCCTTCGATCTCGCATCAATTTTGGAATAAGGTCTTCTCTACATCTGCACCTATCTTCTCTCTGAACTCTCTTCCCTCTGTCACATTGTTAAATCAAAGTCACCCAGACTATTCTCCAATTCCTAATTGGTCAATTTATCACACGATTTCACCCTGTCCAATAATTTTTATAATTCAAATCTCTGAATTCTAATATTACACAGTTCTCAGATTGTTGAGTGATTCACTTTGCGAAGTCCTCATCATCCGGCTCGTCAGGTATCGAAAATGTTGCATCTTCTTCTACAGTCAGTGTCTCTATTGTTCGAGTCCTGGGAAAGTACGCTCTGAACGCTTTACACAGTAGTTGATACATTCTAGTCCCATCGTCTCCTGTCCGTCGGTTCATGCAAAGGTTTCAGCTAAGTAAATTTTATTAACAAGAAGCAGTTCACGGTTAGTCTGATTTGTCAGCTTCATTAATATTCAGCTTCTGCACGAGGCCTGGCAAAACTAGGCCACAACTTTGGCTAAGTTAAGCTCTACAATAAAATGCGAAACATAAGTTATATCTCTCAATATGACATACTACTACGTTATTCTAATACATTTTCAATATTTCACATATGCTAGTCGTTCTTGGTAGTCACTTCCCGAGGTCACAATTTCAAAAGTGCACATTATTTTTCTACATTAGTTATTTTCTACATTTTTTTGTTATTCAAAATGCATAAACATTCTTTAATAATTTCTAATTAAGACATTTGCGTTAACAGGATGCAGAGGCATATAGGGACACCAATATGCCCATTGTGATGAGAAAGGAACGCATGCCCGGAACGGTGACCTGGTATGAAGAAGTGCATGTATATGTGTGTAAAACAGTTTACCGACCCCTGTGAGTGACGTAATGCTCCAGGCGAGCGGGGGGCAAGGCACATTGTCGGGGTACCGGCTGGCCGTGCTGCGTCTCTTTCCGATCAATTTTATAGAAGCATGCCAGCCAGGAAGTCTGAGGGGAAAGCGCGTGGGTCACGCAGTCATTGTGGTTCCCTCTAGTGGTCGGAGGACTACACCGACAAACCCCTGAATGCTGCAGCACGACTTTAGTCAAGATATCGGCCGTGGAGGAGCGACAGGTGTTACTGCAGCTGTGCTACAAAGGAAAAAGGATTATCACTGCAAGGAAGAACAACAGTGTATTAAAATACACGATAAATCAGAAAAGAAACGGCCTGGGGCCAGAGACAATTATCTCGGCCACGAGGGCAGCAAAGAAAGAGCAGGGGGCAAAAATGATGAAGGATAATCCATGGGGGATAGACTGATGATTTGCTGTTGATTTACTATTGATTATTGGATTCCCCCAAGTGGTTATGGGAAATGTAGTTTCTTGTTAACTGGCTCCTGTAATAAAGTGGTGAAGAAAGATCAGCATAATCCTCGTCTCAGGTCCTGATATGGAATAGAGATGTAATGAGAAAATATAGCTTAGCGATTCGATATGTTTGTCACAGGACTGGATCATGAATGACCCATCGAGTGAACAGTACCGGTTGGATGGAGATTTGGATTGACTGCCATTTATCTGTATCTAAGTAACTTTGGTGGATCACAAAAAAGACGGGTTTATTCATATGGGTTAAGGTATTAAACAAATATATTGATATTGTGTGATATACAATCAAAAAACATTCCCACTGCTTATTTATTGTTTGCTCTGGGAATATAAATTTAGATTATCAGGTCGTCTATCCACAAATGACATGATTTGTACAGTTTGGCTAATGTTTTGAATGTGCAGATACTGATGTTTAGATATTAGGATATATAAGGTGCATTTGTTATACTAGTTTTATGTAACGATATCGTGATTGAGGTATATTTGTTTTGGAGAGAATTTCAGTGGGTGTTCAGTCTATTTATTGTTTTTGAAGAATCAACATTTCTATGGACTTTTTTCATTATTTGGATATGAGCTATTAAGATGGCGGTCCTTTTGTGATGTTTCCCATGTCTATACGTTTTTAAGTTTTTTGGGTTCTCCATCGTGGGGTTGCCTGGCAGAATACTGCCCACCACCAAGAACCCCAGAATGCAGTATCAAATGATATTTACCTTTTCTCAATAAACATATTGTAACTAGGATAAGATGCCTTTCATTCTGTCCTTTCTTTTTTAAACAACCAAATGGTTATAAACGAGTACAATGAAAAAGCAGCTTTGTGAACATATTTGAGAGAAAAAAAAATGAAATAAGGAATGGTGCTCTCTGTGAATGAAAAAAACGGCACTGATACTTTAAGAACTCGAGGATATGTCCTTCATCGTGATGCACAGTAGGGTCACTCTGCTCACTAATAAACGAGGCTTATCAGTCCTGTTTATTTTTGCGAAGGCATTTTTGACTGAAAACGCCTCTTCATAAGGGATTTTCGCTGTGTATTGTGAGTATTTTTTTGGTGTTACCCTCCTCTCTTCCCTAGGCCACCATGCCTCTCCATCCGATGACCTATCAAGGTCGGAGTGACCTATAGGGCAGTCTGGCAGGTGCCGATGGGCTGGTCTGACAGGTGAATGTGTGGGTCCGTTTGTTGGCTGTTGTGGCGATATATAATGGTTTTTTTGGCCACCTTCTACTGTTGATTTTTCTGATATTCCAACATATGTTGCCTGCAGCAAGCATAAATACACTGTCTCCCATACTTTGTAAAATACCTACACAGCTTGACTTAACAGGTTCAAAACTACCTAGGTTTGCAATTGTGGCCACTTATTTTTTAACTATCTGATTCGCTATTGAGGAACTTTCAGTTCAAGTGGTTATGGGAAATGTAGTTTCTGGTGCCTGGGCCTATTTTCTCTCCCAGTCTGACCCTGTTCCCTCCCTCCAATGGAAAGGTGTCATAGAAGGATGATCACAACACGTGATTGATATGCGTTCCAACTGTTTAGACCATATGCCATGAGGACTGTCATCAGATGCCATATTGAAGGGTGAGGGAGAGAGAGACATTTTTGTTCAGGACAATGCAGCGGACAGGTTAGCAACAGGTGAGACAGGATTAAATTCATTCTTTGGGCTTCTAACTCAAAATATCGATTTCAGCACTTCTCTTGTTCGATGTCTATGACCCCTTTATCACATCATTCCCATTACTTAACATCTATTGAGCATCTGATTCCTTTAGAGCAGAACTCATGTGCATTCAGTCGGGAACCCTTCATATTCTCAATCTGTAGGCATTCCTCCCAACCAATGGCAAAACATGAAACTGATTCAGTAGCTGTTAATACAGATCTTTGCATGCTGGAACAGCGCACATGTGCATTTCATATGTGGCACAGACCATCATACCCATGCCCTTGCCAGTTCCCCTTTTTCTGCCGAAGTATATCAACTTGACCTTGCTTCTCTCTGGAACTTGCCTACACACTAATGTATTTTTTTTGGCTCTTTCTGTGCTGTTTTCCCAGTCTTAATCCTCTTCCAGCAGCCTTGGTAGCTTATGCGGCAACAGCTGACAGGAAAAGCTTCTGCATGTCATATCGGGGGAATATTTATCTAATGTATATCTACTCTCTGTGTTCTGCCATCATGTAGGAAGTTGGCTCTGTACATACAAAGTAAGAAATAGTGTGCACAGAGTCCAAGGGTTCCCCTTAGAGGTAAAATAGGGGCAAAAGTAGATAATTCTAATGCTCTATTTTGTGGTAGTGTGGTCGAGCAGTAGGCTTATCAGAGGGTAGTGTTAAGCATTTGTTGTACACACACAGGCAATAAATGAGGAACACACACTCAAAGACTTAATCCAGGCCAATAGATTTTTATATTGAAAAATATATTTTCTTAGTTTATTTTAAGAACCACAGGTTCAAGATTTACATTAAACACTTTAAATGTAAGGTACTTCACTTAGATACTTATATACAGTCTTTGTAAAAATGGCAATAAGCTATTTTCAAAGTGGACACAGTGCAAAAATCAACAGTTCCTGGGGGAGGTAAGTAAAGGTTAGATTGGGAGGTAAGTAAAACACTTACAAGTCTCAGTTCTGGGGCATAGGCAGTCCACCGTTGGGGGTTCAAGGCAACCCCAAAGTTACCACATCAGCAGCTCAGGGCCGGTCAGGTGCAGCGGTCAAAGAGGTGCCCAAAACACATAAGCGCCTGTGGCGAACAGTGGTGCTCTGGTTCCAGTCTGCCAGCAGGTAAGTACCTGCGTCCTCGGGGGCAGACCAGGGGGTTTTGTAGAGCACTGGGAGGGGACACAAATAGGCACACAAAACACACCCTCAGCGGCACAGGGGCGGCCGGGTGCAGTGTGCAAAGCAGGCATCGGGTTTCAGGGAAACAATGGAGGGACCTGGGGGTTACTCTAGCAGTGCAGGCAGGCACAGGTGGGGCTTCTCGGGACAGCCACCACCTTGGCTAGGCAGAGGGTCGCCTGGGGGTCACTCCTGCGTCGAAGTTCGGTTCTTTCAGGTCCTGGGGGCTGCGGGTGCAGTGTTGGTTCCAGGCGTCGGGTCCCTTGTTACAGGCAGTCGCGGTCATGGGGAGCCTCTGGATTCTCTCTGCAGGCGTCGCTGTAGGGGCTCAGGGGGGTCGTCTCTGGTTACTCACGGGCTTGCAGTCACCGGGGAGTCCTCCCTGAGGTGTTTGTTCTCTGTATCTCGAGCCAGGGGCGTCGGGTGCAGAGTGTGAAGTCTCACGCTTCCGGCAGAAAACATGCAGTCTTTGAAAGTTGCTTCTTTGTTGCAAAGAAGTAGCTGGTTTTTAACAGGGCTGCTGTTCACAGGATTTTCTTGGTCCTTTAGTCCAGGGCAGTCCTCTGAGGCTTCAGAGGTCGCTGGTCCCTGTCAGATGCGTCGCTGGAGCAGGTTTTCGAAGTTGGGGACAGACCAGTAGGGCTGGGGCCAAAGCAGGTGTTGTCTTCCTCCTTCTCTGCAGGCTTGTAGGTCAGCAGTCCTTCTTCTTTCTTCAGGTTGCAGGAATCCGATTTCCTGGGATCTGGGGATCCCCTAAATACTGAATTTAGGGGTGTGTTTAGGTCTGGGAGGGCAGTAGCCAATGGGTACTGTCCCTGAGGGTGGCTACACCCTCTTTGTGCCTCCTCCTGTGGGGAGGGCGGCACCTCCCTAATCCTATTGGGGGAATCCTCCAAACTTAAGATGGAGGATTTCTAAAGGCAGGGGGTCACCTCAGCTCAGGACACCTTAGGGGCTGTCCTGACTGGTGGGTGACTCCTCCTTGTTTTTCTCATTATCTTCTCCAGCCTTGCCGCCAAATGTGGGGGCAGTGGCCGGAGGGGCGGGCATCTCCACTCGCTGGGATTCCCTGGGGTGCTGTAACAAATGGGCTGAGCCTTTGAGGCTCACCGCCAGGGGTTACAGTTCCTGCAGGGGGAGGTGAGAAGCACCTCCAACCATTACAGGCTTTGTTCCTGGCCACAGAGTGACAAAGGCACTCTCCCCATGTGGCCAGCAACATGTCTGGTGTGTGGCAGGCTGGCAGAAACTGGTCAGCCTACACTAGAAGTTGGGTAGGTATTCAGGGGGCATCTCTAAGATGCCCTCTGGGTGTATGTTACAATAAATTGCACACTGGCATCAGTGTGCATTTATTGTGCTGAGTTGTTTGATACCAATCTTTCCAGTTTTCAGTGTAGCCATTATGGAACTGTGGAGTTCGTGTTTGACAAACTCCCAGACCATATACTCTTAATGGCTACCCTGCACTTACAATGTCTAAGGTTTTGCTTAGACACTGTAGGGGCATAGTGCTCATGCACACTTGCCCTCACCTGTGGTATAGTGCACCCTGCCTTAGGGCTGTAAGGCCTGCTAGAGGGGTGACTTACCTATGCCACAGGCAGTGTGAGGTTGGCATGGCACTCTGAGGGGAGTGCCATGTCGACTTAGTAATTTTCTCCCCACCAGCACACACAAGCTGAGAGGCAGTGTGCATGTGCTCAGTGAGGGGTCCCCAGGGTGGCATAAGACATGCTGCAGCCCTCAGAGACCTTCCCTGGCATCAGGGCCCTTGGTACCAGGGGTACCAGTTACAAGGGACTTACTTGAGTGCCAGGGTTGTGCCAATTGTGGAGACAAAGGTACAGTTTAGGGTAAGAACACTGGTGCTGGGGCCTGGTTAGCAGGGTCCCAGCACATTTTCAAATCATAACTTAGCATCAGCAAAGGCAAAAAGTTAGGGGGTAACCATGCCAAGGAGGCATTTCCTTACACATCACTAGAAAGTTCTTCTGGAAATGTCTGTCTTGCATCACTGTGTTGCATTCCAGAGAATTTTTTGGTTTACCCAGAACATTACTCTTAGGCCCCAAAAAACGTACGGTTTCTACGTGGGCTAATGCATGAGTGTTCACTGGCCCTTCCTGTGGCTGTGGCACAGAGTAGTGCAATATAGACACTGCAGTAGTACTACTAGGAACGCAGCTTGGGTATGTATGGCCCGCACCTTTTTAAGATTATTAGTGGGTAATTAAGAACCCCAGTCATACCTTACATTAACTTACATATCCTAGTGGATAGCAAATGAATAACACGTTTAACAGTCATAAGATAGCACAGGTAAATAAAACTCAATAAGAAATATGTTTCAGAAACAGGGAAACATTAGTCTCACAAAGCTTAAGTTGTATTTTGTCATTATGAGGAATGAATCCCAAAGAAACCTTATATTTTTTTCTTACGAAGTCTACTCAGAAGCTTTTTCCCCTCCAAGATCCATGGGTATTAGTTTATTCATTAGTCCTCCACAGACAGTTCCAGTATAATGACCTCTCTCTTTGTAGCTGGCTAAAACATGAAGGCCCAGTTTTATGATTACTTTGTGCCATCACAAACTAACACAATGGTACTTACGCTCTAGGTATTTCTATTGGATACTTCCCTCTGCAGATTTCCCACCTTTCAAATAGCCAAGCCTCCACACTAGATCCGGAAACCTTCAATAGTTCTTCCATGCTGGTAAAAGGCGCTGACTCTGAGTGCCAGAAATGACACCACTGTGATGTGACTGGAGAGTAAAAGCATCTACTCAAGAGTAAAAGCATCTACTCGTACTCTGCGGCCAGTTTCCTTTTTTCTATGAAGATCCAGAGCTTGTTCTCTTCTCTCAGAGAGTTTACCTCATGATTGTAGTGAAAGTTTTAGTGCAGTGCTAGGGATGGCTCCCAGTAAACATTCAGGGTGCAAACCTTGGAGAGATTGTGATGGGCAGAAGTCTGTTACATACTCCCATATCTGCTTATGGTTACATGAATCAATGTTGGGTGGCTTTTCCCTCAGCATACATCCTAAGGGAATCAAAGAGTGGTAGGCCAAGCTGTTATGTCCCTTGATGATCATGGGGTTTGTGCCCATTATGGCCGAGATCTACATCTCACTCCTCAAGATCTTCCAAGTCATCTAGAGAGACACGTCACAAACCCAAAAAAAGGAACAAGCAACCTCTATTTCCCTCCAAAGGTAAATCTCCGCAATGCTCACCAGCACGTAGGGACTGTGCCTCTGAACCAAATTTTGTCACAATTCCAACTGAGGACACAGGGCTAGCGAAGCCCCTGATCCCAGTTCCAGTTCCTTCTTCTGATCCAGTATCTCATATACCCACGTTGGCTTCACCACAATTCAACTTGCCACCTCAAGCCTACCCTGAGGATCCAGATTCATATCCAAGGTTGTTCCACAATGATGTGCTGAAATATTTTGATGGATGGCAGTCTCCTCTGAACCAGATCTTGTTACAATTCCACCTGAGGACACAGGGCAGGTGAATCCCCTGATCCCAGTTCCAGGTCCTGGGGCTTCTTCTAATCCAGGATCTCATATGTCCATGTAGACTTCACCACAATTCAACTTGCCACCTCAAGCTTACTCTGAGTTTCTAGATTCAGATCGATGGACGGCAGTCTCCTCTGGACTACCACCAGACCCATAGGACTCTTCTGGATGCCATATGGTTTCATGCTGGTGGGTCTTTTACAGCGCTATTCAGTCCCTTGACTTCTCTGACATCTGAAGTCATGCCAGTGCTGGCCTTTTATAATGCCATATCCGGCGCAGCAACTAATGCCCCCAGCACCACCACAGATGACCCCAGTAACAGTCATGGCTCCTCGGACTCTAGCACCTGCAGTACCATTGGGTCCATCAAGGGATGTCAGCAACTCTCCTAGTTGCAGAAAATAGTCTACTATTCCAGGAGGAAAGCACAATGTTTGTTGGACGAGCAACAAAGGCATAGGAAACAGATCAAAGGATCTTGTGACAGTTACTGGAGTACTATGTATGACCTCTTCTGGTCTAATTTAGATCCCTTGGAAATGCCTTTCCAGAGAACAGTAGTGAGGTGGCAGGCTTGCTTGTTACCTCTTGTGTCCTTGGGTTTACAGCAGATATTCTTGATCTTAGCAATACAAGGGGTCTTGATACATCTCCAGATAGAGATGGAGTTCCTTGCTGTACCCACTCCTCCTGAGATGGCCTCTTTTCATTTCGTTTTCTGCATTTGGATGAGATCCTGGAATTACCATCGCCAACAGCATCTAGGAAGCCTTTGCTACATTTCCAAGGAGAAGAGAATACAAAAAACTTGAGGCAGTCAAGAAAAAGATTTTCTCTGCCAGTAGCCTCGCTCTAAAGTCATTAAATATTACTTGCCTCCTTGGTGGGTACAAACACACCTCAAAAAGATGTCAAGTATTTAGATTTTGACAGAGACAAGCCACTCAGCCTCCGGAACAATCTCAGAACCCCTTCCTCAGACAGTACAGAGGTAAGGTTTCTGGCACCCAACAGGCTGTCTCCTCTTCCTCTTCATCTCTGAGAATGCAGCTCAAGTTTGTCCTTGTCTGAGCATGTGAGGTCAGTTGGAGGGCAGGTGTCCTTGTTACTATATGCCTGGAAGGCCAATATCTTCACACTGGTGGGTGTTTCAGATTGTAAAAAGGGGAGCATATCCTACCCTTCTAGCAAGACTCTCCCCAAAATTCTTCTCACCAGTTCTATCAGATAGATCTGTGCATACTGGAGGAGGAAATAGCAACCTTGCTGCACAAAAGAGTGGTGGAGTTGATTCTAGAGAAACAAATGGAGCAGGAGGGCCTTTGTCTGTACATTCTGGTCCCAAAGGCCAGTGGTCTTCATGCAATCCTGGACCTCAGGATCTTGAACTTCGTCCTCTGAAAGGGAAAGTTCAACATTTTGTCCTTGGCTAAGGTTCTTTTGGCGCTGAAGCTGGAGACTGAATGGAATCTTAAAGGACGTGGATTTCCAAATACCAATTCACAGGAGGTATATGTAAATTGTGATAGAATCCACTCACTACTAGTTTGTGGTTCTCTTGTTTGAATTGACATTAGAAGCTTCTTCACAAAGGTAACTGTGGGGGCAGTCCTTCTCAAATGGTCCGGGATCCCAGTATTGCCATACTTTGAAGACGCTTCTCAAAGCAGCTCACCACACATAGGGGGTCATTCTAACCTTTGGCGGGCGCCCGCCGGCCCAGCGGGAAAGCCAGAATGGCCTCCGCGGTCTTTTGACCGCGGAGCGGCCAAGTGGCGGTTCCCGCTTAGCGGGCGGCGACTGCCGCCCGCCAAGGTAGGAATGAGGGCCATAGTGTTGCACCACCTCCAAAAAACAGCACCCCTGCTATTGGATCGTTGCTTTTCCATCAGTGTACCCAAATCTTACCTGTAGCCCTCTAAACACCTCCTGTTGATAAGAGCGATACTGGATACAACGTCTCTTGTAGTTTTCTCTCCTCAAAGGATCTGGACCATTCAGCTTATGATTTCATTATTTCTGAAGGGAACTCTGATTCCAGTGTTTCTGGTGCTACTCTTTGTAGAACTGCTGGCTACCTTCATCCTCCTGGTCTTGCACACTAGATTAGCACATGAGGGCTTTCCAGAGGTGTCTTAACAGGTAGTGGTTCCAGCACAAAGAAGATCTGTTGGACACCAGGGAGGTCTTGTAACGCTGCAACGGGTCTGACTTGATGGTCAAAGGAAGACAAACCATGACAAGGGATGTCCCTCTATTCTCCAACAACCATGTTTATGGTTGTGACCGCTGCCTTCATTCTAGGGGTTGGTGCCCAACTGGAGGAACTGGAGTTCAGATGCCTCTGAAGTCAGCAAACCCTTATGCTGGGGGGTCCACCGTGAAGATCACTGTCTGGCTGATTGGGCTGTAGCATTTGTGCAGAGTAAGGTTGGTGGCCCCGTATGCCATGTGGGGCCACCGGAAGGGACTAGGACTGTTGCCTAGCTCAAGCTGTCATTGTGAGGAAAGGTTGTCATGTGCCCGAGCCCTGACTGAGAATCAGAGCAACCTACCTATGGGGAGTATCAGATGAACGTACCGTCTCACCAGAGGAAGCACCATGGATGCCCAGCTGCTGAGCCATGAGTGCTACTCACCAACCGCAGCTGCTGCCACTCCCCTAAAAAACTTTGGTCGCACCACCCTTGCAGGAGCAGGTAAGACTGATCGAAGAGCTGGAAGGCCCCAGGGGAACTTGTTCTGCTACTTAGCACTTTGGGTGCAGGAACACTTTTGACTTTTATCACAGTCAGAGTGAGACTCCTGAGACTCAGACTACTTGTGGGGCCTAACTTGAATGTCACCTTTACTGAATGGGGGATAATCACTATTGGTAGTGAAAGGTAAGTGGGACTTAAGGACGTGCCTTTTGCACACTAGAGCTCTGACTTCAGAGAGTTGTATGTATTAGCTGTGTATGCCAGGTTTCACTTTCTGTTTCTGTATAAAAACTAAGTTTGTTTTTTAAAAAGTATTTGGCTGGATAAACGTTTATTGCTGCTATTGAACATACTTGAGTTGTGAGCCTGTGTACCCCCCCCATCTATCTCCATCCTGCCTCCCCCTCCAAGTGCTGAAGGGGTACCTGGCCCTGTTGCTCAGGACCCATAGTAGGAGTAAAAGGCTGAACCCCCATGGTTGAGCACTGTTGCTCATGCTTGGACTATTCTGACAGACTGACACATTTGTTTCCATCTGCCCCATTTGGCATGGCACAGTAGGTTCTGAACTTGGTGTTGAGGTTTTTGATTGATTACTTCTCTGAACCTCTTCACAGCTGTCAGTTAAGATTATTGTCATTAATAACGGTTTTTCTGGTAGCAATTACCTCGGCGAGCAGTGCCAGTGAGTTGCAAGCACTTAATTTATGTTTTTATCTCTGACAAGTTGATACTCCAAACCAGAGCTGCTTTCCTATCAAAGGTGGCTACCCTTTTCCATTTGGATCAGCCCATCACTATTTCTTCTTATTATGCTCGACACATTCAAATAAGGAAGAAGATGGCCTTAATTCCCAGGCTGGATCTCAAGATGTAGGAAGCTGTCTTTGTGTATATTATATCAAAATGAGATATAGTGTGCACATAGTCCAGTGGTTCCCCAGAGACTTAACAGAGGCTAACATAGATAATACTAATGCTCTCTTTTGTGGTAGTGCGGTTGAGCAGTTAGGCTTATCAGAGGGTAATGCAAAGCATTTGTTGTACACACACAAATAATAGAAGAAGCACAAACTCAATGACTTGACTCCGGACCAATTGTTTTTATATAGAAACATACCTTTTGTTAAATTTATTTCTAGAACCCCAAGATTCAAGTTACAGGGAAGTACATCAATTAATACATATTTCACATATGAATCAATATGACTTTGATTGGAATCTGTAAGTTATACAGTTCTTGAATAAATGGCAATCATCTGTTTCAAACGTTGGCACACTGCAATTTTCAGAAACAGTTCCTAGGGGAAGAAAAGTTTGTACGTTTTACAGGTAAGTACAAGACTTACAGTTCCAGTCTCGGGGGGGGTTAGGAAGTCCACATGTTGGGGTTCAAATTAGCCCCAAACACCCACCACCAGCAACACGGGGCCGGCCGGGTGCAGAGGTCAAAGTTGAGGTAAATTCAACTTGGGCTCCTATGGAGACTGGGGGCACTCGGCACTCAGTTTCAAATCTGCAGCCAGGTAATTACCCGTGTCTTTGGAGGGCAGACCTGGGGGGTTTAGAGGAGCACCGGGGCGGGCGGGTGCAAACAGAGCGTTGGGCTCCCTGGACTCTCAGGACTCGTGATTCAGGGGATTCAGGGGATGTTGTTTCTTCTTAGACAGGGCCGCTGTCCATGGGAGTTCTTGGTCCTCTGTGATACAGAGAGTCCTTTGGAAGCTTCAACGAGGTCGCTGGACCCGCAAAATGTCACCTTCTTTTTACAGGTTCTCTAAAGCAGAAGACAGGCCGGTAGGGCTGGGCCCAAGTCAGTTTTCGTCTCCCTCCTTCTCTGCTGGGGTTTCAGCCTAGCAGTCCTTCTTCTTTCTTCTTGTGAGGTCGCCAGGAATCTGACAAACTGGGTTCAGGGGGGCCCTTAAATCCTGGATTTAAGGGTGTTACAGTGTTTAGAGGGCAGTAACCATCGGCTACTGTCCCTGAGTGTGGCTACACCCTTTAGGGAGAGGCACACAAACCTAACCCTATTGGTCCCTGTCCTCCAAACTAAGATGGAGGATTCTGTAGGGAGGGGGTCACCTCAGCTCTGGACACTTTAGGGGTGGTCCTAGCTGGGGTGGTCACTCCTCCCTGCTTTTCCTAATTTTCCTGCCGGACTTGCCACCAAAAGCGGGGCTTTGTCGGGGGGGCAGGCAGCTCCACTAGCTGGAGTGCCCTGGGGCACTGTAATGAGAGGCTTGAGCCTTTGAGGCTTACAGGTGTTACAGTTCCTGAAGGGGGCGAGGTGAGAAGCACCTTTACCCAGGACAGGCTTTGTTTCTGGCCACAGAAAGCACAAAGGCTTTCACCTCATGTAGTTAGAAACATCTCTGAAAGTGGCAGGCTGGCACAGACTGGTCAGTCCTGCACTAGCAGTTTGGCTAACATACAGGGAGCATCTCTAAGATGCCCTCTGGGTGCATTTTTCAATAAATCCCACACTGGCATCAGTGTGGGTTTATTGTGCTGAGAAGTCCCAGTATTCAGTGAAGACATTAGGGAGCTGTGGAGGTGTGTGATGACAAACTCCCAGATCATATACTCAATATGGCTACACTGCACTTACAATGTCTAACAATGGACTTAGACACTATAGGGGCATATTGCTCGTGCAGTGATGCCATTACCTGTGGTATAGTGCACCCTGCCTTAGGGCTATAAGGCCTGCTAGAGGGGGTGACTTACCTATGCCACAGGCAGTGGCTTGTGGGCATGGCACGCCGAGAGGGTTGCATGTCGACTTTGCCATTTTCTCCTTACCAGCACACACAAGTTGCAAAGGCAGTGTATGTGCTTGGTGAGGGGTCCTCCAGGGTGGCACAAAGCATTTTATTTTCTCCCCACCAGCACACAGATGCTGCAATGGCAGTGTATGTGCTTGGTGAGGGGTCCCCCAGGGTGGTATAATACATGCTGCAGCCCTTGGGGACCTTCCCTGACCACAGGGCCCTTGGTACCATGGGTACCTTTTACAAGGGACTTAACTGTGTGCCATGGGTGTGCCAATTGTGGAAACAAAGGTACAGAGATTGAGAAAGAACACTGGTGCTGGGGCATGGTTAGCAGGATCCCAGCACACTCTCAATCAACGTTGGCATCACTTTCAGGCAAAAAGTGGGGGGTAACCATGTCAACAAGGTCACTTTCCTACACAATCCCCTCCCAAACGAAAGAGGATGAAACTAACCTTTCCCAATAGAGTCTTCATTATCTAAGTGGAAGAAACTGGAAAGTTCATCTGCATTGGCATGGGCGTCCCAGGTCTGTGTTCCACTGAAAAGTCCATTCCCTGCAGGGATATGGACGACCTCAAAAGTTTAGGGTTCTCACCTTTCATTTTCATTAGCCATCTGAGAAGTCTGTGGTCAGTTGGAACAATAAAGTGAGTACCAAACAAGTATGGTCTCAGTTTTTCAGTGACCAAACCACAGCAAAGGCCTCCCTCTCAATGGCACTCCAACGCTGCTCCATGGGGAGTAACCTCCTGCTAATGAAAGCAACAGGCCATCTATACTAGTTTGGAACAGGATTGTTCCTATCCCATGTTCAGAGGCATCTGTCTGCACAATGAACTGCTTAGAATAATCTGGAGCTCTGAGAACTATTACTGAGCACATTGCCTCCTTCAGGGTGTCAAAGGCCTTTTGACAGTCAAGAGTCCAGTTTACCTTTTTGGGCATCTTCTTGGAGGTCACGTCTGTGAGGGGAGTCCCAATGGGTCCATACCCCTTCACAAACCTCCTATAGTAACCATTCAAGCCAAGGAATGCCCTGACTTGAGTCTGGGTTTTTGGAGCTTCCCAGTTCAGAATTGTCTGGCTCTTGGGCTGTAAGGGTTGCACTTGGCTTCCACCTACCAGGTAGCCCAAGATACAACTGTGCCCTGCCCTATTTGGCACTTTGATGCTTTAATAGTGAGGCCTGCTGATTGCAAGGCCTGCAAAACCTTCCCCAGGTGGATCAGCGCATCCTGCCAATTGGAGCTAAAGACAGCAATATCATCTAGATATGCTGCACTGAAGGACTCCAAGCCAGCAAGGACTTGATTCACCAACTTTGAAAGGTGGCAGGGGTATTTTGTAAGCCAAAGGGTATAACAGTAAACTGATAATGCCCATCAGGTATAGAGAATGCTGTCTTTCCGTTTGCTCCAGGTGCCATCCTAATTTGCCAGTACCCTGCAGTTAAGTAAAAGGTACTTAAGAATTTGGCTGCACCTAACTTGCTAATTAATTCATCTGTTCTTGTTATATGGTGTGCTTCTGTCTTAGTGACAGAGTTGAGACCTCTATAGTCCACACAGAACTTAATTTCTCTCTTGCCATTTTTGGTATGAGGTTTGGGGACTAAGACCACTGGGCTAGCCCAGGGACTGTCAGAGTGCTCAATTATCCCTACCTCCAGCATCTTGTGCACTTGCACTTTGATATTCTCTTTGACTTGATCAGACTGTCTGTATATTTTTGCTTTGACAGGTAAACTGTCTCCTGTGTCCATATCATGAGTACACAGGTGAGTCTGTCCAGGGGTCAAAGAGAAGAGCCTAGCATACTGCTGTAGGACTTGCCTGCAGCCAGCTTCCTGTTGTGCAGGGAGGGTGTCTGAATAAACAGCTCCATATACTGACCCATCCTTAGGGTCATTTGAGAGGGGGTCAGGGAGAGGTTCACTCTGTGCTTCCTGATCCTCATCAGTAGCCATCAGCATGGTTATATCTGCCCTATCATTATAGAGTTTCAGGCGATTTACATGGATCACTTTCTTGGGTGTCCTGCTAGTGCCCTGGTCCACCAAATAGATGACCGCACTCTTTTTCTCCAGATTGGGTAAGGGCCACTCATCTGTCCTGAAGTGCCCTGGGAGCCACAGGCTCCAGAACCCATACTTTCTGCCCTGGTTTGAATTTTACCAGTGCAACCTTTTGGTGATATCACAACTTTTTGAGCTGTTGGCTGGTCTCAAGGTGTTTGGATGCCTTTTCCATGTACTCCGCCATCCTAGAGCGGAGGCCACGCACATAGTCCACCACATCTTGTTTAGGCTCATAGAGAAGTCTCTCCCAGCCTTCTTTAACAACTGCCAGTGGTCCCCTTATAGGGTGGCCAAACAGAAGTTCACAGGGGGAAACCCCTACTCCCTTCTGAGTCACCTCTCGCTAAGCGAAAAGCAGGCATGGCAGGAGGACATCCCATCTCCTTTTGAGTTTTTCATGGAGCCCCATGACCAAGCCCTTCAATGTCTTGTTAAATCTCTCAACAAGTCCATTGGTTTGTGGATGGTATGGTGTGGTGAATTTGTAAGTCATCCCACACTCATTCCACATATGTTTCAGGTAAGCTGATATAAAGTTTGTATCTCTGTCAGAAACCACCTCCTTAGGAAACCCCACGCTGGTGAAAATACCTTTCAGGGCATTGGCTGTTGCAGGAGCTGTGGTAGACCTAAGGGGAATTGCTTCAGGGTATCTGGTAGCATGATCCACTACTACCAGTATGCACTGGTTCCATGAGGCTGTGGGTGGCCAGGTGGACCCACAGTGTCCACACCAACCCTTTCAAAGGGAACCCCCACCTCAGGAATTGGAATGAGGGGGGCCTTTGGGTAGCCACCTGTCTTACCACTGGCTTGGCAGGTGACACAGGAGCTACAAAACCCCTTCACCTTCTTGGACATATTGGGCCAATAGAAGTAGTTGACAAGACTATTCCATGTTTTTGTTTGTTCCAAATGCCCAGCTAGGGGTATGTCTTGGGAACAAGTTAGGATAAACTCCCTAAACTGCTGAGGCACTACCACTCTCCTGGTTGCACTGGGTTTGGGGTCTCTAGCCTCAGTCTAAAGGAGTCCATCTTCCCAATAGACCCCGTGGGAGGCACCAACTTCTGCCTTTTCCTGTGCAGCAGCTTGCTCCCTCAGGCTTTTCAAAAGTGGGGCATGTCTTTTGTTTCTGGCACAGCTGTTCCCTTGAGGGTCCCCCTGGGCCAAAGAACTCTACATGGTAAGACTCCAGCTCCGTGGACTCAGTTCCCTCAGGGATAAAACATCTTCCTGAGAAGAGAGATCTTGTTTCTTTTGCTGTTCAGAGGCTTGTCCCTCAGTCCTCTTGCTTTTTCTCTTGGAAGGTTGGGCCAGGCTCCATCACTTCTTTTTCACTCTGTGCTCTGCTTTGTGTTCTTGTTTTCACACACACCAGTTCAGGGATTCCTAGCATGGCTGCATGGGCTTTGAGCTCTACCTCAGCTCAAGATGAGGACTCCAGATCATTCCCTAGCAAGCATTCCACTGGGATTGCAGAAGAGACCACTAACTGTTTCAGGCAAGTAACCCCGCCCCATTCTAAAGTCACCATAGCCATAGGATGGACTTTAGTCACATTATCAGCACTGGTAACCGGATAAGTTTGTCCAGCCAAATACTGTCCTGGGGAAACCAGTTTCTCTGTCACCATAGTGACACTGGCACCTGTATCCCTCAGGACCTCTACCTTTGGCTCATTAATTAAGAGCAGCTGTCTGTATTTGTGCATGTTAGGCGGCCAGACAGCAAGTGTGGCTACATCCACTCCACCCTCAGATACTAGAGCAGCTTCAGTGTGGATATGCATTGATGATCCCACCTGGAGACTGGCTATACCAGTACTAGCTGGAGCAGTGCTAAGGGGATTCTCTTTGGGACAGGCCAAGTCTCCAGTTTTGGTGTCCATGCTGTTTACAGGTGTGACACCAGGCCTTCTTGGGATCAAAGTTTTTACCCTTATACCCATTTGTGGACTGTGAAGAGGCTCAGGGCTCACCCTCCTGTGCAGGTTTTTTGGGGCCCTTGTGAAGACTCTTTGTTTTTGTCCTTAGGTGCCTCGCTACCCTTCTCTTGGGGAGGCTTTGTGACCCCTTTCTTTTGGGCATCCCCTGTGGAAGTCTTGGTCACTCTAGTCTTGACCCAATGATCTGCCTTCTTTCCCAGTTCTTTGGGAGAAATTGGACCTAGGTTTACCAGATGTTGATGCAACTTGTCATTGAAGCAGTTACTTAAAAGATGTTCTTTCATAAACAAATGATAAAGCCCATCACAGTCATGACTCCACTGCCAGTTATCCAACCATCTAGTGTTTTCACTGACTAGTGTACAAAATCAACCCAGGACTGGCTCGAGGTTTAGTGAGCCCCCCTGAACCTAATTCTGTACTCCCCAGTGGTGAATCCATAGCCCTCAATCAGGGTTGCCTTCATGTGGTCATAGGATTCAGCATCTTCACCAGTGAGTGTGAGGAGTCTATCCCTACACTTACCAGTAAACAGTTCCCACAGAAGAGCTCCCCAGTGAGATCTGTTTAGTTTTCTGGTTGCACAAGCTCTCTCAAAAGCTGCGAACAATTTGGTGATATAATCAGCTTCCTCATATTTAGAGACAATCTCTTTGGGGATTCTTAGACTATCAGTATTCTCTCTGACCCTAGCTATGTTGCTGCCACCATTAATGGGTGCTAAGCCCATTTCTGCTCTCTCCCTTTCTATAGCTAGGAGTTGTT
This sequence comes from Pleurodeles waltl, assembly GCF_031143425.1. Classification (NCBI taxonomy): domain Eukaryota; kingdom Metazoa; phylum Chordata; class Amphibia; order Caudata; family Salamandridae; genus Pleurodeles; species Pleurodeles waltl. The sequence continues at coordinate 746,928,450 of NC_090440.1, read as the reverse complement.
GCTCCAAAGCTAATCTTTTGGCCATCCTTGCTAAAAGGAGGTCCTCTTCATTGAGGCTGCCCTTAATGTTCCAGAGGAGCTGGACTTCCCCATGAAAGATCCAGATCCTGTTAGCACTATCTTTGGAGATAAGGACCTTGGGACCGTGATCTCCCTAGTTAGGTGAGGAGGAGGGTGTTCATCCTCCTCATCTCTAACATCTTCCCTGTCTGAGGGGAGATCTTCCTTCTCAGCAGGGGGATCCCTGGTATACTCTGCCAAGAGCTCCTGGAGCTTAACCTTGGTAGGGTTGGAACCTGTTCTAATCTTTTTCAGCTTGCAGATGGACCGTAACTCTCCCAACCCTAAATGGAAGTAAAGGGTGAGGTTGAGTTCCACAACCATTTCCTCTGAGCTGCTCATTATGTTACTAAAGTTGAGATTATATTTTAGAAACTGAAAACTGCTTCTAGTTACTAACCCCTAACTTACAATAACTTTTAAATCTAAAAGGAAATGCTAGGGGGACTTAACCAAAGCCCTAGCAGGACTTTTAAAAATTTAGAAAAATTTGCTGAATTCAAAAATCAGTTTCTAAAGGCAATTTTGGAGTTTCGTTGTGTGATCAGGTATTGGCTGAGTAGTTCAGCAAATGCAAAGTCTTAGACCCCACCGCTGATTCACCAATGTAGGAAGCTGGCTCTGTATATACTATATCAAAATGAGATATAGTGTGCACAGATTCCATAGGTTCCCCAGAGGCTTAACAGAGGCTAAAATAAATAAATGTAAAGCTCTATTTTGTGGTAGTGTGGTCGAGCGGTTAGGCTTATCAGAGGGTAGTGCAAAGAATTTGTCGTACACACAGACAATAGAAGAAGCACACACTCAATGACTTAACTCCAGACCAATTGTTTTTATATAGAAAAATATATTTTGTTAATTTTATTTCTAGCATCACAAGATTCAAATTGCAGGTAAGTACATCAATAAATATGTATTTCACATATAAATCATTATGACTTTGAGTGGAATCGGTAAGTTATACAGTTCTCGAATAAGTGGCAATAATCTGTTTTAAAAATTGACACTGCAATTTTCGGAAACAGTTCCTGCGTGGAAGAAAAGTTTGTACGTTTTACAGGTAAGTACAAGACTTACAGTTCCAGTCTCCTGGGGTTAGGAAGTCCACAGGTTGGGGTTCAGATTAACCCTAAACACCCACCACCAGCAACACGGGCCGGCCGGGTGCAGAGGTCAAAGTTGAGGCAAATTTAACATGGGCTCCTATGGACACTAGGGGCACTCGGTTTCAGATTTGAAGGCAGGTAAGTACCCGTGTCTTTGGAAGGCAGACCTAGGGGATTTAGAGGAGCACCAGGAGGGTCACAAGTAAGCACCAAACACACACCCTCATCGGCACAGAGGCGGCCGGGTGCAGGGTGCAAGCAGTGCGTCGGGCTCCCAATGCTTTCCTATGAGGGAACCCCGGGGGTCACTTAGATACTGCAGGCTGTGTCCAGGGGCACGGTTTCGGAAAACCACAGGCTGGACAAGTAGGAGGGTCCCCTACTGAATGTTACTGCACTGGAGGTTGGGTTCTCCAAGGCTTGGGGGCTGCGTGTGCAGTGTACCTTTTGGCATTGGATATCTTCATCCACAGCTTTTGCGGTTAGGGGTGTCCTCTGGATTCACACTGCAGGCGTCGTCGTGGAGGACAGGAGTGGTCAACCCAGGGTAGGCACTTGTTCAGAATAGCCTGGGGATCCGGCTACTGTCCCTGAGGGTGGCTACACCCTTCTTGTGCCCACTCCCTTTGGGGAAGGGGACACAAACCTAACCCTATTGGCCCCTGTCCTCCAAACTATGATGAAGGATTCTGCAGGAAGGAAGTCACCTCAGCTCTGGACACCTTAAGGGTGGTCCTAGCTGGGGTGGTTACTCCTCCCAGATTTCCCTAATTTTCCCACCGGACTTGCCGCCAAAAGTG